>NW_017731426.1:1784961-1865264 GCF_001890085.2 Hipposideros armiger | reverse complement strand
CCTGTGGCAGTGGGTTGCCATGGGCTACCGTATGTAGCCAGCAGCAGCGTGAGCGGCCAGCAGCCGCAGTGAGCGGCCGTCCAGAAGCCCGTGACTGATCTGCCTCACCCAGGAAGAGCGCAATGATGGCAACTTGTCTGTTCCCCTTCCCCCAATTCCCCAGCGCTGTTCCCATCTCCCAATTCCCCAATAAAAATCTTAAAAAAAAAAAAATTAGTCACCCAGTGGATGTTAATCTCTCCTGCCATGTCCCTGTACCCCAATTGAGGCCTATGAAATCAGATTAAATGTCCATTCCAGACTCATCAATTCCACTATTCCCATTCATATTACTCCTAGTTTCCATCCCTGGGATGAGCGTCTCTGATAAAGTTGGCTTGGGCAGATTAGCTGTAATTAACCATCTGGATATTCACCTTACACCTCATTACACTTCTTTTCTTTTTCACTTTTGGATAAAAACCCACTAGAAAAATTCACTAAATTGGACCCAAAGCAGTTCTGTCTTTATCTAATATGTGTAACTGGTGTTTTACCCATTTTATCATTCATCAGCTTGGATAAAAAGAAGGTTTGCACCTTTTATTTTTTTCATTTACTATTAAAACCCCCTCCTACCCATATTAGCAGGAAAAGCAGTTTCATCCCCTGAAAGTCTCTCTAAGATCCATGCCAGATTGTTCAAGAATGCTAGGAATTTACTCAGGACAGGGCTAGCCTGAGTCTAGACTTCACATGAAGAGCGAACCAGACAGTCTGAGCAATGTACTAGTAGACCTTGGCTTTTTTCTCTTTTCTGGTTTGTCTTGTAATGTTTCAGGTTACATTCATTTGCTCATCCACTATTTCGGTATGTACAACTGATCCACTATTCCGGTATGTACAACTGAAAAGACTTCCAGATTCAACCTGATGCTGTGTTGAACCAGTCTTCCTCCATGACCCCTAGTGCCTTATGCTGTGCTGGGTTCACATCCCAGGTTCCCCATTGTCTCCTGGAGAGATCCACTATTTTCCTTTCCTGTGTCAATCTACAGAAGAGTGTCTAGTAATTTTGAAGGAGTTTGGGGGCGTCAATCTGTTTTCTCTCAATAGCATCCTTGACTCCTTATTACTTTCCCCACCTCTTCTCCAGGGATCTGGAGAAGTTTTGTCTGTACCAAGAGGAATGTTTTTGTTACATTCCCAAAGTCTTCTTTTACTTCGTCCCAGGAAAGATGATGTTTGTTTTCTTTTGGGAGTTTCTGGGATGAGGCTGATTTCTCTTCCAGCGTGATTCTTGTGTCCACCTTAATGAAGAAGCAGCCAACAACGTCTTTTACTAAACCATGTTAAGTTTCATGTCACCTTGACCCGCCTCCTGTATATGTAACCAATGGGTACCCTGTGCATATAGATCTTTCTGTGTTGACTCCCTTCTGCCTTTCTTGCACGTGCACATACATTATAGTGCCTGTGTGTGCGTGCACAAGCTCACAACCGAGAGCACACCAGCTATTTCAGACAATGTAAACATTAAATTAAGGAAAATGGAGGCCTCTGAATAAAGGAAACTATTTCTGTCATAGTGGTTTATAATTTGTTCATGGGTGGATTGGAAGGAACTTAGCAAGTCTGTGTCTGTGAGTCACTGGCTGGGCACTGATCACTTCTGAAGTTTGAACCATCCCTTCACATCCAACACCCCAGCAGACACTAGTTCTTTAAGAGTTCCTATTCCTACCATGTTAGTGTGTTTGAATGTGAAATTCACCTACAGCTGTAATCGGTGACATCACTGGGCCTTCCCAGAGAATGGACCTTGGAGCATTTATTTCACCATTGAGTGGTGTGGGTAAGAATGGAGGTTGAGACTTTGCTCAATGAGAGTATGTTACTTAGAGAGCTGGGAGTGGCTTTGATGATGAGGAATAGCATTGGAAAGTGTGATTATTTTTGTAGACTTGTGAAGATATTTTGAAATTTGTTGATTTGTAAAAGGGGAAAAAAAATCTGTTACAAGGCTGCTATGTTGCCTGTGATAGAAATGTACTGTCTTAAGTGATTCAGATATTTAGAATTTCAATTTGTTATTTCTGCCTTATCTCTTCTTGCCCCTAATTCAGGTATTCACTCTGTGCAGACATGATTTAAATACTGCTTTCTCAGTAAGAATTATTTTGCATACTCTATATGTGTACCTAGAGAATTTTATGTTCTAAAATTTTGATTAGCTGACATTAGATTGATACTTCAGTGCATACACACTGGCTAATGAGTCATCAAAGAGGATGAAGGGAAGTGGGTGGGGCAGCGGCCTGAGCAGTGGACATAATTTGGGGTGAGAGGTGGATAGTTTTAGTCTTTATGCTCAGAACAAACCACTCGGTAAATGAGCCAAAAACTAGTGGTATTTCTCAGATTGGAAGAAGTCATATTGGGGGCTAGCCTAGATGAAGTCTATGGTTGTTACATAGGAAGAAAGGGGTCATTTTAAGATAATGAAGAGGAATTATGTCTGGTAAAGTCAGGTAGCTAGATGTCAAAGAGCCATCAAAATGGCACCTGCAAACCAGACCCAGTGGATGCTCTGTCAGCTGAGACAAGATAATAGCAGTGAACAATAGCAGAAGTAGATGACTTTTATAAAACAGTAGAACCAGTATCATTACTACTGATGTATTGATGTAATGCTGAGTTGGTGAATGTTTTTCAGACATCTGACTGGACAGTTAGAAGAAAGAGGCAAGAATACGCGTATGTCTCTTGGGCCAGAAACAGTAGCAACGATTCAGTTGAGTGAATAACATTTACTCATGGGAAAAATCCATGTCAAGACCTGAGAAAGTGAAGTGTTATCATATATTCAGAAAGGGACAGCTTGGGAACCCATGCTGCTCTGGGTTGTATTGAAAGTCCAGTCAAAATCAGAAGTTGTGTTTGATGAAATACAACTAGTGCTTAGACAGTGAGGACCGTAGAAATGATGATGAATTTGTCAACTTAACCAGTTATAAAGTTGTATGAAATAAAACTTTTCCTTGCTTCTATTTTTGGCTATCATATGTGGGAAGTAGATA
Organism: Hipposideros armiger; assembly: GCF_001890085.2. Taxonomy (NCBI): domain Eukaryota; kingdom Metazoa; phylum Chordata; class Mammalia; order Chiroptera; family Hipposideridae; genus Hipposideros; species Hipposideros armiger. The sequence continues at coordinate 1,862,205 of NW_017731426.1, read as the reverse complement.
CACACTTAATAGATCTGAGCGTTTGCTCTGTGCCAGGCACTGTACTAGGCACTTTCATACTGTTGTCCCATTTGATCCTCTTTATAACTATATCAGCTACAAATTAGCACTTTTATTTTCTATAGGAAAATGAGGGTTAGATAAGTTAAATAAACTTGTCTAAAGATCACATACCTAAGAAGTATCCAGATTTGAATCAGAATTTCTGATTCCAAATTCAGTGCTTCCTTACCCGTACTGTGGTTCTTCTCGTGTTGTACTTACTGCTTTGCTGTCTTGTAAAACTTTTTTTTTCAACCATATAAGTTTATAAAGAGGAAAATCTAAATTTTAGGTGTTCACTCAGGAACCATTATGACATTAGCTACAGGAAACAAGTTATCAAAATCACAAAGAAGGCTGAGGTACCTGGGCATGAAACTCAGTGAGTACAAGTTTATAGAAATGTCTGGAGCTCAGCGCCCCTTATTCTTGTCAGACAGAGCCCATCACAAAATTTCTTTGGACCATTATTCTCAGGAATGAAGAGCATGCATCTACCTCTGTCTGTGGTTAACATTGAGGGAGCTTTGGTTTGCATTGAGATGCAAATCCCAAGGGGTAAATTAAGTTTTATTTGACCTTTAGTCATCATGATAACAAATAACTATGTAACCTCCTCCCAAACACCAAATATCAGTGAACTCTATTAAGTGTTCCAGAAACTCGTCATTTTGACAGTGACATAGCCACCATTTTACAGAGGATAAACTTAATATTTTACCTTTTTGTATTCAAATACATTAAGTTCTTTTGAAGGACAAATAGGTCAGTGTAAAATGCCCGGGAATTCAGAAGAATCAGAACTCTCACTTTGATGGTTAGAGCCAGTTCTCCCATCATAAATTCTTAAGAATATGGGAAATGACTTGATTTGAACAGAGTGCAGATCAGCTTTATGGCAACTTGAAAACGCTGAAGGCCGGAATGAATTTGGCTTCTTCGTTCAGGGCATATTGATAAGGTACTTGAAATAGCAGGGCAAGATGGGAGAAATTTTATTTCTTGCAACTGTGGAGAATGAGGTGGAGTGAAAATTTTAGAAACCAGGGGCCATATTCAGATTAGCAGAAATTCAAACAAAATAGAAGTTCAGATAAAATAAATGGCTCACTTTCCGAACTGTTAGATGTTGGCCTCATGCTGTGGGAGCAGCCTTCCTGAGGGCCTCACAGAGGTGTGTGTGGGTCCTGGTGGCCTTGAGCACATGGGGCAGCTATGGCTCACTGTGTGTTCCGGGGCTGTCATTTTTCACTGTATATGTGCAATCTGCATGCAGTCTGAGGTACCTAATGTCATCCACCAGATTTATTTATTTATTGTTTTTAATTTGGGGGGGCACGTTTGCTAGCAACTCCTGATTAAATGACTGTGAAACGGATATGGTTTTTTTAGCATCCGTTACACAGCTTGTTAAAGTCAACAGTCTTCATCTCCAAGGAAACTGTAAATCATCAAGTAAATTATTTGACTTCATCTCTAAGTAAGTTGTACCTGCTTGCTGTGCCCAGTGCTATATTAGCCAGGTGTCGCATGCTGAATAAACACCAATGGCTGGAGAGACGGAAGGACAGACGGAGGACCGCTGTCAGTGTACAGTCCTACCCTTTCAGGGGTGAGCCCGAGAACCTGGGAAGGCATGCGCAAGGTCCTGGGTATGAATGCAGCCAGCTCCCACCCATCTTTAGGACTCTTAGACCAAAAGCCCCGTTTGAACGAAATTATAGCTAGCTAGTGGATAAAAACACAATGAGGAATAAAAAAAGGGCCTTGGCGGGGAGGGTCTTGTTTGAATGACTTTGTGTTACTGAAAGGAACTCTGTTCAGCTACCCTTTTGCTCCAACAGTCTCATGCCAGCGTCTAAGCCTGACTCTCACCAAGGAGAAAATCATCTAGGAGGACATATTGCTCATGAAAATGGGAGACTGTGGAATGAATTCCAAGGATGATGCTATAAATCAAGAAAATAGTAACTCATGATAGCCTTTTTATGTTTCTTAGGCTCTATTAATTGGCAGGAGCAAACAACAGCTACGTTATTTAAAAAACACACAAAACACAAACCAGAGACAAAATAGCAGGTAATTTATTATGAGGATGTGTATGGAGAGAGCTGGAAAACTGAGAAATAAGACCCCTTGCCCCCTTTCAGGGCTGGCTACCTGCTGGGTCTCTCTGAAGGACAGTGTGGTCTGCATGTTAAAGTCCTGCTTTTCTCATGCATCTGAAGTCTTCTACTTGAGGCGTCCACTGCCGTCCCATAGCGCCTGTTTCCTCATTGTTTCATGGTGCTCATGACCTTGGTTTTGCATGGCCCCCAGTCATTATAGATGAAAGATCTGGCCATTCTTTCATTGTTTTTGGTTCAGATTTCTGAGAGAGGTTTGATGAGCTGGGCTCTTTTTCCTAATGAGACCGAGTGCAGGCATTGATCAGTTTAAGGATGGGCTGCTTCAGCCAGGCCCCTACTTGTGGTTGACAATACTTGGGCTGTGAAAAGAGAAGTGGAGCCTGTGGGCAGAGGAGGTTAATCTAGAAGGAAAAATCAGGCATGATGAATATGATTACACGACCTAGCAGAGAAGCAAGCTTAACTGATCCTGCCTCTAGAAGCCATTCACTGAGTCCTCTTCTAGAATGTATTGTATTTAACACATAAAGCCAATTAGGTATCTGAACACTTTTACTGTGGCCAAAGCAGGAGAATCTTGGCTTTTATGCGAGGGAAATAAAAAGAGAACCTGGGAGTTATTCTACCGTGTAGTATGAAATAATTAAGAAGTTGAGAGAATTAAGGAGAGATGAACTTACACTTTGCCACTGAAGATTTGAATATAAGAACTTGCTTTAAACTAGGTGACTGATTTGATAGAGTTGTTTGATAGGAGGTCTTTTGGGGGACTCTGTTTAGATAATTTGGATAATCTTCGCAGCATTGTGAAACTCATAAATACAAATACAAGATGATATTTCCTTATGAGCCAAAACATCCTGCCTCTTTGAGTGAAGCATAACTTGCAAACTGAACTGATAATTTCTTGTAACTTTGTCCATAAGTTGTTACATGTGTAATCAACATAGGACATCATGTAACCAACACAGGACATCATGTAACCAACATAGGACATCGTGTCCCCCCATTTACACCTGACAGCACCTCAGGTTCAGATTGGGTTCTTTGTTCTATGTTTTTTGGGGGTTTTTTTGGGGGGCAAAAAGGGAGAAGCTGTGTTACTGTATTAATACTCAGGGATGCGATTGCAACTATATATTCATTTAATTTCATGGGGCCAAGAATAAAAGCAGATCTTAAAATATACCCTTGATTTATCAGTAAGAAAATAAGAAAAAAAGAACATTATGTTTCTTTAATAGACATGCAGACAATTTTGAGAACTGATAGCATTTAGGTAGTCATCTATGTATTTTTAAATAAATAGGACACAGGGACGCATAAATTGAACTAGAGAAAATTTTATAGCAGGCTACTTTCGTGAGTTGCTTGGATATATATTGCAATCCCAGGTCATCACTATGCATGGAGCACTGAAATGGCTGATCTCCAGTGTACACAATTATTAGAAACTGTTGGAGGGCCAGAGGAAAAATGCTGGTGTAAAGAATACAAATACACTGAGAGAAGGGAAAGACTAGGAATTATCATTCCTCTAGCCTTTTGAAGGGGCACTTAAAAGAAATCTTAACAAAATCTATTTGCCGTCATTTGAGGAAAAGAAGATTTTTTAACTGAGTAGCTTGACTTCATAACAGACAGTCCTGTCCTACTAATCTAATCTTTTGAGATAAAAATGAGAGTCTGGGTAGATCAAGCAGAAAGATTTATATATAATTAATTTAGACTGTGGAATTCTTTGGATGTGATACTGTATGGTATGTCCATCAGCCCATACGTCTCTGCCTGAGATAGGGGGCAGGCTTACTGTCTACCTGAAGACAAATCTAAGGCTGAGTTCAAGGCCAGTGTTATGTATATTTCTATCCACAATCTGGCTTTTGGATTGCAGTGCATGAGTGCTTAATTTGCTCACTGTACAGAGCTGGTGGGAGAGCTAGCAAAGAAAGAGATAAGTAGAAAGAAGCTTTAAAACTATAGCTGTCCAGCCATAGTGCCCTTCGTTCTCATCGTTTCTGTGACACATATTCTAAACCTCATGTTAGCATTTAACTTAGGAAAGTCATCAATCATTTTGTATATTTATTTATTTTTCAATTGTTTTCCAATTAGCTCACCCTGAGGATGAAGATGATGACTTACATTTCATCTCGACCTCCCATAGCACCTGATGGGAATTTAATAAATATTTGATTGATTGGCAAACAATCAAAAAGATCATGAAGAACAGGTTGTATGATATCCAACAGAAGAATACTGTAGGATAATAACACGTACCAAGTGCATCACTAGTTAGCAGCAGCAGTGTGCTAGTGGATGGGTGCATAGAATGAAGTTTAAGGAACTCATGAAAATAATCTCTCCAATACTAGGCAGATGTTTGACTTTTACTAGATGACTGATTGCTCTGTGGTTCACAATTAAAACAGAAGGTGTAGATGGTTCAGATGGGAACTGTAGAGATCACTGAAGGAAGCTTGAGGTTGTATGGTGCAGTGGTTGAGTGTGTGCACTCTGAACTCAGACCTTGTTAGGTTCTCAAACCAGCAGTGACCTCCAGTGAGTGAGTTAACTTCTCTAAAGCTCACTTTCTCTATTGGTGAAATGGAAAGAGTAATAGGGGTATGATAATTAATTGACAATGCACGTATAGCACCTAGTGCACTGTAAGCAATTCAATAAATATTGTATTATAATAAGAACCATACTAAATGAGAAACAAAGGGGGTTGTTTCACACAAGATGGCAAACTATCATCTATCTTTATATCAGCTCGGTTTACTTCCAGGATGTTTTTGAGGGCCTATTATGTGCCTTTCACCAAGAAAAGCACAAAGCCTTGGTCTGTAGCAGGAAGGAATCAAGATACACATAGGGAAGAATTTCTGAATGTCAGGGCTGCTGGACTCATTGGCCCTATGTAACTGAGGAAAATTGTGGAATTTTCTTTGAGGACTTAGAAAATAATCTAATTCTACCTCACATTCTCCCAAACTGGCTTAATTGTGGTCCTCTTCTGAGATGAACTAGTGTCTTCTCAAGCCACTCTGGTTAATGTCTATTCTTGGAGATCGTGGGCTGGCATTATTAACAGTTTAAACTGTGCTTATAAAAGATCAACATATTGGCACCTTTCAGCACCGAATTAACATCAAAATGTCATTGCTGAGCCACAAGGATGCCCCCATTTTGTTTTGTTAGCATGGATCAGAATTCACAGCCAACTAATGTGAGCCTGCTAGCTTCAGGTGAGCTGCTTTTACTGCCAGTTATAAAGATAATGAGACTGTATCTAAGACTCATACTTGTCTGGGATGATTCATCTATAGGCAGAGGCCTCACTGTTAAGGATCCAGATTAGAGATTAATAAATGCTACATCTGATTGTAACATGGCTTTGTACTCCAGAGAGTCTGACGAGGATGAGTAAACAGATAAGCTCTGAGCTTCTTTCTGTTTGAAATGGCAATTGGCATTTTCTTTTCGAGCTTTTTTTTTCTGCTTGCATGCTTCCATCCAGAGGGACAATATTCAGGTGAAATGCTGTGAACTGTAGAAATGTTGGAAAGCACTGAATATGGTTTAAAAACAAAGTTCAAAACAAGAATGAATAAATGGGCCATCCTTTTACTTGTCAAGTTTTTCTTTTCAAGAAAGATCTTGCCAATTTTGACATCTCCCTTGAGCGATGGCAGCTGCTCATCTCTGTTGGCCAAGAGTCAAGCTGAGATACTGACAGTATTTTAGCTCCCCAAAGCCACTGAGGGGAGAATGGAGACATTATTTGGGGTTAGGGTGCAGGTCAGTTAGGACAGTCCAGTGGAGTCTTTATCTGTGGAACTAGGACCATGGGACAAGGGGGACAAAGAAGGAAGAAACCTCAGCCTGAGCTGCAGTGCTGATGACAGCAGTGACAAGATGGTTCCCAGCGATGTGGGCAGGGCTGGTGCTGCTAAGTCAGAGAGGACAGGCTGGGCCAGAGAGAGTGACCTCTGACTGTGTTAGGAGCTGGATCCCCAGCATTTTGTAGCTTCCAAACCAAGTAGTCCTTCTTTGTATGGATACAGAAATGAATAGGTTGTTTTCTAGGAATCAGGACAAAATTATGTGGTTAGAAAAATAGTTTCAGTGTGGTTCTCTCTGTACCAGGTTAGGAGCTATGTATTGGTTTTAGTAGACTGTGCTGTACTCTCAGTGAGTCTCCCTATACCCATGACCCCAGAGCATAAGGGAAAGAAAATGACACCTAAGCAATTGGGAACTCTGAACTCACAAAGATCCATTTTTAGTGCTAATAACCAGCTGCCATAAATGAGGCATAGCAAAGGTAAGAGTTGAATAATTCTGGAAAAGGGGAGCAATTTTCAGTATAAAATGAACAAAGAAAATCTCAAACTTGGATGCAACCAATCAAATATCGGACACCATTTTTACTCCACTGAGGCACACTGGGATCTGAACAGTGAGTCTAGGGAGGTTAGGATGGACTTAACCTTGGCATTGGGCTGCCTGCCACAGGGTGGGGGCCAGCAAGCTCTGAGAAACCAATTTTAGACCACATAACCTGCTTGGTGTGATTTAGATTGGTGTGGGTATGCAGGGGTTGATATACAAGTGGACAAAGCAACATAAACCCTTTAGCACCAGTGATGTCTAATCATGTCACTTAAGAGCAGGAAAGGGAACAGACCTCAGCTGGCAGCTGCCGATACAGGGAGCAGGGTCCAGCATCAAGGGGATCGCAGTTTGTTAGGGACTGTGCAAAGTAGTTGGAAGTTCTGAGTAGGGCTCCTCATCCAATAGAGATAGACTAAAAATCATGAGGAAGAAACTTGTCCTTTGGATTGGCCCATAGAGAGGCTGTTAGGCAGGAAGGCTTCTGGGTTAGCATGTTTGCACCCAGCCAGGCTCACATCAGGTGCACCAAATACTGGGCTTAGAGAAGCCCAGGCAGCTTTAGAAGATGTTGGTGGTGAGGACAGTACTTGGTCAGTCCTGGTTTAAAGATCAGAAAGCATGCCTGCTGGTAAAGTTTGAAGTCCTACAATCCAGTGAGGCTGAGGCAGGCAGGTGCTGACAAGCTGGTGAAGATATGTATATATATATATTCTTAATCTGCCTGTATGCAATTTTATTTTCATTTCTGGAGCCCTTCAGAATGCATTGCCTCTTTTAGACGGAAGGCCAAATTGGGAGATGTGAATAAATTCAAAGCCGCGTTGATTGTGAACAGCCGTACTTTGGTGTCTGTGAGGAAGTAGCAATCCGTTTTCCAATCCAGGGACCTAGGAAAACTGACCCCTGGATGTTTGGTGAGAAAATCTTGCTCAGAGAACTTATTTTTGCCATTGGAGACAATGACTTGTTACCCTGTGCCAAACGAGCATGGTTGATCCAAATTCTAAATTCAGCGATGCTTCGTCTTTCTATATGGAGCAGGGACAGAAGGACAAAGAGCTCTTTGTTTGCCAGAGACCCGTGTATGAACCAATATTCAGAACCAGTGCTTTTGTTATTTTCAGCAACAAATGAGGTACTAGCACTTGTAGCTTGATCAAATATAAAATTCCTTTTCTGCCCTTCCCCTCTGGTACACACCTCCCCACTTCTCTGCTCCACTGGTGTATGAATGTGACACTCCGGTCAGATGCATGTGAAGAGATGGGAATGTTAATTTGAGACAAATATCAACATCTTCTGAAAAGTGCTGCTAGTACATCTAGTTCCATCACTAGCTTGTACTTAACCTTGTTCGTTAATAATAATTGCAATTCTTCTGTATACTCTGCCTTCTTGGCTTAAGTTAAATGGAAAGATTTTGAAAGCATAGGCAGGTTTGGATATAGTATTTCATACATAGTAAAAAATGTTTTGTTTTGTTTTTCTCAGTGATATGCTTTAGTTTTATGATGCCTTTCTTTTTATCTTATAAAATGTCCAGATCTATATTAGTGTTGAACACACTTGACCTTGTAAACTTGTCTAAATAAATTTGGTTTGATAGTAAAAATCCTACTGTCTCATTAATACTTAGTTTCATTTTTACCCTATTTTTTCCTCTGTCCATTTTATTTTTTTCAGCATTCCCAATTCCCCTGCCTTCTTCCCTTGCGTTTGTTTAAAAAAAAACATTTATTCAGTCACAGAACTTGATTGTTGCTGAAGTTGACAGCTTGCTCTTTTATAGAAAAGAACCACTTAATGAAAATACAAGTCAATCCATCTGAGAGTTTTTGATATGCATAATGGAGCAGGCCATTTAATTTAAGATGAAATGAAATAGCCTTGTTAAGATTTTGGCAGTCCTCATACCTAACAGAGGAGCACAAACGCATTCCAGAAGTTCCCTTGGTATTCCCCAGGCCCTCTGCTTCCCGACTTTAATTCTATAATTCAGTCAGGTATCTTCGTAAGAGGGGATGTGCCTACTTATCCTTCCCCTCTTATTGCTCTATCTGTTGCTTATAAGCTTTCTTCTTGCTATAAAAATGTCTCTGAGACCCAGAATAGGAAGACCCTTGTAGGCATTCGCAAAGTGAATACATTGAGTGTGTGTCTCAGGTGCGGCTTCAATTTGGTGATTGAAGCACGGCTGAGAGAGACTCAGTCAGGGAGGAAAATGGGGCCAAATTAAAGGAGAAAGCAAAATTATCTTTTGAAAGTCGGAAGAAAAAGAATGCTGGCTTCTGGGGGAGCTGTTTAGTCACCCAGAATGGCTCTTAAACTAGCCCAATCTGCTTGAATTTCTGTTCATGGGCTTTTGAAAACCCAGAGTGTTCCCCTTTGTGTTCAAAGGTTTAAAAAAGAATGGGTCTGGCATTTAACAGGCAGGAAAGATCATGATTCTCTACCAGTAAGCTTCCATTGTGTGCTTCTGTCGTGGTATTTCTGATTAATGGCAAGGCTGGAGAACATCAGGCATTTTCTCTGTCTTACAAAGCATTGCTCACGAAACTCAAGCACGATTCAAACACTAGCCTTAGTCATCTGAAGCATGGTAGTGTGGAATCAGAATTTATAGTCACCTCTTTAAAGAAGGGGGTGGTCTCTTGGAGTTAAATGAGGAGGGAAAAGCCTTTCCTTATTTTGGGAGATGAAACAGTGGGTTTTTGTTTTCTTTAACTGAGCCATCCTGCCACCTGTTGGCAGCTCAGCTTGGGTCGGGAATCGAACCGGTGACCCTGTTGTTCAGAGCTCATGCTCTTGAGTGAGCTCTTAACCAACTGAGCCACTTGGTTGGCCCTGGAAGAGATTTTTGCCTCCCATCTTCTGCTTCTACCCTGTGCTCAGTGTGGAAGAAGAAATGCCCAGGATTTCCCTTAGGGCAGCCGGGGTAACCCTGTCCCCTCTTCCCATCATTTCCACACTTGCCTTCTACATCTGGGGTAGTGGACAGAGTTTTCAGCAAAAGCCTAGCAGTTCTAGCCTTTTATCAGACACAGATCCTCCTTAAGAACTGAAGTTAGAAGGAGAACAAAAGGATCCTCTTTACTCATATACTAGGAGGGGAGATGAGAAAGAAAATCAGATTTATTTAATCTAAAACTACATTAATCCTAGCAGGGTCATGATCTCTATCATGTTATAAAGTACTGATTAGAATGTGAAAGACTTTATAGTACTAGAAAAATGTAACCTCAATTGGGTAGCCAAAACAGATAAACTAGATTTGAGGATTATCTGGTTACACCATCGATTACCACATTGTTTAATTCTGCAAATATCGGCCGCAAGCCCGTTAGGAACCAGGCCCCATTCTAGGTGCCGACTTACAGTAATGAACAAACAAATAATGATCTCTGTCCTCGTGGTGTTTTATACTCTAGTTGGGAAGAGACAGTAAGTTCATAATAAATATATCAACTAAAGACTCATGCCGTCTGTCAGATGGTGACGTATATACTATGGCAACAAGAAAAAGTGGGGCAGGTTAAAGGAGATCAGGCAGGTGTTAGTCTTCCACGGCAGAGTCAGGATGGGGTTTTGTTAAGAAGGTGAGGTTTTAGCAAAAACTCGAAACAGGTATATGCGTCAGCCCCGTGGATCCCTGGAGACCTGGAGGTATAGTGTTTCAGGCAGAGGAAATTGCTAGAATGAAGGCCTGGAGCAGGAATGTGTGAGTATGTGCGAGAGAGGCCAGCGCACGTGGAGCAGACTGGAAGGAATAGTGGGAAGATGTGGGATTTATGGGGCAATGGGGCTCCAAGTCAAGGACATTGGCCTTTTCTTCTTCGTGAACTGGAATGCCATGGAGGGTTTGGGGCAGAGAAAAGCATCTTATGGTTTAAGTTTGCAAAGGATCATCCTGCTTCATCGTTGAGTCTAGACCGTAGGAGGCTGGGGCAGAAGCAGGGAGACCAGTTAGCAGGCTCTTGCATTGGTTGAGTGAAGGATGACAGGAGCTCAAACAGAGTTGGTGAAAAAAGGTTGTGTTCTAGATAGACTTTGAAGGTCAAGGTTGTTGATTGGACGTAGGGTTCCAGAAAAAGAGAGGTGTGGGAACTGGAGGGGTAAAGTTGCCTTTAACAGAAATGGGAAGGTTAAGTTCAGTTTAGGAAATGTTGAAGCTGTTTCTAAGATATCTGAGTAGACATGTCAAAGTTTAACATACAAGTCTGAAGTTTTGGAGAAAGAAGTATAAGAGTGATTGGCCTATAAATAGGATTTAAATCAGGAGACTGAATGAAATCTCTGAGTTGAGTATTGATGGAAATGATATGAGGACCAAGTATTGATCCTGGGGCACTCCAACTTTAAAAGACCAGAAGAAAGAGGAGGAACCAGCAAAGGAGATAGAGGAACAGCAGCTAGTAAGGAAGGAGGAAAGTCGAGGGAATGTGAAGTCCTGGAAACCAAGGGGAAAAAAAGAAAGCATATCTAGGAGCAAGTGATCAACCGTGTCAAAAGCTGCTTGTGTAAGAAGGATTGCGAATGGATATTAGAGTTGGCAATGTCACCACTGCCTTTCACAATAGGAGTTTTAGTGGGGTTGAAAGTCTGGTTGGAGTTAGTGTAAGAGAAAATGGGACCAGACAAATTGGAGGAAGTGAGTACAGATGATGCTTTTAAGGAATTTCCTGCAAAGGAGAGTAAAGGAGCAGCCAGTAGCATTTTCTGCCTCTCTGACTGGCTCCAAGGGGAATCCCCTCACATTTTATACAAGTGCATTTAATAGACAACTCTTCAGGCATACCTTATTTTTACAAAGTATGTATGTACCATCAGCATAGAAATTTGGAACCAGATAAGACCATTAAGGTCACTTCAGTTAATCTCCCACCCAATAAAGGAATCTTCTATTTAATATTACTACAACAAACACTTAAATTTTTGTTTTCATATGCCATCTAGGGACCCAGAGATGAATAAGGTACAGTTCCTGTTCTTGAGAACATACATTTTTAGTGGGAGGAGGCAGGGATATATCTTTCCTGAGTGATAAATGTTAAGATAGAGGCACATACAAAATATTGTGAAAGCACAGGAGGAAGAGAACTAACTTGACCTGGGGAAATTAGGAAAGACAATAAGCATAAAAAGCTGACTTCTGAACTAGATATTAAAGATGAGCACCATGTTTTCCAGAGAGTGCTGTGGAGAATTCCTTTCTCAGATAATAATCCAGCTCCTGTTTGAATGCTTATAGTAACAGAGAGCTCACTACATGATGAGGGCTATTCCATTTTGAATAGCTATAGTTGTTGCAGATCAATTTCTCATATTGAGCATATAATGCCTTTTGGTATTTCTACTCATTGGTCTCAGCTTCCTCCTCTGGAGCTAATGGGCAAAGACTTATCTTTCTGTCATATAGGTCATTTCCATATTTGAAAATAGATGTCATGTTTTCTTTTAAGCCATCTCTTTTCCATGTTGGAAAAAGGAAATGAATAGAGTCGCAGGTTCCCTGGGGAACAGAATGAGACCCAGGCTCATGTACAGGGGGTTATTAGGGAGTGCTCTCGAGATTGTCACTGTGAAAGGGAAGGAAAGACTGAGCAGGAGTGGGCAGAGGGAGAAGTAAAGGTGTGATGCAGTTTTGATGGAAGCTTCAGCCAACCCTGTTGGAAGTTGTGAAGATAAACTGATCCTTCAGTTGTCCAGAGTTAGAGCAAGAGGACCAGTTCTTTCTATTCCAGGACAATGAGTCAGGGCAGCTTTCCCCAGGAAGGGGGTATGACTTTGGGAAAAGTGGTTCTCTTCAGCTGATGCAATCCCCAAAGTGGGCTGGTGTCTGAAACCTATTGCCAGGGGTCTGCTCAGCAGCAAGAGTAGTTAATTCTTTGTTTCTGAAGTGGGTGTGTAGGGGATCTGAGTGATGCAGAAGAAGAATCTCAGGTATTGCTAATTCTTTTGGCAGTTACTTTCTGAGACAGATAATAGAATGAAAAAAATACCTGGTTTTGTTTCTTCTTAACACACAAAACAAACATCATGAACATCAAAGTGAGGGTTGAACATAATGGTGCTAGACTGATGAGATCTAATGTACAATTGTACCTTCCCTGTGTGAACTGCTCATCTCAGTGATGGGGGCCCTTTATACAGGAATGCTTTAAAGATGCCATCAAGGCAAGTTGAAGAAGTACATTCATGCAATAAAACTGACCGGAAATCTTCACTAGGAGGAGGAGACTGCTACAAGGACTCTCGCTCATCACCATTTTATAATGACATTAGGAGATAAAAATATAAGTGGGCAAGGATAGTGAGCTGCAAACTGAATTATATCCCTGTCCTTCATCCTAGAAGATGACACTTCTTGTGGCGATCACAATGCATGCTGGGTGCCTGCAAAGATGGATGTGTGGCCATCAGTCCTTTCCACTCCATGCACACATGAAGATTCCTCTTTGATTTGTGGCTGGGGCCATACTTTGCAAAGTCTGTCACTGCTTGCAACTTATAGTTAGCCCAAAGCTTTGTTGAAAAAGAGCTGTCCTATTCCCGATTGCTGTACAGCAGATTGATGTGAACTAAATTAATAACAGTGGACCAATCATTACACCAGGAAACATTTGCCCAAACTATAACTCTATCTCTTGATTTCTGTTTGGCTTCATTAACCTCCTCTTGATGCCACAGATAAAATGGTCATATAAGGCCTTCTTGTTTAATGAAGGATTGGCAAGATAAAATGGCTGAACTGGGCATTGATGGGAGCAGAGGAGTTAGAAAAAGGATAATTATAGAGGATGATAGAATTAGAAAGTAAGATGGGGCTGTGGAAAGGGTAAGATGGAGCCTTATTAATTATTCTCTTTTCTTGGTTTCATAATACATTGGCTTGCTTTTTCTAATTTTTCAATTATGGTTGACATTCAATATTATTTTATATTAGTTTCAGGTATACAACATAATGGTTAGACATTTATATAATTTATTAAATGATGCCCCCAATAAGTCTAGTATTCATCTGACACCATCCGTAGTTATTACAATATTATTGGCTATATCCCCTATGCCGTACTTTACATCCCCATGACTATTTTCTAACTACCAATTTGTATTTCTTAACCCCTTCACCTTTTTCACCCAGTTGCCCAGCCCTGCCTCTCATCTGGAAACCATCAATTTGTTCTTTGTATCTATGAGTCTGTTTCTGTTTTGTTTGTTTATTTATTTTGTTCTTTAGATTCCACATGTAAGTGAAATCATATAGCATTTGTCTTTCTCTGTGTGACTTATTTCATTTAGCATTATACCCCCTAGGTCCAACCATGCTGTTGCAAATGGTAAGATTTCGTTCGTTTTTTTTTGGTGTTTTTTTGTGGCAGAGTAATATTCCATTGTATATATGTACCACAATTCCTTTATCCAATCATCTATTGATGGGCACTTAGGTTGCTTCCATATCTTGGCTATTGTAAATAGCACTGCAGTGAACATATGGGGTACATATATCTTTTTGAATTAGTGTTTTGGATTTTTTCAAATAGATATCCAGAAGTGGAATTGCTGGGTCATAAGATAATTCTATTTTTTATTTTTTGAGGAACCTCCATACTGTTTTCCATAGCGGCTGCACCAATTTGCAATCCCACCAACAGTGTAGGAGGGTTCCCTTTTCTTCACATCCTTGCCAACCCTTGTTTGTTGATTTACTGGTGATAGCCATTCTGACAGGAGTGAGGTGATATCTCATTGTGGTTTTAATTGTCATTTCTCTGATGATAGTGACATTGAGCATCTTTTCATATTGCTATTGGCCATCTGTATGTCCTCTTTGGAAAAATGCCTATTTAGGTCCTGTGCCCATTTTTTAATTGGATTGTTTTTTTCAGTGTTAAGTTGTATGCATTCTTTATAAATTTTGGATATTAACTCTTTATCAGATGTATCATTGGCAAATATCTTCCCCTATTCAGTAGGTTATCTTTTCGTTTGGTTAATGGTCTCCTTTGCTGTGCAAACCATTTTTAGTTTGATGTAATTCCATTTGTTTATTTTGTTTTTGTTTCTCTTGCCCGAGGAAATATATCAAAAAAATATTAGTAAGCGCAGTGTCAGAGAGTTTACTGCCTATGTTTTCTTCTAGGAATTTTATGATTTCAGGTCTTTCATTTAAGTCTTTAATCCATTCTAAATGGTGTTAAGAAGGTGGTCTAGTTTCAGTTTTTTGCATCTATCTGTCCAGTTTTCTCAACACTGTTTATTGAACAGACTGTCTTTAGCCCATTGCATATTCTTGCCTTTTTTGTCATAGATTAATTGACCATATAGGTATAGGTTAATTTCTGTGCTCTCTATTCTATTCCATTGATCTATGTGTTTGTGTTGATGCCAGTACCATGCTGTTTTGATCACTATAGACTTGTAGTATAGTTTGATATCAGGTAGTGTGATATCTTCAATTTTGTTTTTCTTTCTCAAGATTGCTTTCACTATTTGAGGTCTTATATAGTTCCATATAAATTTTAAGATTATTTGTTCTAGTTCTGTGAAAAATGCAATTGGTATTTTGATAGGGATTGCATTGAATCTGTATATTGCTTTGGGTAGTGTGGACATTATCGCCATGTTAATTCTTCCTATCCATAAGCACAGTATATGTATGTTTCCACTTATTTGTATCTTTTTCAATTTCTCTCTTCAGTGGTTTATAATTTTTCAAGCTCAGGTGTTCTACCTTCTTGATTAAATTTACTCCTAGGTTTTTTTTTTTTTGATGTGATTCTAAATGGGATTATTTTCTTAGCTTCCCTTTTTTTCTTGATGAGCCTGGGTCTTGTTAAAGTCTTATAAATTTTTTTTTATCTTTTCAAAGAATTAGCCCTTGGTTTCATTGATCTTTTGTATTGTTTTTTTAAACTCTATTTTTTTTTGTTTCTGCTCTGATTTTTATTATTTCATTTCTTCTATTCACATTGGGCTTTGTTGTTCTTTTACTAGTTCCTTTAGGTTTAAGTTTACATTGTTTATTTGAAATTTTTCTTGTTTCTTGAGTTAGGCCTGTATTGCTATGAATTTCCCTCTTAGGACTGCTTTTGCTGTGTCCCATAGATTTTAGGTTGATGTGTTTTCATTTTTATTTCTCTCAAGTATCCTTTAATTTCTTCCTTGATCGTTATCCCAGAGTGATTGTTTAATAGCATCTTATTTAGACTCCATGTGTTTGTGTGTTTTTCAGTTTTTTTTCTTCTAGTTCATTTTTAGTTTCATACCATTGTGGTCAGAGAAGACTCTTCATATGACTTCAATATTCTTAAATTTATTGTGACTTGTTTTGTGGCCTAGCATGTGGTCTGTCTTGGAAATTGTTCCATGTGCACTTGAAAAGAATGTATATTCTGTTGCTTTCAGGTGAAATGCTCTAAAATATCAATTAAATGCATCTGGCCTACTGTGTCATTTAAGGCCACTATTTCCTTATTGATTTTCTGTCTAGAAGACCTGTACATTGATGTCAATGAGGTGTTAAAGTCTACTATAACTGTATTGCTTTTGATCTCTTTTTTTTATTTAGGTCAATATTTGCTTCATATATTTAGGTGTTCCTATGTTGGGTACATAAATTTTTACAGTTATATCCTTTTGTTGGATTGAGTTCCTTATCATTATGTAGTGTCCTTCTTTGTTTCTCTTTTTTTTTAAGATTTTACTGGGGAATTGGGGAAGGGGAACAGACAAGTTGCTGTCCTTTTGTTCTTCAGTATAGTTGTGGAGGATGTCGCTTCACTGGCCCATGTTGGTATTGTGATCATTGTGCTCTTCCCAGGTGAGGCAGATCGGTCACCGGCCACTGGATAGCCGCTCACGACAGCTCTTGGCAACCCACTACAGCTCTACTGCAGCCTACGCTGTTGCCAGCAGCTCATGACAGCCCACCTCCAGGTCAAGCTGTTGTTCACCATCTTAGCTGTAGAGGGCGCAGCATCACTGGCCCTAATGTGGGATCCAAACCAGGGCCCTGCTGCTCAGAGCTGGCGTCCTGAATCAACTCTTAACCAACGCGCTACTCAGCTGGCTGTATTTGTCTCTTTTATAGCCTTTATTTTAAAGTCTATTTAGTCTGATACAGGTATTGCTACTCCAGCATTTTTTTTTTTTTTTGCATTTCCATTTTCATGGAATACTCTTTTTCCACCCCTTTACTTTCAGTCTGTGTGTGGTTTTAGATGTGAAGTGGGTCTCTTATAGACAGCATATATGTATGTAGGTCTTGTTTTCTTATCTACTCCACTACACTATGTTTTTTGGTTGGGGCATTTAATCCATCTACATTTAAAGTGATCATTGATAGGTACAAAGTTTTTGCCATTTTGCTTTATTTGTTATTGCCATTTTATTATTCATATTTATGTTCTCCCCCCACCCCCCCTTTCTTATTCGAGATGTCCCTTCAACATTTCCTGTAATACTGGTTTGGTGGTGATGAACTCCTTTAGCTTTTTCTTGTCTGGGAACCTCTTTATCCTTCTGTTCTAAATGATAGCCTTGCTGGATAGTCTTGGTTGTAGCTTCTTCTTCTTTTTTTTTTTTAAGATTTTTATTGGGGAATTGGGGGATGGGAACAGTGCTGGGGAATTGGGGAAGGGGAACAGACAAGTTGCTGTCTTTTTTGTTCTTCAGTCTAATTGTGGAGGACGTTGCTTTACTGGCCCAAGTTGGCACCATCATTGTGCTCTTCCCAGGCAAGGCAGATCAGTCGCCGGCTTCTGGATAGCTGCTCACAGTGGCTTGAGGGCTGCTCACGCTGGCTGCTGGCTACACACGGTAGCCCATGGCAACCCACTGCCACAGGGGCTGCAGCCTACGCCATTTCTGGCGACTCACGTCAGCCCAGCTCCAGGTTGAGCTGTTGTTCAGCATCTTAGCTGTAGAAGGCAGCGTCACTGGCCCTCATATGTGGGATCCAAACCGGGGCCCTCTGGTCCCAAGCCAGTTCTGAACCAACGTGCCACTTGGCCGACCCTTGGTTGTAGCTTCTTACTTTCCATTATTTTGAATATTTCGTACTAATCCCTTCCGGCCTGCAAAGTTTCTGTTAAGATATTAAATGACAGTCTTATGAGAGCTTCCTTGAAGGTGACTAACTTAACTGCTTTTCTCTTGATGCTTTTAAGATTTTCTTTGTCTTTGACCTTTGGCATTTTAATTATGAAATGTCATGCTGTGGGCCTGTTTGGATTCATCTTTTTTGGGACTCTGCACTTCCTGGACTTATATGTTTATTTCCTTTGCCAGGTTAGGGTAGTTTCAATCATTACTTTTTCAAATATGTTCTTAATCCCTTGCTTCTTTTTCTGGTACCCCTATGATGAGAATGTTGTTACCTTTGTTGTCCCAGAGACCTCTTAAACTGTCCTCATTTTTTTTTAATTATTTTTCCTTTTTGCCATTCCTATTAAGTGTTTTTCACTACCTTGTCTTCCAAATCATTGACTTGATACTTTGGTTTATCTAATCTGCTATTGATTCCTCCTAGTTTATTCTTCATTTCAGTTATTGTATTCTTCATTTCTAACTGGTCCTTTTTTTATAGCTTCTATGTCCCTTTTTTTATGCTTGCTATCTCTTTGTCAAAGTTCTCACTAAATTTCTTGAGCATCCTTATAACCAGTGTTTTGAACTCTGTATCTGGTAGATTGCTTGCCTCCATTTCATGTAGTTCTTTTTCTGGAGTTTTATTCTGTTCTTTAATTGGAACATGTTTCGTTGTCCCTTTATTTTGGCTGCCTCTCTGTGTTTGTTTCAATGTATTAAGCAGATATGCTACATCTCCTAGTCTTGACAGGGTGGCCTTATGTAGTGGGTGTCCTGTGAGGCCCAGTGGTGCAATCTCCCTGATCACCTGAGGTGGGTGCTCCAGGAGAATCCCTTGTGTGAGTGGTGTGTGCCCTCCTGTTGTAGTTGAACCTTGATTGCTGTTGGCATGTCAGTGGGTAGGACTAACCCTCAGGTTGGACGGACTGTGAGGATAGGCCATGCCCACAGTATATGAGATGCTGTGTGAGGGCTGACCCCATGAAGCGGGATTTGCCCAGCAGACTCTGGTGCCTGTCAAGACCAAGCTTTGGTATACTGCTTCTGGGGCTAATTGGTTGGTACTCTGTTGTGGCCTGAAGCTGGCTACCAGGTGCGTTGGTCCTGGGGCCTCTTGGGAAGGGCTCTGTTGAAGGCCGATGTCAGCTGCTGCCTGTGATTGGCCCAAGGCTACCTGGTAGGAGTTACAAAGTGATTTGTGGTTGATCTCTGTCTGTGTTGGACCTTGTGGGAGAGGCCATCCTGTGAACTGAGGCTGGCTACCACCAGTATTGGGCAAGGGGCAGCTCAGTAAGAGGCACATGGCACCCTGAGGCCTGCTGCCACCTGTCAGCTGCCTGTAAGGCTCAGCTGCTGAAAGGGCCTCAGGCAGTGCAGAGTTGGATGAGGCAGGGTCTCAGGGAGTCACTAGGGTGTGAAGAGTAGTTTTCACCAAGTTGTACAGATTCAGATTTGGTGCCAGTGCTGATCCTGGAGCTACTCAGCAAAAAGCTCAGGGTATACTGAAGCCAGCTGCTACCCATCTGGGGCCTGCGGACCTTTTAGAGTTTTTAAAGAAAGACTGCAGTGCAGGCCAAGGCTGGCTGCCTGCTGCCAAAAGAGTCTCTGATGGTGCGAGAGTTGGGTGGGCAGGGTCTCAGGGAGTCATCAAGGTGAAGAGAGCAGAGCTCACCAGACTAATGCAGATTCAGGTTTGACTGTTGCAGAGGAGGGTTCAACACAGGAAAGATGGTGCCTGCCTGCTGACTGTGTGGGAGGAGGACTAAATACAGGAACAGTAGTGGCTGTCTCTCCAGCCCTCACCCTGCAACACACAACTCAGTTTCTTCCTGTGTGTCTCTGGTGCCTCCCAAGCCACTATACCTCTGCTGCAGCCCAGGGTAAGTGCCTGCAAGTGAGTGAGTCTGTGTGCAGGCCCTGTAAGAGGACATCTGGGTTTCCAACAGCCTTTCCTCTCACCCTGACCGTTGGAATCCCCACTGATTTTCACAGGCAGATGTTGGGGGTGCTCCTCTTCCTGGGCTGGGGAGCCCGGTGTGGAGCTGGCACTCTTCACTCCTCAGGGAGGACCTCTGCAGCTGAGATATCCCCTTGATTCTAAATCACCACACATGGGTATAGGGCCAGCCCACTTGGCATCTATGCCCCTCCTACCAGTTTTTGATGTGACTTCTTTATATCCTTAATTATAGGTCTTGGGATCTTCAGATGGCTCTCCAGGTTGATTGTTCTATAATTTAGTTGTAATTTTGATGTGGTCACAGGAGGAAGGGAGCACAGCATTTACCTACTCAGCCATTCTTGACCAGAACTCCTACATTGGCTTTCTTCACATAGTAGCTGTCAGTTTCTTTAGGAACTCATAATTGTGAGAGAGTTTTAAGAGAAGACTAAAAGAGGAGCAGGTCAGGTTGGTATATAACAGATTGGTTTTCTTTTAAATTTAATCTCATTAGCATGGGCTCATTTATTATGGACCTCCAGGGGTTTACTCTCAAAGCTATCTCTCCCTGTGTATTTGAACCAGTTGTGGTTTTATCGTAGATGGAACTATAGGGTATCCAGAAACCTCCTTGTGATAAGATAAATGCTCATTTATCATAGAATAGGTAGACTTTGTTTATCATTGGGATCCCTTTCATCCTAAGCCTGTACATTTTAAGGTATATTTGGAAACTTTTATCACTTTGTTATATCCACTGGGCTTATGAAAACTCAAGTGATAATATTTCTCATTTGGACATCCCCAAAATTCCTTTGAGCTGGAAGTATAACAAGAAAGGCAAATGGCTATTTATTGAAAGTGATAGCCATTCTGGAGAGTTGTTCTGTTACTGGCCTTCCTCTCCTGTTGTTGTGGTTCTCTGTAGGCCTCTGACAAGTCTTGGAATAATAAGGCTTTGTTGTTTTGGCCTCCCACTGTATCCTATAACCTAAGCACAGGGTTGGATTCACCAGAAGAGTAGTACTTGTATCGCAGTAGGAGAAAACCAGGGGGCAGGGGTTGGCTGCAGTTCCAAATGGACACACACGAAATTATTATTTTGTTCCAAATTATTTCCACTCCTCTTCCCACCCATTCTGGGTGCCCCACCCTGTCTACATTCCTGAATTCCATGTTTTTTGTTTTTTGGTTTTTTTGTTTTTGGAGGCTCCTCTTTGAGCGTATGTTTAAGCCAGGGGAGGGAGTCACGATAAGCATCATTTTACCCTTCGCAGAAAGAATCACCCTCAAATGACTAAGCAGCTACTGTTTCATTCTGGATAGCCTGTAGGAAATGTGAAAAGTTCAGGCCACACAAAGCAACCGTAACTCTGGCAGACCCCAGGGGCTGGCAGTTTTCATTGCAGAATCAGTGTCTTTGGACAGCAGCTGGATAGTTCCCAACCTGCGTTTTTTTTTCAGTAGTGAGTGCCCCAAATGCTCAGTTATTTCTCCATTGGACAACCATACTCGTATGCTCCTGAACTAGGAAATCACTGTATAATTTTGTTTAAAACCTGGTCTCTTATAACTGTACTTTGAAGCTCTAGCCTGGGAGATTATAAAAAGAACTGCCCCTTTGGAAAAGATACAGTTTCGTTAGCCTGGATTGTTATAAAATGGAGATGAGCTACCAGATAGAAGATAGGAGGCACTGACCAAGAAGAGAGATGCCACTACCCAGGAGGAAGTCAGGGAGAATGGACTGAGAGAACGACAGGGCTGAGAGGGTTTTCATTTGGTGGTTTCCGATTCTTCTAGCTGTAAGGTAGAGATAAAATGCAGGGCTTGACATCTCCGAGTAGCAAGAGAAATACAACTTAAAATGGGAGAAATTTAAAATGGCTTCCCCCTGAAAAGGACGGAGGAAATAGAAGATGCTCAGAATTGACAGAGGGTTATGTGTGTGATACACAGGTCAGGTCAAGACCCATGGCATTATATAAGTAAGAGAAAGAACAGTCTTCTCCATGTTGCTCTAAAATAAAGCTTAATCACATATGAACTAGGGTACAAGTCATTCTAATTTATGGTTCAGATATACTGTTTGAGCCTTACTCTAACTTGCATATCTCATGACCACTGTAGAAAATAGAGAGAAAACTAAGTATGCTATTAATTCAACAGATATACCTTTATAGAAAATATACTGACCAAGTCTTATACTATGTACATGTGCTCCTCCCTGATATCCATACAGAATACTACCCGCCTGCTGAACCAGTGTGCCTATACCACCTCCATAGGCAGGTTTACGGGTAGATTGATGGCATTTTGGGTTATTCACCCTGACTGAGTGATACACATCCACAACTGAAAGTCCAAAAGGTTTTAAAAATGGAAAGTGTGTGTGGGAGCACATGCACGTGCATATGTGTTTGAACAATTTGTTTGACAATAAAACCTGACCTGAACTGACAGTGGGCCATTTGGAATCTTTACCCCACTTTATGTAACTCTTCATATGTTTTACCATAGAAATATTAGCATATTTCATTTTAGAAAGCTGCCCTGGGCTCTGGCAGTAGCCACAAAGATTTCAGACAAGGAGAGTATAGACCTATGTTGAATTTCTCCAGAGTCTAGGAGGTAGATTTAAGAAGAAAGGTATTACAAATGTTTGCAATTCAAACATATCCAGTTTTAAAGGCATTATATGAAAAAGTAAATAACGGACACAAACATTTGTATCCAATTAGTTCAAATTTTCCCTTACCATCTTTGGTTTGATTTTTTTTCTTTCTCTCTCTCTCTTTCGTTTTTTTTCTTTTCTTTTTTTCTTTTTCTTTTACACTTTAATTATTCTAGGATGAATCCTCCATGTTCTTCCAGTTTGGCCCATCAATTGAACAGCAAGCTTCTGTAATGCTCAACATCATGGAAGAGTATGACTGGTATATCTTTTCTATCGTCACCACCTACTTCCCTGGCTACCAGGACTTTGTAAACAAGATTCGCAGCACCATTGAGAATAGCTTTGTGGGCTGGGAGTTAGAAGAAGTCCTCCTGCTGGACATGTCCCTGGATGATGGAGATTCTAAGATCCAGAACCAGCTCAAGAAACTTCAAAGCCCCATCATTCTTCTTTATTGTACCAAGGAAGAGGCCACCTACATCTTCGAAGTGGCTAACTCAGTAGGGCTGACTGGCTATGGCTACACGTGGATTGTGCCTAGTTTGGTGGCAGGGGATACAGACACAGTGCCCTCGGAGTTTCCAACAGGGCTCATCTCTGTCTCCTATGATGAATGGGACTATGGCCTCCCTGCAAGAGTGAGAGATGGGATTGCCATAATCACCACTGCTGCTTCTGACATGCTATCTGAACACAGCTTCATCCCTGAGCCCAAGAGCAGTTGTTACAACACCCATGAGAAGAGAATCTACCAGTCCAATATGCTAAACAGGTAAGTATGGAACAGAGGGCACACTGATGGTGGCGGTCAGAGGGTAGCTGCCGTGATGGGTTGGAGGCTCAGAAACTGGGGGAAGAGCAGTTTAGATGTCGCAGGTTGAAGGCTTGCCGCAGGGATGGCAATTGTTTGTGATGTGGGGAGCGTTTCAGATCCAAAGCTTGCTGTGACTGTGTTCCTGTTCTAAAAAGTATAAAACAGCCCCCACTGATTGATTGCTTACTATGTATTAGGTGTTAATCTAAGTGTATTGCATTTTTTTTTACCTCATTTAACTCTCAAAGCCACAAGTCTAGTGAGCGGGTTTTTAAAAATTGTTTCCATGTTACAGTTCAAGAGAATAAGGCTTGTAGGTGTAAACCGTCCAAAACCACGCTACACGTGAGAGGTTCGGTTTGGAGTTGAACCCTCATACTCAATCACTATGCATGACACAGTGTAGCTAGAAGCCAGGGAGGACCAGCCCACCCACCTGTGGAGTGCTGCTGTTCCGAGAGGGAATGGAGAGAATGAGTTACATGGGTCTGGAGGCACATGAAGATGATTCTGCCTTTGGTTTTTGTCTCCTTTGCTTCTCCTCTCTCTGCCTTTAACAGTGAGAGTGCTGCTGTAGAGACAGCACTAAGGGTTGCTCTTGGTCTGGTTCATTCAATAAGAAAATGTGGGTGGCATTCTGCTCCCCTGACCTCACCTCATAACCCAGCCATGACTGCAGTGTATCCTTTTAGGGGTAATTATGCAACTGTGTGGGACAGAAGATTCTATCAAATGCCTTTGTAGTTTGGTTATTTGTATAAAGCTGCTACATGGGCACATTGTAGAAATTCAAACAGTATAGAAAAGCACAAAGAAGAAAGTGAAAATGACCTTAAATCTGACTAAAGAGAGATAATCATTGTTGAAAGAATAAATGAGCATCTTTCTAGATATCTCCCTGTGGCTGTATACCTGTGTGGTTATAAATCTATAATTTTACATAAGCAGAAATATATACATGCTGTTCAATAACCTGACTTTCTTTTACTCAGCTATGTTTTGGGCATCCATTTTAAATTTTTTTATGAACAGTATCAGACATATAGAAACGTATTCAGAAAAAAAACCATAATAAATTCTCAGATACACATTATCTGGCTTAAGCAATAACATATTAGAAAGTGTACTTTGTGGAGGTTGAAACACATCTAGTGGAGGCTGAATGTGTACCTACCTACTTATACTCGTTTAACTTCTGGAAGGGAGGGAATTGGGCTATAGCCACTCAGCTAAGCTCCTAATTCAGAGGGGAAACTAAAAGTAGCATCCGTGTAGCTGTGCCTGTGACCCACTCCTACTGTTCTGCCACCTTGAGCTCTGCTCTTTCTGCCATCCCTGGTTATCAGCTGCTTGTTTGGGACAGACTGTCTTCCTACCTCTGGCAGCTCTGCCTTACGCTCCTTGGCACTCTCTTCTTCCCTTACACATTCCTTAACTATTGGTGCTTCTCAGGGCTCTGTCCTGGGCCCTCTTTTTTTCTTATCCATTGCCAAGGATACAATTAATGTCTGTAACTTGCCCCCCCCCCAGTTGACATCTCTGGCCCAAACCTCTCCATTCAGCCCCAGGTGTGTATCTCTAACTGTGACTAGATAGGTTCCTTTAGGATGCCCCGTAGCCAATACTGACCTGCTTTCTCTACTCCTGTTACCCTCCCACCTCTTCTAACCAAATCTGTGCCACCTATAAAGGGTACGTCCTATTACCCAGTTGCCTAAAATAAAAATTTCCAGTGTGTTTGAGTCTATATCCCTGATACCCAATAGCCAATCATGCCTTTTCCTGTGGATATCCTTGGGAGTGCTTTCACTTATTCTCATCACTGTATCATATCCCAGTCCATCTCTTTTTACCTGCATTGCTGCAGGGCTTCTTAAATATCTTCTGGCATCCAGTAGATAGTCAATCTACATGGCAGCCAGAGCGATCTAAAATGAAAATGTGATGTCATCACTCTCCCGATCAATAAAAACTTTCAGTGGCTCTTCACTGCCCTTATAATCAAGTCCTATCACCTTAATATGGTTTATAAAGTCTTCCACAGCATGGGTCCTCCTACCTTTACAAAACTGTCTCATGCCACTCTCTCCCTTGATCACTGCCTTCTTGCAGTACTGAATTTACTTTTGTTCTTTGAGAATATCAAGTTATCTCTCACTTCCAGCTCTTTCCTCTACAGTGAATATCCACCACTCCCCCCCACCCCCCAGGTACCTCTTCCCACCAATACACACAAATGCAGGTGTTCTTTTACCTGCTTCAAGCTCTTTATTCTTCAGGTTTCAGTTTTGGCCCCGCTTCCACTGGGAAGGCTCTCCTGAGCCCAGGACTAACGTCACCCTGTAATAGGCCTTCACTCCATTTTTTGCTCCTCCAATAAAGCCACTCTTTAGGCTATTATGATTATGTGCTTTGTTATCTCTCTTCCTGTTAAGTTCTGTGAGAGCAGTGATCTGTCTGTCTTACTCCTATGTCCCCCCCTCCTAGCACAGTGTGTGGCCCAGGGAAGACACATGGAATGAACAAATGACGCCCTCCAAGTTGCTGAGCTGTCTAGTGCATACCTACCCCCCCCCCAAGATTTCTTATTCTGCTCCTTTTTGCAAGATAATAGAAATTTCCTTTAAAAACTTAACTATTTATTCGGTGCTGTACATGGGTTTTTTTTCCACTGTTTTTAGTGTTACATTCAAATCTGATTTAGATTATCTTACCAAATGTTTGTTCAAAGCTAACAGTAAAGGAATGTGGAGACTAAAACATCTGCTAAACAACACAAAGCAATTAAGTGGGTGTTAACTTAAAACTTGTAAATATGGTCCAGGAATGCCTACTTTTATCTTAAAACTTCCTCTGGGTAAACAGTGATCTGAAGATATTATTATGTCCCATTTGGCTAACTTTATATTAGAATGTAAATGTTACCTCTGAAGTCTGGTCTCTCACCACTGTGTTTTAAAACCACAATTGGGTTTAACCTTTCTTACCATCTCCTATAGCCATTCGGGAAGGTAGCCCTCTAGGTCCTTCCTTAGAGGTTATTATAAAGGTGGCCACAAATGCCCACCTCCATATTCTCAAGTATAGCAGTCTTATAAATAACAAGGATTACACAGTATAGATTATTCATAAATGCCCTGATGGCCAGTGTGGAACAAAGAGAGAGAGTCCACCTCAACTCGATTTCCCAAATATACTGCCTAAAAAGTATCTTCAGACTTATTACCGTACTTCTCCACTAGGACATTTCCTCTATGAACTTCGTCTTCTGCCCCTGATGTTTCTAGCATTCTGTATCTAACTGCCTGCAGGTCATCTTCTCTTGGCTGTCTCCCCATCCATGTATCTGTATCTCTTGCTCATGTCCATGGCCTTTCCCTTCTCCTCCTCCCAAATACAGCTTTTCAGTGTTCTTGAACCCAATCCCTATCTTCTCTTGGGAATATTTTCATATGTTTTTCTGTCAAGACCCAGAAAGGATTGGGGTTGACTACTAGGGAGAACAAAGCGCTCTCCTTAAAGTCTGAGCTGGTATCACCAGGCACAGCGCTCAGAATCATCAGCGGAATTCAATTAGGCTCCCTCAGCCTGAGCTCCTCCTTATCCTGGTCTGAAATCAGACTCTGCCCCCTTCAGAGCTCTGGTCTCACTATGGTCACTCTTTTAAATAACAAACCAAGTAAGCACACCATTTAGTCACAGCGGGAAATCTTTGCAAATAAAATTGTTGCAAATGGTTGTTTTATGAGAATGACTTTTCTGTTGGCCTGCTGCTCATCTCTCTGCAATAGCTGCGGGAGGAAGGCCCCTTAGGAGGTACCTGAGAGTGACCCAGCCCCAGGGGGACCCCAGGAATACAGTTAGGAAATGGATTCTCCTCTCACCTTCTGAAAACCCAGCAGTATTAACAGGCCCTGTCCTTTCCAGAAGCATCACAAAGATGGGGAAAGCTCTTATTTGCACCTGACCAGATTGTGGCTTCTTTTTTCATGTGAGAGAGGTTCATAAGTCTAGATTTAGGGAACAGGGACAGGGGGTTGTGATATTCCTGAATCCCCAAAGACAGGTGCATGTTTGAAGTGATTCACTTGTTAGTTACTGAAGGAACACTCTTAAAATGAACTATTTTAGTTCACTATCAAATGAACATTATTTATCATGTGTCAGTTCAAATTCCTTACTGATTACTTCTTAGCTCCTTAAAGGTTGACCAGTTCTACACCTGATGACTACCTCAGATAACTCTAGGCTGCTGGATAAGCTTTTTACCCAGGTTGCAAGAAAAATACAGAAACCCAGTTAAATTTGAATTTCAGACAAACAACAAGTTTGGTTTTTTGGTTTTTTGCTTTTTGGGTTTTATTTTTTTGCATAAGCCTGAACCAAATATTGCATGGGACATGTTGATACTAAAAGATAATTTGTTGTTTATCTGAAATTCAAATTTAACAAGGCTCCTGTATTATCTTTTTTGCTAAATATGGCAACCCTACTTTGTACACTAACAAGTAAGAATTAATTTTCTGTTGGAACTTTGTAGCATTCATTTATGCCTTATTAGAACATGTAGTACAATGCCCTGTGACACAGCCTAAGACATGCTGAGAGAGTTCTATTCCAACTGGGAACTGTATTTGATTGAAAGAGTTGGAGAATTTCTTATGCCATGCATTCTCTAAGTGAAGGATCTTCTTAGTTCCTGAGAAAAGTTTGAAAACGTTTTGATACCAGGTGATCTCAAAATGTTGAGAAAGGGATTCTGCCAGTTTTCTAAACCCTTCTTTATCCCCCTGAGCTAGAGAAGAATTGTTAGCTATTAGTAGGCACATGTCTATATTTTTCCTTTATCACTTCCTGGGGGAGCAGTTAATGGTTATTTTCCTTTTCAATGTGCTCTCCAGTACTCTGCTCGTCTGTTTCTTTCACTCAGCTGATGGCGCACTTGCCACTCACCTCTGCTCTCTTTCTGTCCTGAGGCTCCAGTGTTCCTTCTCTTCATGTAGGGCACCTTTTGGAACGTGTAGGAAAGGCAGATGCTCTCTGAGATGGCTGGATCTCAACACAGCAAACCTCTTATGAATATTGCCTAATTATTTTTCCCTGGTGTCCTCATTTTCCTACTCCACATTTATTTTGCAAGTCCCCTCCCCCCAATCCTCCCTCCCCCATTAAAGTTGCCATCTCAAAAGGCTGGAATCTTCCTCCTGGCCCAGCTTTTGGGAGATGGGGATAACGGCTCTAAAGACAGTTGCTCTGTTAGGTTCTTATTAGAAAAGCTGTGATGAACATGATCTTTCTTTAACCTTGAAGCAGACTCCCCATCCTTGGGACCATTGTATTAGGTGGATGGCACCCATGGGATGCCCATTTTCTTTCTTGGCCTGAAAAGTGCTGAGAGGTTAAGAAATAAATGAGGAATTGAGTCAATATTTTTTAGCCACTATGGGCAAGAGCTGCTTGGTCATTACCCATCTTTAGTTGTTACTAAACATTCATGGAGTGTTCAGCATGGACAGATTTATGGTAAGACACATATGTATTATAGGTTCACTTATATAATTTACATGTGAACCAGTCAAGAGACTCTCTGAATGCATAGTTATAAGTGGACTATCAGGCATAGTGGCCCTTTATCTGATTAAGGAAGTCCACTGGAATCTAAGAAAAGTTATGTTTTCATATGGAATGTTTAGTAAAGCTAGACACCCTTGTGTATATAGATAGAGACTTTATCTGCTCAGTGGTATAGGAGATATAAATTGGGAAAAATAACTGAAGAATCTAATAACTATCCTAAAAGATATATTCAATGCTTATTGTGATTGGGGCAAAGCAAGCTTTAATTGTTCGTGGAAGAATGACTGAATGTGAGGATTTTTTAAACTCTTCTGTTTCTTCTTTCACATTTTTCATTATCAGATATACAGATAGATTTCAGTAAGTGATCTTTGCTTCTTTCCTTTAAGTCCAAACCTGTGAAGAACATTCTCAAATGTTTAACACTGAGACCCCTACACGATTCCTTCCTTAATTGCTGTTTAATTCTGTGGCTCAATTGTAACATTCAAAGTTTGCCCATGACTTATTTAGTGTTTCTTTCCCCTTTCTTCTCTTCCCTTTTTTTTCTCCTCCACTTCCTCCCCACTCTTTTACACTTCTTCTTTATCTTCCTTCTTTATAAAATGATTTGCAGTTTGGAGGAGAGGGCAGGAGACTAAGAGGTAGAGTGAGTGGGGAAAGAATTCCATTTCGCTGAGGACAGCTGTTTTCTGGGGGGGAAGGGATGTACACAGCTGGGAGAGAAGACACAGGTGGTACGCTGCCTGTAGGAAGGAACAGGATGGTCTCGAAGAGGAAAGAAGCCAGAGCAGACAGAGCAGAGCCACAGCTCTCAGCGGAGAAAGCAGACAGGCCTCATTCCAAATAACTGATTCGTCTCAGAAAGAATGTAGATTGGTGGCAATGGTAAGGGTTAAGTGGCGGGTCATGAGGCAGATACTCAAAGGCAGCCCCATTGTCAGCCAGGCTGAGGAAGCTATTAACTACAATGTTGACTGTCTTTCTGAGTACTTACTGCACACCAGCATTGTCAGTTATCGAATTGGATCCTCGCAAAAATCTTGGTCCATGCAAATATCCTCAGGAGTCCCTCGTCATCTGTTTAAAAGGGCAGCTTGTCCTTCCCACCCTCCCAAGCACTCCTTATCCCCACCCCTTGCTTTATTTTCTGTGTAGCACTTATCTGACATGCTGCATATATTTTACTTTTAACTATTTTGTTGTCCTCTTAGTTGAATTCAGGCTCCATGAGAGCAGGACTTTTTTTAAACCTCTGTGTTCCCAGCACAGATTGTAGGCACTTGGTAAATATTTGTCAGCTGCAAGCATGAATGAAGACAGGGATTATTATTCCCGTTTCATTTCTAAGAAACCGAGGCCCAGGGACCCCCCAGCTCAGGCTGTGTGATGATGCCAGGACCTGGCCTGGACCTGCCTGGGGACCTGGATTGGAGCCCCTCACTGCGCTCTACATTAGCCAAGCTTTTAAAATAAATCTCAGCTTTCCTTTAAAATCAGAGCATTAGAGTGGAGGAATCCTTGCTGCTCATCTAATCCAACCCTTTCAATACATGTATTCTCACAGAATAGATGGTAGAACGATGAATGGATTTTACCAACGTGAATACAGACTCTCAGAGTGGTCACTCATCTGTTAGAGGCTGGGTGGACGCAGAACCCCGGTGCCCTGATGGTAGGAGCAGCACTCTTCATAGAAACGCTGCCTCTCCACTGCTTGACCATGTCCCCAGAAGGGCTGGAAGGCAGCCGGGTTGTCCTGTTAACCTTTGCCCTGTTCTGGCAATGTCCCCCTGATTTTTTAGTCCCTTGGTTCTTTCCTAGACAAGGGTGCAAATGCACAGTTAATGGGAATGGAAGGTGGCATTATTTAGGAATTGAGTGGGATCATTTCTCCATCTGCTCTCTCTCCCCACCAGAGGATAAAGGCTGGCTGGGTGATGGTAAGGATGGGGGCGAGTTGCCAGAAAGCTCGAGTGCTGTCATTTACGGTTACTGCCATGGGCTGGAAGGCTGAGTGAGGGCTGGACCACAGCCGGCCAAGGTCAGCTTAACTAACATGAGCTGCTTGAGAGCAAAGATAAGACCTCACATATTTAAAATCAATAATAGTTTGAGTCTTTCTCTTTGTTTCTTCCCCAGTGGAACTGTCAGGGGTGCAAGGGTGGTCATCTTCTGGACGAATTCTCCAGGCTGATGAGGATTTGGAGGAAGCCAGGTGTTCAACCTGCCTGTTTTTCAGAAGTGGTTGCTAAGGGATCTGAACCAGCACCGCAGATGCACGCATAGAAGCTGGAAAGAGGGTGGTGGCAAGAGCTGGATAGAAGCAGTTTCCCTTGAGCTGCAGGCTTGTATCAGTGGCGCCTTCTCTTCCGGGAGGGCCTGGTGGGGTTAGCGTTCCCAGACTGGCACCAGTCCCCAAGCTGGGCCGGCTGGTCACACATGAAGGAACTGCTGCTGACAGATTAGAGTTTCCCGCTGCTGAAATCTGTTCCCTCTTGTCCGGCTTCCAGCAGCAGCAGCCGGCCGGGGGCTGCCTACTGCCTCCCTCGCTGCTCAGGCTTTATCTTTTCCTCGTTCGTTACTGCTTCACACAGCCCCCACCTTTCTCCCTTTCGTCTTTCCCATCTCCTTCCCTGCAGGGCATTCTGTTCGTGGACCTTTTGCGGCCCCTCTCTTCTTCTTGCCACCTTTCATTTCAAAGCTTTAAAGGCTTTCCTGTCTTTTGCTTTCTATGTTCATAGATAACCATATGTGGGATTCTTGCACGTACACATACTCACGTGCGTATGTGTTATACATCCATTTGGCACATGTTTATGTATGTACATTTACATCTGTCCAATGGAGTAGTAATTATTAAAAGAAATGGATAAAAATACTTTTCCATATTAAATTTGCCCAATTCTTCCTATTACTGGGACCATTTAGTTGATGGCATGAGAAAAGTTGAATATGAAATAGAAGTCTTTAAAATGGCTTTTCTGGAATTAGCTCTTGTGAAATCAACAAAGTATTTCCTTCCAATCGGATTCCATTTTAAAAGTCTTGATGGCTGTAAGGACGGTTGCTAAGTAACTATCACATTTACTGTTTGAGCAAAGGATGCAGATGCAGTAGTCAAGTGGTTCTATATACTTTTAAGAAATCCCTATATGTCTTCTTTTCTAAAGGAAACATCTTCCTTGGCGAAACAACAGAAATAGCCATGGAAGCCACATGGTGACAATATCATATTCATTCTAAGTGGTCCTTTTCAGAATTCCCAGAAACGGATCACAGATGGAGTACAGATGAGGATATATGTCAAAAGACATTTAGTGTTTGACATAAAACCTGCAGATCAAAAACTTCAAGTTGTTCTTTATTATGCCTAATAATGAGGTTAATGAAAGTGACTATTTTCATCCAGAGAATCTTTATGTCTATCATCTCACTGAACCATTACAGCAAACCTATGAGGTCTTCAGATCACTGCACAGACTGACTGGATATCAACAGGGAAAACTCAGATTCTTCCTTTTAATTTTCCCAGCAGCATTTCCAGACACTCCCACCATCTTTTTCCTTCCTTGAACAAAAATCTACTAGGAACTTTTGTTTAGGCAAAAATAGCATAATAGAATGTCGTTATGATATAGTTCATATTATATAAATTGTAATAATATGTCAAATTTCAATCATTATTGACCATGTAGAGAAGGCTAGCTGTATGTGTGCGTGTGTGTGTATGTATGTGTGCGTGTGTGTATGTGTGTGTATGTACGTGTGTGTGTGCGTGTGTGTGTATGTGTGTGTATGTGTGTATGTGTGTATGTGTATGTGCGTGTGTGTGTGTATGTATGTGTGTGTATGTATGTGTGCGTGTATGTATGTGTGCGTGTGTGTGTGCGCGCGTGCGTGTGTGTGTGTGTGCGTGCGTGTGTGTGTGTGTGTGTACGTGTGTGTGTATGTATGTGTGTGCGTGTGTGTGTGTGTATGTGAGACAGCCTATGACTTAAAATCATGAGTGATCCACATGCTGCTCAATGTCATTATTCTCATGGCTCTGTTACTACATCTCACGTGTGTTCACACACTCAGACTTCCTTGCTTTAGGCGGAAGAGGAGAGCTCACATATTCAACAGTCTGATGTATCTAGACAGTAACCCAGTACCACAAAGAAAGCAGAAAAGTGCTTTGAACTAAAATCGCTGACAGAAAAGTCTTGCCCTAAAATTAATGTGGCTTATTTTAATGCAGAGTTCATTTACTCTGATTTTATGCATACTTCTAAGAAGTTTGTGGGCAGTTGGATTACATATGGCATAGAGTATCAATAACCCAGTTTAAACATGATATATCAGCATATTTAGTTGGTCTGTCCAGAGGTGGTATGGTAGCTGCATGATCACCAGAACCCAGACTCCTGCTAGCTTTCTGCTTTTTTGTTTATAGGGTATGGGCTTTCCTTCATCCCCATGCCAAAGATGGCTGCTGAATTCCAATGTAAATCAGTAGATTGAAGCTAGAAGGAAGGAGGGTAAGCTCATTTCCTTTTGAGGAGATTACCCAGAAACCCCATATTTGCTTATAGCCCATTGGTCTGAAATCAGTCCATGGCCACAGCTAGTTGCAAGGGAAACTGGCAAGTTTATTTTAATTTAATTTAGTTTTTGACCAGGGCAGTAGTATATGTCCAGTTACAAATCAAAGTACTGTTTCACTAGAGAGAGAATCAAGGCTGTATCTTTGATAGGTAGCCAGTAGCGTCTAAGATACTTTCTTATCTGATTTCCCACATGACAAGAGCTTAGAAATAACAAGCATGATGGGAATTGGGTAGACAAACTGACAACATTAAGAAGTAACAAACAGAATGGAAAGGTGCAGAAAATAGTAGAAAAGCCTAGCAGAAGATGTTGAAGGAAATACTCATCTAAGACCATTTGGGGCAAACTACGATGTTCTCCCCAGAAAACATATACCCCCTTTAAAGCATCCCTGTATAGCAAAATAGCATAGTCATTGTTAGGTCATCAATAAGAGCTTAAATTATATTGATTATCTTTGGTTTAAGAAGTCAGAGAACTCTATAATACCTTTCTGAAACTTTCCATTTTTAAAATGTTTCCTATAATCAAGAAAAAGCTTAGTACTTAAAAATACTAAGCTCCAGCAATTTAGAAAATTTACTTTAAAAGAGGTTATTGAGTGAATCCTATGTGCCAAGTGCTTTATATAGCCTTATTTAAGATTGAATGTGCTGTACAGAGGCATTATTACTTCCATTTTTCAGAGAAAGAAACTGAGATCCAGAAAGTTAAGTCACTTGCCTACTTTACTGACAGATAAAGTAGGGTTTCCAACCCAAGCCTTTATGAATTCCAGGTGTACTTGGCCCCATGTTGTCCAGCCTTCTGAGAACTCTCTCTGTAGCTGAGGAGGCTAAGTCAATTAGGCATGACTGATGTATGTGAAGACATCATTAATCTGCAGGACAAAGTGGTTTTGTAATGAAGAGTTTCTTTCTTGGCTCTTTGCTGAAGTATTTTCCTGAAGCCATGATAAATCCAGGCTCAACCTGGGAAGAGCATCCGGTGCACACATGTTAGAGATGTTCCGAACAGAGCCCCTTGATTTACCTCTCCATCCTGAAGTGTGTCACATCTCTATTTACCGGACTTGAGCTCATGCCTGCTTTTTCCAATGGGAAAGGATGCTTATCGTTTCTTATTTTATTCCTGTCCATTCCAAAGTCCTTTAGCCCACTTTTGGGAAAACAAGAGCTTGTCGTCTTTGCAGACCTGAAAGTCCTTGGAACTGAACTGAGAGCAGACTTTCTGTTTTGGAACCTGCTGAGGCTCCTGGAGGTTACAGGCACATTCAAATATTGTCAGGGACATGTAATAAAACAGAACAAGACCTTGGCCTCTGTCATGATTTACAAATGTCCTCCAGGGCCACTCTTCATGTTTGACAGGTCAGATAAGTTTGGGTTTGTTTAAGGCGGATACGTGGCCAGAGATTGGAGACAAGTAAAAACAATGCTCTTGGAAGTGAAAGAGATGTGAGGTGTGGACAGCTGCTTTCCTGTACCCCACAATATGACATTCCCTGAGAGTTGACTTAGTGACACATTCAGTAGGTATTTTGATTCCCTATTATGTACTAAATCACTTATTAGAAGCTGGGCATACAGACAATACACATCATCCATTAACTGGCTTCATGAGGAGAGGGACATCCACAGAAAGTTCTTTGAATTTGCTGGCTTGGATTTATTTTTCCTGTAACCTGAAGTGAATTGCCTAAGAAGCTAGCAGAACGAGCCTCATACACAAAGATCAGAATTTCAGAATACGTTGCTTAAAGGTATCAAGGATTTCCTGGTCCTTCTGACAGAGGCCATGGCGGATCCTTTCTGACAGAGAACAAGATAGTAGAGTTAAGGAGAAAAGAACCATTCTAATAGAGCTGATTCTAGCTTAATTCTTTGATCTCATTGTCACAGATTACTAGCCACCTGCAAAGTCAGAACCTCATAAAAGAATATTCTTTTGAAAGATACCAGAATTTCCTCCCCCACGTGTATACACACACTTTGGGTGCTCAGTCACCAACAAGTTTAAAAATAGGAACCATGGCGTTGCCATGACTCCCAACGCTACTCTGCTGCCTTCCTTTCCCTTTGATGTGATTTCACTTCTGAACGCGGTTTAGCAAGGATCTGGCTCAGAGCGGCCTCTAGCGGCTTAATCCTTAGGGAAGTCCGTCCTGCCTTCCCGGAACGTTCAGCCTGATTCCAAAATTAACCCATAGCCACATTGAACACTTGTGTGTGTTGAACCATTCTCAGCTTTTTGCAGATCTTTCTCAGAAGCCATGAGTAACGAACCAGTTGGTGCCTACTCTGTGCTCAAAGCTACCGGCAACCGTTCACTGTGTTGCTGTGGAAACAAGACCTGCACCCCACAAACATTGAGAGCAGTAGCAGGGAACCTGGGTGGTGGAGGCATCATGGCGAATGAAGTCATTCAAATAAAATATGTTTGCTATGATCATCAGAGGATAACGTTTTCCTTTCCTCAGATAAAGGAGTCTTCTAAAATGTATTATTTGATGCCGATTCAACAGCCTCAGGGGAAGTGTTGATGGGCTGACTTGCTCCCAAGCTGCCTTCAGTTCCCTGTGTCAGGGCTTCTTAGTCCTGATTGTGTGTTAGAATATCCTGGAAGCTTTAAGAAACTGTATACAGATCCCAAGATCCCACCCTGCAATTCTGATTTAGTTAGACAGGAAGGGGGAAGGGGCCTGGGAACCGGCATGTATTGAAATGCTCCCACATTGATTCTAAAGGGCAGCCAGGGCTGTGAATCACTGTTCTCAACTCTGCTGTCATTTTTTGGCCCGCATGGCCAGAATAAGGAGAAAGGCAATGAGAGCATTTGCGTCAATTTGAACTTGGTGCTAATGAAAGAATTCCTTCCTTTGATTCTCTCTTGACCAGCCTAAAAATTGTGATTCCTGTTAGTGCTATGAAATTCAAGCTCTAGAAAGAGTGCAGGATGTGGACATTTCACCAGTGGCGATCCTCTGGCAGGTGGTCATGATTTCCTGATATGGTTTTTGGTCCTTTTGCTTACATCCCACGTGTGTCTATTTTATGCAGAGACGAGTTCTGCCAGGAAAGCTGGCAGCATGAGCATCAAAACAAATCTGACTTTAAATGGCATTTCGATTCTCCAGTACATAGATCGATTACAATCCCAAAAGAAACAGAACTTTAAAAGCTTCAGATGGGATATGTGTTGGCCTTGATGAGAAATTTATGCTTTGTTAAATTTTGGAGCACACAAGTGGTTTTAAAAATGAAAGTTATTAGCACTAGAAAATGATGTTCTTTGTATTACTACACTGTTATTACATTAATGGAATTGCTCCCTAAAGTGCTACAGAATGAAAGGAAAAACAGAATCTAGCGTGAGGAAGGCACAAGGTCAGGGTCAAGGTAAGAAAAATAATGGTGGGCCAGCTTGATCTTACAACTCTTCCCTGAAGTCTGGGGCGAGAACCCCTTTAGTGGAACCTGTTGAGCTGGGCTTGATAACGTTCTGGCAGTAGTTTGCCGGTGATTTCACAGTGTCTGCCATTACTGTGTTTCTGGGTGCTCTGAGCAAGCAAGAGAATGAGGCCAATACAATTCCATAGCTTTGGAATTGTATTAAGGGAGGACATAATTTTTCAGAACAGAGTAATGCTATCTATGTGATTAAAGACTTTGTGTAGCAAAGGAAACTTTATGTTTGTCCAAAGGAATAAGAAGAGACGGAAATGCTACGTTATCGTTAAAGGTCTGTAAAAGGTACAAGAGAACCATGACAGTCTCCAGACACATTTCCCAAGTAGGTGATGATTAGGTGATTGTTATCATTGCCTTTAATTCCTGTCTTCCACCCACCCAGCCATCTCTCCCACACTAATCCTGAAGGCGCCTGGCTTAGCAGATGGCGTTTTGTATCATGTCCTTAAGGCCATCAGACTTGGACTTCCTTAATGAGCAAGAGGGAATGAATCCAGAACACGTGTTCTCCCCCAAACTCCAGGTTCCAGATCTGGGCGATTATATATGGAGTTTTCTGGCCTCTGTTTGCCTGTGGCATGTTGTGAGGGAGGAACTAATTGCTATAAAAAAGAAGCACTTATTAATTGCTACACATTATGTGTTTCTCTTTTGGGCTTGACCAGGCTCCTCAAGTTTGAACTGAAAATGTCTTATGCAGGCAGTCAAATCCTTATTTTGTGTATGTCAATGACTGGTGCTGTAAGTAGGATTATGTGTTTAGTTGTTTGTTTTTAGATATGTAGAGGTTTTGCCAGATTTCACATCAGGGACACACAAGATAATATCGGGGTCTGCATTGGTGGTGAAGGGTGGATGAAAGAAGGTGGAGGTAGCTACTGCACTGCAAACCGCCAACAATTATGGACCAGTGAATCGCAGGGGCCAAGAGCCATAGCCATTCCTAATGTCCCTTGTACTTTACAGGGATTTCCTTTCCCTGCTGGCATTGTTTTCATCTTTCCTGAAGTGATATCAGCTTCATTTCACCCTGGCTGCCCGGTATTGTCTTAAGAACCAGACAGCGAGGAGAAGGGGCACAGTAGCTGATCTCCCCAGTGCCCCTCACTGTGCTGTCCACCATCCTTACAGGTGGAGCCAGAGGATGACCTAGAAACTCCGTGTCCTCTCCTGGAGGAGTTGAGGGTACATGCAAGCGTTTTTGGCTGCCTTGTGTTTCTTTCTCCCCTTTTCTGTGAGAGATGATAGTTCATGTATCTCCGTGTCGGGAAGGCTGAGCTGTCTTTCTTTTTCTATTTCAAAGGTAGGATTGGAAAGTGGGAAAAGAAAGCACGCGCAGCATTTGATTCAGCCTTTCAAATCTTTTGGGTCGCGTGTAAAGGACACACATGCTAAGTCTGTCAGCCCTGGCAGTGACACGTGCTTCAGATTGTGAGGCTTCTTTTTTCTCCAAAAAGAAAAAAAAAATGCCTGTCTCTCTAGTCCTCCTGAGCACTGGGAAAGGATCCTACTTCTCCACACTTGGTTGTGCCAGCTGTCGAATCAGTCACTCTTGTTATTAGTAAGCAGCAGGCAAATATGTTTATTAAAAAAGAAAAAGAAAAAAGAAATTGACAGGCGTCATGAAGAAGGAACAGGACATATCTGAAGGGAAAGAGACACTTGAGGAATAAATAAGACCAGAGGGTGATCCTGTAATGCCTGGGTGCTGAGCCCTTGATCACAGAGCCTCCACAACATGCCCTGGGTCCAGGCTGCACTGACCCATCGTAACAGAGCAGAGATGCTCCTGGAAAAGAGCAGCATCATGACCGGAGGGCAGTCTGCTTATCAAGCATCATGCCTTGATTAGAAAACGAAAACCCTGTTTCTGTAAATCTAAGTCAGGGGTGAAGAGGTGGTCTCCTTGAAGGGGCCTGTGCCCAAAATTCCTCAAGTATATTTTGCTTTCCTTTACAAAGGAGAAAGAACCAGAGCTTGATCAGACATCAATTCCAAAAGCATGACAAAGGCCCCAGCAAGCATCTTCCAGGAAGCTGATGGCTGGTGGTTGGACTGGATGATGAAAAGCCCATCATCTTGGCATCTGTACTTTTTTGGATGGAGACATTGTCATTGAAGACCTCAAAGTGGCTTACGTAGTGTTTCTCAAGTCAAGCTGGGGATGAGGAAGAAATTATAGCTGAGGCCTTATTGAATCAAATGAGATTTCAGTATGCGGCAAATAACGAAGAATTGGATATGTAGAGCAGAAAGCTATTTTTTCTACAACTCTAATGGCCTCCTTTTTATCCACTGGATGAGATATCTGTTTCTCAGCAAGCCATAAAAGACCTTTGAGAAACTGGGCCTACCTTTTATGATTGGACTTGTCTTATCTTCCTCCCTCTTCCAAGTCCCCGCCTTGCCCTAATATAAACTGCCTGTAATCCAGCAATACCAAATGAGGAGACTGGCCGTTCTCTCAATATGACAGGTTTTTACTAGTCTATGTATCTGTATTGGGCTGTTCTCTCTAAATGGGCTGTCAGCTCCCCTGGCGAGTAGACAGAGGTCCTTTTAGATCTAACGCGGTGTCACCTCCTCTATGAAGCCTTCTCTTACAGTTCCAGGCAGAATTAGTCATTCCTCTCTTTGTGCTCCCATAGCCCTGTGTTCATACCTCTATTATAACAAATGTGCAAAGAGTTCAAATTAAAAATATATCTGGGAGTATCTAAGGCTGGGAATGGCTTGTTCATTTTTGTAGCCAGCCCAGGACTCATGGCACAGAAGACGCACATTTTTTATTGAATGAAAATGTGAATGAATCGATAAAAATGAAAGGTGGGGCTTGTGCATGTGGAGTAAAAAAGTCAGTATTCTTTTAAAAATTAAATATGCTATCCTTCATGGGTGAAGGTGATTTTTCTGATTCATTGGCCGTAAAATGCAGGCTTTGAACTAGTTTCAACATTTGCTTTATGTGTGGAGAGTGGTCACATGGTTTTTTACCTTATGATCAGCCATGTACTTGGAAATGATTCCTTCCTTACCACACTTCACTCCTTTTATGTATGCAGTCCGTCAGACTCCAGCAATTCTTGCACGGTGCCCTTACGTTAGGTCATGCTTTCCTCTCCACTTCCATAATTGCTGTCTTTGTTAGCTTGTGCCTACATTTCTGTAACAAGCTGCTCTGTCTCCTCCTCTTTAATATCACAAAAATCATCTTACCCACTCTCAGGTTTATATTTTCCAGTAGCATTTGGATCGTTTTACTCATATGATTAAAGACCGAGGGGGACTTATTTTACCCAAGTTGAAACTTAGCATGGCAGCCATCCTCCCTCCATAGCAAATTACTGATCTCAAAGTCAGTTCTCAAGTGACTTTCCAAAAGGGGCTTCTTTTCTAGCCACACCTCTGGCTTTATCATCCAGATAACACGATCTGTGTAGTGGGTGGGGCGCTCAGCCAGGAAGCAGGACAGCATGGCTCTGTCCCGGCTTTGTTGCTAATGAGCTGTGTTACAGATCATTTTACCTTTTCCGACTTTGGCTCTCTCATCTGTAAAATAATGTCTTAGGAGAGATGCTTGCTTGGAAAGAATTTGGAAGAGATGAGCCCTATATTCCTTCTGATTCTAAAGTTCTTTGAACCTTTGATTTTATGAGGTATTGGACATCTATGTTCCCATCCAACCCCATAATCAATGACGTAGCTTGAGTAGGTTTTGAATTCAGAGCCTCGGCCTCATTCCTTTCACAATATTATGTAGCAGCTGACTAAGCACAAGAAGGGGAATGAAGACTGGGGGCCTCTGTGTTAAGCCTGCCCTTTATATGGGTACATAGCACCAGAAGCCGTCCTTTTTCTGAT
Source organism: Hipposideros armiger (assembly GCF_001890085.2). Taxonomy (NCBI): domain Eukaryota; kingdom Metazoa; phylum Chordata; class Mammalia; order Chiroptera; family Hipposideridae; genus Hipposideros; species Hipposideros armiger. Next base: position 1,821,611 of record NW_017731426.1, on the reverse strand, counting down.
AAGTTTTAATTTTTCTTTCAGCCAAGCTTTTGATTCACTTCATAAAGAAAAATAAATGGGCCAGATTTGATTTTTTTTTTTGATTGAAAAGATTTATTTTATATTCTTCCCGCCTCAGCGAACACTAACTTGCAGTTATTCACAGTCTAGTTACCCAATTCTGGGCTGAGTTCCTTGATTCTGCTTTCCTTTTCTGAGGCCCAATTTTTGGTAGAGCACTTACTTTTTAAGAAACACCATCTGAAGATGAACAAAATGAAGGTCAGGACACGGGCCTCAAACTGCTTCTTGTCGACTTTTCTCATTTGATCAGGTTTGGCTAATGGAATTGTTCAGCATGCTCAAGGCTGAATTTTCATGATATAACCCTATAAACCTTGCCCTCCACTGCTTTTCCCCATGTCATGGTTATCCTGGTTGCATGTGTCAGAAACGTGCAAGTCATCTTTGATTCTTTCCTCTCCCTCAGCCCCTTCAGCTAATCAATTTTCTAATTTTACTTGTTGTATAGCAAAATAGATTTCACATCTGTCCACTTTTTTCCATTTTTCCTACAATCCTAGTTAAATTATATGCATGAGATTAGTTGTTGAATGTTTGTGCCTTCCTCTCACTAGACTATTAGCTCCATGTTGGCAACGAAGTGTCTGCTTTACTCACCATTGCATTTTAATGCTTAGCACGTTAATTGGCTCAGAACAGACACTCAATAAATATTTCTTGAATGGTGAATTAACTTAAGCTAATTGTAAAATTAAACTTTGAATTATCTGTGGACTTGATTTCCTCTTGGCCTTTGAATTATCTATTTAAGACTTTGTTTCAGGTTCTTTCCTTAGATTCTTTATATTTTCGACAAACTGCAGCACCTGCTCTGTGCATAACACTGTAATTGGTGTGAAGGACAACATAACAGAAAATTCTTCAGAACCTGAGTTTAGTTGAAGAAGCAAAGCCTGCACACACACACACAAATCTTGAGTAGAAGTATGAGACAATATGAATAAATACATAAACTGAGTAGTACAGTTCATATTCTGCCGTCAAGGAATGCTGTCAATGTCAGCCGAAGTCACAGCCTTGAAACATCATGGAGGGATTAGAGGGCGTGGGACTTGACATAGACTTTGAAGAATGTAGAATATAGAGGTCCAAGGGAAGGTGACATTTCTCCAAGTGGGAGTGATAACATGAGCAAAGATTTGGACTTGACACTGAATGTTCATGTACGGGCTGTATGGGGATCAACTTCATCGGAATGGGATTGTAGACAACTAATGGGAAATAAGTGTGGGGTTACAGTGAGACAGTTATTTTTTAAAAGGCAACTAGCTAGTGCTGGAAAGGTACCATATTGGGAGTTAGCATCTAATTATGTGACTTTAATAAAATCATGTACTCTGTCTAAATCTCATCCAAAAAAATGTGGAAAAGAGCATACACACAGCAGTAAAAAGTAGGATTACAACTTTGAGCTATTATATGTTATGTTTCTGTAAAGGAGTTGAAGTAGACACCACTGATGTATCTTTCTGCTCTAGAATCTCCTCTTTGTGAAAGAGCCCATTTAGTTCTTAAATCCCTGGCTTGGCCTGAATGAGTGTCGCTGCTAACCAGTAGTTCATGGAACACCTTGAAAGCTAGACTAATGTTGTTTAACTTTATCCTGGGAGGTAGCCATAGGAAAAACTTGATGTAGTGGTTACTTTAAGAAGATTATTCTTGTACTACTGAATAAAAGGATGGGGGAAGACCGAAGGTGGGAAGACAAGTGAGACCTACTCCAAATTGCAGGGTGACAAGGGCCAAAATTTTGGTGGTCTCCCATATTGCAAAAGAATTTTGACGGATGCTTCGTTAGGATCTGGTAATGTCCTGTATAAAGAAGACACAGAAGATAAAATAGTCAAAGCTGGCTTTCAGGTTGTGAAATTCAAAAGATGGTGACGGATCAGTGGAAATTGAGAAGTTGACATGGGAACCTGTTTTTCAAAGAAGATGCATTAAATTCTGAGCTGAGGGCTGGACACATTAGTGAGGATGTCTTGAAGGGCCCACTATACAGTCTGGAAAGTGAAGTCAGATTTGAAATTCATCAGCATAGTGTTGATATAACTCTCAGTAACCAGCTGAGAAAAGATCAGTTCTCCCAGAAAAACATACTTGTATATAGAAAAGTAAATTGAGGTGCAGCGTGAGCTTTGAACACCCAGTACAGTTGGAGGGTGGGGAAGTGGAGACAGAATATTTAGCAAAGGTCACAGGCCTGGTGGAGACAGGGAGGGAGGATGCGATTGTCAGCTCTGCAAGGGGCAGGCAACTGAAGCCGAAATAAATGATTTTTATGAAAGGAAAAGGGGTCGATAGTGTCAAATGTGGTAGAGAGGGCAGGCATTTGTGGACCACACATATCTTTTATCTCCTCTTTTATACCATTAACTACCACTAATCAGGGATTGAATATTTAGTTTTTGATTATTCAGGTCAGTTGCCTAATTTTTTATCATTTTATTCTTTTTTTAAACTGCATAGGGAAATCATTAAAGGGAAGGGAGGGCAGGATTCAACCATTTCCCTCCCTATTCCCACGTGTAAGAAAAGGTTAGTGGGGATGGAGCTTGAGTGGGCTCTTTGCACAACATCGGAAGCCAGAGGGGTCTCTCAGCATCCCTGTGCTTGTTAGCTGAGTGGCCTTGGCCAAGTTACCTAACCTCTCTGAGCTTACATCTTCGTCTGTAAAACCAGAGGTAACAGTACAGGTGTCCTATTGTTTTCATGCTGGTTAAATGAGAATGTATGCAAAGCCTTTAGCAGAGGCCTCATACAAAGACAACGCTCAAAAGCCATTGAAATTATTTTTGTTATTATTATCTTACTTTAGTGGTTTTTTTTTTAAGATTGTTTCTGCTTATATCAACATTAACAACTAGGATTGAATGGAAAACTGTATTTAGAAAGTGTAATCATTAAAGATTGTATTTTTTTTCCTTATTTTTTCCAAGAGGGACAGATTTCTTCCACCCTGGTTTTATAAGACATAAATCTATATGACACCTGGACAGTTACTTGCTCCTGAATCTTCCCTGCCTTCCATGGGCTCCCAGGATTGATTTGTCTAAAAAGCATGGTGACAGCACGTTTATGTGGAATGCCAAGAAAGGGGCCTGGAAATGCTATGTGACGGGAGGAATGAAATTATCTTAGTGTCTTGGTTTGAAGCAGTCTACTGATGTTGGAATGGGAAATCATTCTGAAAGGGAAAAAAATATGTATATTTCTGAGAGCAAAGATGCGTGTGCTGACAATTTTGATTTTTGCCCAGAGATGCTGGCATTTTCTTTCTGGGGGCGGTTCTTATGTTTCCAACAGTGTTCCCACTGCATACCATGTTCTCTCCTCCTCGTCCTTCTCCTCCCACCCCCCTCCCCATATGTCTTCCTTTTTGTTGCGCCCACCCTACTCCTGGCTCCTTTCTGTCTCTCTCTTCTCTTGTAGGTTATTTCCCTTCAGTAGCAAAATGAAACCTGTCACAGAACAGAGGATTACTTTCCCCAAGCCCATTCTCCATCACTTCAGCTATTTCCTTTTTGAAAGTTCTGTAATAAGCAAGAGATCTGGCAAGCAGACTTCTCTACATATTCTGTTGTGCTTCTCCCATGTGTCTTTATCCTCTGATAACTAACTGGGCTCCATGCTCTCTCTCTGTCTCCCCCAAGCTTCCTCCCTAATAGCTCTTCCGTCCTCCTCCTCCAGAACTCTCCATGAATTGGCTGCTCCCAGCCCAAGCATTATCTGGCTTTGGAAATCACCACCATTCAATAGCTAAGTCAGACAGAGAACTCCACAGAAATGGAAGGGACAGAAGAAATAAAGGTCTCCGAGAAGGAGTTTAGACCTGGGTAAAGATGACCTGAATAGCCTGATGCAGCTGTAGGGATGGCAGCGAATTATTTGGGACAATGAATTATGATAGATGACATAACTCTTGGGGACTAATTTGCATTAGGCCCCATCCCCACTCCCATGCAGGGAGAGTGAATGTCAGGTTATTGTTAGCATGTTTTGGTTTCTTATATTGAAGCACAGAGTAGCTAGTGCCAAACAAATGACAGAAACAAACAAAACATCTGTCTTAGACTTAAACTGCATTTCCCAGTTCATCTCCTACTCAAATGGAGACACAATACCCTAATGAAAATACTATTGTATCATGCTGTTTTGATTAGTGTGAGAAGATACTTTTGTACGTCTTGCTATTAGATGATGCAGCAGACAGGGTTTCCTTTTGAATGATTTCATAAAGAACCAAAAATAGGTAGATAATCAGTTTGTGCAAAGAAAAGTCTAGAGAGAGAATTAATGGGTATGAAAGTGGTAAGTTATTTGGGCATTCTGACCAGAGTGACACTAGTTTATAGGTGACTGTTGGTAATGGTGTCAATAGAAAATTACATTCCATCCATCCACCCATCCATCCATCCATCCATCTAGTTTTTACTGAGCATTTGCTGTGTGCATAGCCAGTGCTAGGTGCTGTAGGAGATCTACCAAATTTACACTTGCTTCTTGCCTTTAAGGAATTTTCAATATTCTCAATATTGAAACACACACAAAGAATGTGTGAACTGACATGTCCCCTTTCTGGGCCTTTTCACCACACTTCTTTTCTTAAAATTGTCTTTGAAGTGAAAAAACTACAGCTCTCTGAGTGTAGGGATTAAAGGAACACAAGAAAAAAATGCTAGCTTGAGGTTTTTAAAACATTGATTTAGTTTTTATTTTTAAATCGGTATGGAAAACATTCTGATGCATAGGGAGTTGTGGGCACCTTTGGTGGTTGGATGATGAAATATTGGAGAACAATCAGACAGTAGTTCTCAAAATTGGATCTTAAAAAGTTCCAGCCTTCAGTGTCTCTTCCCACTCTTCCTAAAAATTGCAATGATTCCTGCACTCATGCCAGTGTTAGTCCTGTCCAACACACAGTCCTAGGAGGGCTACTTAGGATATCGTTCTTATAGGACAACCTGGGCTGAGTCCTGGGCTGCTGAATGAAAGCAGCATGGTTGCAATTTAAGGAGGTCAAAAAATCATTCGTTCATTCACTATTCAACCACCATTTCCTGAATGCCAGCCATGTTATAGGCTTCATAAATACAGGGATAAAAGACAAGGGTTCGTACCCTTGAAGGACTCACAATCTCCAGCGACAGCGGTGGTGAGAAAACAGCTGAAATACCAAATACAATCATTTTACATGAGGTTTGCCTGTGATGCTACAGTAAGGGCTGATATGAAAGGGTGTGTGAAGGCATGCTAGTCCATGCACAGGGGGTGGGGAACATGTGGAGGTATGTTTATCTGACCCCCAGTTTCTCCATTATTAAAAGCCTTATATTTTGTCAAACAAAACTATTATCCAGCAATGTTAATAATAGGAACATGGTTTTCATTCCCTAACTTTTACCTATAGCTTCCTCCTCCCTAGCAGTGATTGCAGCACCAGATCCTCCTACCTTGAGAAACAATGACCGTTCTGAGTCTATAGCCTTATCACTATTTCACAAATGGCAGAAATAATGGGTAAAACTGTGTGCTCTTAACAGGGCTAATCATCATCATTATTGTAATGACAGGATTTCTATACTTCTTACAGTTTGCAGGGCACCTCCCTCTCATATCCCAGCTAGAGCTTCCAGAAAGGTAAAGGAACACACCGTGGTCTCACTGGCTAATAAGGAAGTACTAGAACCTGGGTCACCTGATGCTAAGCCCCCATAGGACTAGGTGGAGATCCTTGCAGCCCCAAAGGTTTTTCTGCACAACCTTGGTAAAATCAAGACCCACTGTGATATTGCAAATCCACAGATCAGTGGAAGAATTCACAAGGAACCACCATGGAAACGTAACCTAGAGGCGAAGCCTGGACTCATGGCCATGGTATATAACAACAAAACATTGACCAGAAGTCAGAAGACCTGAATGCCAGCCCACACTCTACCTTATCCTTGCACAAGTCACTTAACTTCTTGGTTTTCTCCTCTGGAAAATGAAGGGAATGTGTTAAATGGTCCCTAAGGTTAAGAGCACAGATTTTGGAGCCAGATTGCCTGGTTCAGATCAAGGCTCTGCCACTCTCTAGTTGTGTGACCTGAAGCAAGTTATTTAAGCTTTTTGAGCCTCAGTTTCCTCATCTGAAAAAATGGGGATAATAACTAAGTAACTATAGCACCTAACTTATAGAATTGTTGAGTATTAAATAAGTTAACAATTTTAAGAGATTAAACAGTGTGTGGCTTAGGATAAATGCTATATAAAATTGTTTCTGGAATTTAAAAAGATTGGTCTCTTCAGCTCTAGGGTATTATGAGTCTTTGAAGCTTAGTTATTACTGGAAATGGAGAAAGAATGTAATCTACAAAGGAACTGGTTTAAAAGAAGAATGCTGAAATAGCAAAGAGTTATGATGATTTCAGCAGGAAACTTGAGAAAGGGATATGGTATAATAAGAAATTAGCTGTTTTATTGGTATAGGTGGAAATTCATAGGTGAAGGTCTTAGTAGAGCAGTGAAGGGAAGTGGTGTAATGCTCTGGACCCTCCAAAAACAACGCAGAACAATTAAAGATATGCAGGAAACACAGGTCTGGTCCAGTTGCCTGGGGTGTCATTGCTAAATTCATTTTGTAGTTAGCACCTGGCTTGCTCGTCCACCCACTCCCATTCTCGCAGCTGCCTGGATTCTGGGCTCCCTCATCCTGGCACTGTCAAAACTCAGGATCCAGTGAATTTGGTGTGTTTCCTCACAAGCCTTTGGTCCCTCTTCCCTGGAAATGGCTCCATGTATACTTCTTTGGTGACCATTACTTGTTAAGCAGAAGGAAAAAAGCAAATATTCTGGTTGCCTGCATTCTAATTCTTTGAAGGTCCCCCATAAGTTGGTATATGCAAATAAATCCAAGCTATAAGGAGGCAGAAGCCTAAAGGTATCTATGTATCTGATCTTGGCTTCCCTCATTCTTAATCAAGCCCTGTCTCTTCTCACGCTGTGGCACAACCTGCAACTCCTAGCTGCCAGTTTAGTTTATGAATCCGTTGTTTAAAACAGGGGTCCTGAGCCTTGGCTTCCTCATCTGTGTGACAAGAGAACACCTTGCAAGTAAATATATTGTGAGGATTAAATAAAACAAAGTATGCGAACTCATCAACCACTCTCCTGCCTGCCTCCTCCTCTCCCTTCTCACCTGTGGCCACCCCCCCCCACTCTTCCCCTCCAACCTCCCTTCCTCCAGTTCTTCCTTTCTTCATGGTATGCCAAGTGACAGTCTGGTGACTAATTCCTGATCTGCTTTTGATTTCCCCAGAAGGGGATCTAATCCCTCCAGGGGACGCTGTTAACCTGGGGCTAGATAGTGACAATGGAGAAAAACAGTATACTGGGAAATGAGAAAAAGTCATGCCCAAGGAAGACTGGATTCAGAGGGGGCTTTGGTAGGCACAGCACAAGAGGTTGCAATTGTTGTGTATTTGCGTTTATTGCTCTGGCTCAAGGAGTTGTTTGCCCTTAACAGCCACCTGAATTTCCTGATTCCAGTGAAGGGAGAAGGGAAGGTGGAAATCATTATCTCTGGAGGACCCACTCTGTCCTAGACACTATAATAGAAAGCATTAGGAAGTGATTTTTGGAGTTGTTGGTAGGACCAGGAGCAGTCTCAGGATTCTTTAGCTTGACTATAATGTCTGTTCCTCGGAAGCAGCCTGTCTTAGCCTTTCTGCCGGGCGTTTATGTGGGAGACAATCTTTGGAAGCAGAAATTAGAGACTAGAAGAGTAAGAGAGAGAAGGAGTGACAGCCATTGAAAGGAGCTTTATGGAGCTGATAAACCCTGTGGGTGACTGGTACTTGATCCCACCAGCACTTTCTAGGAGAGCCTTACGAAATGCATCTCAGAGCCAAGTCAAGTACCGTATTTGCCGGCGTATAAGATGATTTTTTGGCCCTGAAAAATATGCCTCCAAGTGGGGGGTCGTCTTATACGCCAGGTACACTTCAGATAGACTGCCCATAGTGCTTGCCCCGTGCCATAGTGGCCTCCTGATGCCCGCCCACTTCATTCCACATACCGTTCAGGCATCAGCAGCGCTGCTGGGTGTATGCTCGGCTGTTATGCGATTTTGCTGTTATGCGATTTTACCACTCGCAAAATCGCACACAGCCGACCATATAACAAACTCTGTATTTTGAGTGGAAATGTTAGGGGATCGTCTTATACGCTGAGTCGTCTTATACGCCGGCAAATACGGTAGTCAATGCTCAGTTTCATTTACTCCTTCCAGTTTAACATACCCACCTCCCTCGTCTTATGGCCCCTTTTTCAACATTTGCCAAAGTCATTCCATCATCTACTTCCTCGTTAACTAGGCTAGCAACCCAGGGGCATACATATTAGGAGTGCCTCTAGCAGTCTTGGCCAGGACCTTGACCCTCAATTCACAAGAAAGTGCTCCCATGCTAGTGAATTCTATATCCCTCTCTGCACTACTCTAAAATCCTCAAAACCCACTCCCACATGTGCTCCCTGCTTTCTGCAGATCTGTATTAATCAGGTCTTTCTACTGGAGTCCCTTCAGGGTGTAAGCGATTTCCTACTAGCTCTTCGCCCCCTTCTAGGGACTGTATTTTCCAGCTGTCGTTGTGTATGACCTGACTCTAGTTATTGGCCTGGAGATGATGAAGGGGCCTGGATCTGGGAGTCAGATTGAAAGGCACCTTAGGTGAGGTCTTTGAAGAGTCACTAAGATCGGGTTTCGTTCCTCTGGCAAGGCGGAAGGATCTTCTGCCTTTTAAGGCTTCAGGAAAATCCTCCCTCACTGTCCACCCAAATGTGGGTCTTTGCCTATTAGACTTTCACATAGGAGACATTCCACGGTTGTGCATTTAGTCCCTTTTGTAGCATTGCCACTGTTACAGTTAGTTCCTGGGTCTGATTTTCAGCAGTCTGCACTGTGGCTCAGGAGATGTGAGTCTCCTTAAACATGGCCTGGAAGGCTTTCTGGATTTCTTAGAATACCTTGAGTGGATAGTTGGCTGAATTGACCTTTCCCATTTCTTTTTTTCAAGACTTGCAAATATGTTGACAGAGCCAATCAACTGCCTACATATTTAAATACTATAAGAGCCACCGTACAACCCCATGCATCACCCTCTACCTCCACCTCATCCCAGTCCACGGCAGGTGAGAGTGTTAGTATTTGTGATGTAGTATGTGCCATGGGTTGCCATGACCCCATTTACCCCCAGCAGTGGGGTCTTTGTTGGACTTCACCATCCCATCTGGAGCCACTCCTGACACCAGTGATCTTATCCTTAGGGAAAGACTCACATGTAGGTAGTTTTTGTTTGTTTGTTTGTTTGTTTTTTAAATGATTCCAGGAAGTAGGAGGTAGGGACCAGAAGAATGAGACAGGTAAGGAGAGAATGTTGATACCAGCATACATTATTTATTGGTTTGAACATTACTGAGGGCCAAGTGATCCTTTATCCTGCCAGAATCCTCTAAGGAGCCTTAAAATATATATATGTCTTATAACTGTGCACTGAAAGACAAAAAAGGAAGAAGCATGTATTTTATAGGGTCCCATTTCCTCTCCCACACTTCCGGGTTGCCTCTTGCCATTCCTTCACTAATGGACCACATCATGGCAGCAGAGAGGCCCCAGGACAAGAAGCCGGAGCAGGACAGGGTGTGCCTGAGACGAGATGCTCCGTGAAGCTGGCTGAAGCCTGCGCACAAGTGGTCACCACATCCGTGACTGGAAGGGCAGGGCAGGAGCGAGGACTTGCAGTGGCACACCAACATGGTGCCTGATCAAGAGCCCGTTAAACAAACCCTATTTCATGCTCTCCTCAAAGCACTTGAACAACTGCAGTTTCTCCTCCACGCTGGAGAGACACAGTCATGATGACAAAGCCATGGATCTCAAATTGTGACTTGGTCCTGCCCAGCACTTCTGCTATGTTTTCTACGATGTTGACTTTCTTCCACTCCAAAATGACTTCACGTGCTCTCTCTTTACTTCAAACCTATTCCATCTCCTCTTTCTCTAACTTGCCCTCTCTCTGGTAAATCTGCCTCCTAATTCATTGAGAAAATGGAATTATTTTGGCCAGGAACTCCCTCAATTTGGTACTACCAAATCTACCTGCCTACTGTACTGTCTCAAATCTACTGCCTCAGTACCCACGCCTTCTGCCTTCTCTTCAGGTACTGTGGGGGACATCCCCTGTCTCTTAGAGACCAACTCTTCACAAATAGCAAAGCTCTTGAGAAAGCAAAAGAGCTGGAATCCAGATCCCTTGAGTTCTTAACTTCTGGATTCCAGCGTCTTGTTTTCTCAAGGGCTTTGTTATTTTTCCCTTTCTACTATACCATTTTCACAAGCCATAAATAAGTTCTAATACTTCCTATGTTAACTTTAAAAAAACACACCAAATTCTTGACCACATACCTGCTTCTACCTACCTCCTCATTTTTCTGCCCCCCTTAATAGCAACACTTCTTGAAAGAGTTGTCTGTAATCACTTCCTCTACTTCCTGCCCTCCTGTGCTCTCCTCAGTCATTCCAGTCGGGTTTCCATTCTTTCCATGTTAATGGAATGCTCCTGTAGCTCTTGCCAAAGTCACCAGTGATCACCCTGTTGCCAAATACAGTAGTCAGTCCATTGTCATCTTGTCTACTCTGCAGCATTTGACACAAGTGACAGCTCCCTTATTGAAATACTTTTTCTTGTTTTTCATGAAGCCACACTAGTGATTTTCCTGCCATCTTAATGGCTAGTTCCTCTCAATCTCCTTTGCTAGCTCCATTTTTACTTCCCACCGCTAAATGTTGGCTGTCCAAACACCCTGTTTTGGACTCTATTATTTATTATTATTACTATTGTTATTATTAAATTTATACAGATTTTCTAGGTAACTTCATCTAGTTGATGGCTTTACATGTCCTCTATATGCAGTGACTTTCAAATATTCGTCTTCAACTCAGACCACTTCTCAGAACTCTAACCTGGACTAGTTACCTACCAGACATTTCCTCACTTCACATGGCCAAAATAGAAATTTCCCTCCCCTTTCAAATTTGTCTTTCTATAGTCTTCCCCAGCTCAGTAAATGGGCAACCAAATTCACCCCCATTGCTCAAGTTTTTCTTAAACTACAACTTTTTCTCACTTCCACATCCAAGCATAAGCAACAGCTGTTGAGCCTGCCTTCTCATCACACAAATCAATCTACTCTCCCTTCCACCATTCACCCTATCCAAGGTTCCAGCACCCTTTTCCTGGATTACTGCAAGAAACTCTTAGTCACTTTCTCCACACAGTATCCAGAATGAATTTTAAAAAGAAAAATAGAAACCAGACAATGTCATTTCAAAATCCTCCCATGGCCTCTGTTACACATAGAATAAGGTGTTAGAAACCCAACACCTTGCCCGCCTTACTTCGTCTGATACTCTCTCTCCTTGGCTGTTGTCTTGCAGCTCCTTTCTTGCCCTCAAATAGGCCAAGCGTCCTCCTGCCTCAGGACTCTTGAACATGCTGCCCCTTCTTCTTGGCACGTTCTTCTTTTCGCCAGCTCATTCTTGCCACTGAGTGCTCAACTTAATTGCTGTTTGCCCTCAGCCACCTTTCCTGCCTACCCTGGTCCCTCCCTAGTGTGTGGCTCTACTTAATTCTCCAAATAGCTGCTATCATTTAGCTTCTATGTTATTGTCTCAATTTTACGGTTGTTGTTAGTTTATTATCTGCCTCTCCCTTTACACTGTGTCATGAGTCCATGTTCCATGTCTAACTTGTTCATACCTGTTCCTAAAGCACGTAATCTCAGTATACATGGGACAATATTTGTGAAAGGAGGAAGCAGGTAAAAATTGTGCACTTTGGAAGAGCGACTTCAAGACAAATTCTTTAGTCTTGCTTCTAGAGACCAGGTTGCTGCCTCCCACCTCCACTCAGGCTCCCCTCTGTAGGAATTCTGGGAGCCCTCACTATGAGTAAGGTATTTGGTTTTCTGTTTGTTTGTTTGTTTGTTTGTTTGTTTAGCACTTTACCAAAATAAACTTCAGGGTTGAAGGGTCTTTGAAGAGTGATGATAGGATTGCCATAAGGGTTACCCTAGATTTCCGTAGCCCTTCAGAAATCAGCTGGTGGAGCTAAGGACATCAGGGACTTCGGTTCATGTTTCTTCAACTTGCTTTCTGACAACGCTGTGAACCTTGCCTTAACGTACCATTGGTGAACATTCACAGGAGGTAATTCTGCCACTGAATGAAATGCCTTCCTTACAGGCCTTAGGATGACTCTTGGCCCCAGTCAGTTTTCCTTCTCAGGTATGTTAGTGCGGCTCCCGTTTCATCACAGTAAGTCCTGTTCACTTGTGCAGACAGCCTGATACAGTATAGAAAGGGCATGTCATTTTGTATTGGGGATATAAGAAAAGAAACTGCTTGGTCAAATATGCCAGAATTCAGGAGCCAGATGCCCTGTGACAGATGCCAGGCCACAGGTGCCTGGGAAGTAACATAAGTCAGGGGATTAGCCACATGAGAAGGTTTTTTTAATTAGACAAAAACAGGCTCACTCAATATTTACCACCTATGTCTCCATTAGTCCCAGGGATTAAGACTCAGGCTTGTTTTTTATTTTTTATCTTTTTCACTTCTCCCCCCCAATACTGTAAAAGTGAATTATACCATCTTTGGGATCTGCTCTTTCCTAACTTTACACGGGAACCCACGGTTGGGCTTAACGGCTCTTTCTATTCGTGTAAAGGTGCAGAAGGGAGTTGAACCGGAAGTCTTCCACAGTTCACGCAGTAGGGTTGTGATTAACCAGTTTGGCTACTTGCAAGCAGAGGCTCCAGAACCTTAATGGACAGGAGCAGCAGTGAATGAGAGCAATGCTCTAGCAAATTGCCTTCCATTTCTATGACCTAACAAAAGAATGGCCTCTGACCCTGTGGCCCTAAGACAGCCACATTTCAAGGTGCAAGTTAGCACATGAATGGATTTCTGAAACAGATGCAGTGGAAAGATGTCAAAAGTAACCGTGTGCATTTGATGCCTGTGTTTTGGGCTTATCACAAGATTTTATGCATAGAAAGAAAACCCAAAAACAATGTACAGAAATGCTGGTGTGACCTTGCTGGAATCCCTGGCCATGGTAGTGATGGTTTCCTATTCAAGGGCCACTGTGTAGCTTCTTGTAATGATGTGGTGGTAAGCTGTCATTTTGGTTGTTAGGAAGGGCTTCCCTTGGCTGGAGTTCCATACAAAACGAATGTTTGTTAAAATGTATTGGTGAATTTCAACATTTTTTTTCTGAAAAGAAATTATGTCCGTGCTTTGGCATTTACAGCCAAGTACAGGGGTGATTTATTACTACTTGTCTGATTAGTGTGGGCAAGTGAGTGAAGGGGTAGGTCTACCCTTGAGTGTTCATTCGAATGGGAAAAAGCACCATGAATAAGTGACAGAATGTACTGCGCACATATTTATATGGGGGATTGATTCAGGAAGTGGGCGGGTCTGTGTGCAGGAGGGAGAGAACAGTGTTTGGTTGTATGCAGGAGTAGCAGCCTCCTCTGTTGGATGGGGGCACAGGTCAGCGTCTGGCCTCTGGAAATGGAAGAGGGTGAGTGACGATGAGTGAAAGTGAGCTTGTGTAAGCGGTTCCGGTGCGTGAGGGGCTGTGGGGAAGATTTGTATGACAGCAGATGTGTGAGTGGGTGGATGGTGGCCTCTAGCCAACACCATGGTTTAGTTGAGACTTAACATGTGTCTGAGCTAAGTAGGTGGGGGCAATGCTCTCATGTATTTTAAAGTGGGAGCCTTGGTGGATAAGGGCATCTTTAGTCAGCATGCATTTGGCCAGTTGGAGAGTGGTCCTCATTGAGACGTGTTTTCTCCTCTATGTTTCCACTTATGGCTGAAGGGAACCAGTAATTGCACGCTTTTTAAACATTAAACACACCAAAGCCACGTAACCAGTGATAGCCCTGTGGTGCGTTAACTTTCTCATCTCTACTAAGCTTAACCTCATGTGACAGAGTCTGCCTAACAGGGACATCACTGGTTGACTAAAGGGGCTCCAAGAACCTCTCTAGAAGCTGCTGTGTGAGGCAGCATTATAGCTTCTCTTATTTACATTTGTATCATCTCCAGTCCCACAGGGGTTTCCTGGAGATGCTTCCCAGCCCCATAAAACGCTGTAGGGCAAAGCAAGTGATTTACACTTGGGTATAAGCCAGTAACAACTCCCTGCTGCTCCCTGTCACCCCACCCGTTCATCTGTGAAACCACCTCCATCCAGGTGCTTCCCCTTTTTCCTTGGAGCTTCCTCCCTAGCACTGGAACACTTATGAGGACTTTCACAGTTGAGTCTTTGTCCTTAAAATACTCTTAGTTGAATTTCTTGAATGATCATCCCGAGAGGCTTTGGCTCCTCACCTTAAAAGAAGGAGAAGGAGGAAGAACAGCGCTGTGTGTGGCATGCAGGCAGCAGAGGTGCTTTTGTGGGAGCTGAGAGCTCCCACGCCCTTCTGGGCAATCGTATGGGATCTGCTGCAGCTGAAGCCCCACTGGGCATGGGGGAGAGTGTGTGTTGTGGGGGAGTCCCAGAATAGGAGGCTGGGGTGACCATGTCACGCATAAGAAGAAGGTGGTTACCCACGAGAGGCAAGACTTTCCTCCATCAGGAGAAGCAAGGAATCATCATTATAGATTCAAGACAAAGGAGGTCATGGAGGAAAGAGATGGGGAAAGATGCTTCAGAAAAAAATGGGAGAGATGTGCCCCAAGGAGTGTCCCTTCAGGTTGAGGGCTGTGCCTCAGTGTCTGACCTCAAGCCCCCAAGTTCACTCTGGGGTTTGTTTGACTGTTTCTTCCTCTAAGGGAAACTGTGGTCCCAGGGGAAGCTACCTCAGGGGACAAAGAGAAAAAGAGACTGCGATTTGCCGAAAAAGAGACCGTTTTCCATTTTGGATCCCCCACTCACCCCCAGGCTGTGCTTTCACCTCCACCTCCAGGGGTTTTGTATTTTTCACTTTTGGTTTATGACAGTGAAGGCAGAGGTAGAGTGGTCTGCAGGTGGTGGAGGGATTGGAAATTCTTAAGAATAAGTTGACCGTCTGTCATGGTTTGGAAAAAAGGAGATGGTTCTGTGGGTTTTCTCAGTTTGACTTCATTGTCATTCAACAAGTATTTACCGAATGCCTGCTGGGTGCAGATTCCATGCCAGGAGCCCTAATGTATCAGCTACAGAGCTGGGCACATTCACAAAGGTACCATATTGAAGTGGTGATGCCATATTGTTGGACAGCTGTTACTGTGCCATTGTACAGAAGAGAACACTAAGGCTAACTGAGAGTCATTTGTCCAGCTCTTACTGATGGGGATAGTATTCTAAGCAGGGCTTTCTGAGTTTCATTCTAGCAATCTTTTCTTTTTTTTTTTGCACTGCCTTGCTTCTATTTCAAATCAAGATTTTATTTTATTACCAGGAATTGCTGTGCTCTGACTGTTTTCTGAACTGCAGTATATTTTAGAGTCAGCCAGCCCAAGAGACAAAGGCAGTCATGGAGTAAATCTGGGATTCATAACCACTAACCAGCTATCTAATTTGTATAAAACTGTCTGCACCTCAGCTTTACCAATTGTAAAAAAGAGATATTGATTCCTAATTTTAAGGGTTACTTTGATGATTGCATTATATATAATGCATAACACACTTATTAGGAAATGCTAGTCTTCTTTTATTCATTCCCCCTTCTGTTGAGAACTCCCTCTACTTATTTTCTGTGGTTGCACAAAATTTCGTAGCTTTCTGTAGTTCTTATGACCAAAGAATCAAGCCCTTGTATATTTAGTCTCAACAGGGTAGGCACAGTGTACAGAGGTGATGCGTAGGAAGAACTTTCTCAGTCACAAAGACCAAAGATTGTAGAACTAACACCGCAATGTGTGGATAGGACAGGAATAGAATGACAGAGATACTTGGCAGTTCTAAATCCCCTCTATTTTGTGTTCTCCTGAAGAATATTATATGACATTCAGTCCCAGAGGACAGATTAATCCTTCAACTGGAATTGTGAAAAGGAGAATTCCTTTCATTGAAAGCATTTCTTTCTTTCTACCTTTTTTTTTTCATCTTCTTCCCATACGCCTGTCTTTCATCCTTCTTGAAAAATTCAGCTTTAGTCTCTTCCATGGTGATGCTTCTCACTGTATTGTCTTCCAAAGTATCTCTTATTTCATCTGCTATGGTCTATTGTGACAATGAAGTCTCTGGCCCATTCAGTTGCACTCCCACTGAAAATGTGAGAAAAGCCTTGAATGTCAGAAAAACCTTAGGTAAGGTGCCACTGCAAGACTGTTATGGGCCCTGAGCTAAGAACTTTTTCATATTAGGTGTTGAAAGTAGTACTGGATCATAGCACAGCCATTTCTTTTCATATATTGCTTAAGTCCCTTGTCCTCTGTGAAGTCTACTCTGACTTTACCTCCCCACACTGTGCTTTCCTGTCTCTGAACTTGCACAGTATTTATGGCCTCTTGCATCACCCTAGTCCCACTTCTGCGTTTATCAACGGGCGTTTACTAAGGGGTTGTTTCATTGAAAACTTTGTATTAGGTTTGCTGAGGTAAATTAGATATATTATTATCGCAAAGAATTTTTCAGTCTGGTGATGGTTTAGGTCACCAACTGTCCATTGACTCTTTAGTTGTAGGTTTGTTTGTTTGTTTGTTTAAATCCTACAGAAAGAATTTTGTGGCTGTTAGCTCAGTCATATTAGACTCAGGTCATTATTGATAGCATAGTGATTTGGGAAGAAATACTGTAAAGGAAGTCGGCTCACCCTGGAAGAAAGACACTTCTGTCACCACTTTTCATGGGGATCAAATTCTTCTGCTTCTACAAATCTCCTGGTTAAAATTCTGTGGAAATTGACATAAAAAATTATAATGGCTTAAGAAAGAACTTGCTCTTATGACATTTCTATGACTCCTTTCTTTTGCTTTGTCATCAGGGGGTCATATTTTGCAATATGCTCCAGGAGCTCGTAATCTTGAGATTTTGAAAGATTAGAGGTCAGGTTCCCTGAGATCACTTTTTCAGAGCATAAGCCCCAGATTTCTTAAAATGTCATTATTATATATACACAATAACTAAGTATTCTAATAAACAGGGAAATATAGTTCAAGGAACCATTTATTAATTTTACCACTCATGTATTCACCCATTTCACTATCATGCATTCATTCATTCAAAACATTTACTATGTATTTATTGCATTTACTTGTCTTAGAGGGTGAGGAATAAAGATAATTCATTAACCTTTTATCCCCCTTCTATTGGAGACTATCCCTAAAAAGCCTGTTATTATTAAGAACTTTGGTAGTTATTATTTTATTAATTCCTACCAGGAAGAAAACTCTTTCTTAGTCTTATGATGTAGTAAGTTTAACTTGACTGCTGTTAGCTAGGCTCCTGGAATTCACTTTCTGCCATGTTTGTATTATTCTAGGAGAAGGGAGTATGACGTGGAGGATGATAACTGAGAGGCTTCAGAAAAGTGAGAATGAATACATGCATAATAATTATTCTCAGAATAGTTTATCCTGTCAGGTCATTTTGCAAAAATTTGGCTTAGTCTTGTTACTGAGCATCATTGTCTTCTTCATTAGATCACTATTGTTAAACCTCCAGCACTACCGTCATCCATCACAAAGCCTATAGTACACCAGCCATGCCCTGGGCACCATAAATGGGAACGTTTGGACCAGTGTTTTCAGGACCTTGACACCTAGTCTGATCTTTTTTTGAAAAAAAAAATTTTTTTTTATTTTGATTTTAATAATTAGTTATAATACATACAATCATATTTCTTAGAATTCTGAAATCCCTTGGGAAAACTCTTTATTTTGTCTCTCTAAAGAATTAGGTCCTTTGTGTCATAAAATATATTCTCAGAATGTTTGATCTTCAGTCTTTCTTATCCTTTTTGGGGTAGATGGAAAGCTGGGTACCCTCCTAGAGTTTCTCCCTGGGCTTAAGATTAAGAGGCAGCATCAATTTATCCATCAATGTTCAGAACCCACAGAATGCTTAGGACCCAGCAGGGCTCTGTGGAATGGAGGCATTTCACAGAGAAGACATGACCTCTTTTTCAGAGCTTGGAGTCTAGGTCAGGTTTAAATCATAAGCATAGAAACATAATATTTCTTAGAATCACAAAATCCCTAGGGAAGCTGTTTCTCCACAGTTTCTCTAAAGGAGGAACTAACTGTTCTTTGTTTGAAAATCTCTTCCATATCAAGCCTCTGTCTTGGACTATTTTTTCCCCCACCATATCAAAGGAAGCATCTTACTGAATAGATGAGCTTTCCTCCTGTTTGCTGGGGCTTATTAAAAGAGCTGACTGCAAACAGATTTTTACTGCCTCAGTGTGGACTTAACATCAGGTAGCACCCAATAAGAATTGACAAGCTGACATCTCTTATCCATCAACAGTGATGGGTGGGGAGGGACAAAGGAAGGAGAGAATCTTGTTTCTATTCACATTCTGAGAGACAGACTTTGGTTGAGTGATGCAGGGTCCATTTTTAGAAATCTATTTTATTTATGAGTTGGAGTTTTAGGGATTTTGCTTTTGGAATATATGGCTTGAAACAATACCTACCTTGTCAATGCTAAACAGAAGCTGAAGATTACATACCCTTTAGGTTACAAAGGAGCCATAAGAATCAGTCCTTACCAGGAAGGGAGAAAAATCCTTACAAAACACTAGTGACAGTACATCTTAAACACTGCATTGTTCTACAGCCAAGCAGCCTAATGGCTGTTTGTTATTGGTAATGATGGCAAGTTTTTATTCAGATGAAGGAAAGATCTTGTAAACCCAAGTTTCCAAATATGGAAGCGTTATAGCACCAACTGTTAATTCCATCCTCTCCGTACTTTTCTTTCTCAAGCATTGGTGACACTGATTTAAAACAAACAAACAGACAAACAAAAATGGCAAAACTACAACAAGATTCTGAATTGCTCACTTACAAAATTTTCTTTTCCATGTGGAATGAAATATTGATGCATGTGATTTCTTGTTCTATGTTAGAATATTTAGAAACACTGATGGCTCATCCCTAGGAAAGAAGTAATACGGCTGCTCTTTCTTTGGAAGAATACGAATACTGACTTCTGCCTAGATGATTTTCAGGATAATTAGATTCTATAATTCTTTTGGAAAGAAGTTGGTGCTTCTTTTGAGGGAAATCATACTGGCTGTCTTGTGTAATCAGGGACCTCTTGAATATGTGAGGTTTAAGCCACTAAGATCAATTTTCTTTGAAGATCACTTGCTAAATTTTTTAGAACTAATGGGAATGGAGATTTGGTGGAATGAAAATATGAATATCTGCTAATTATGTTTGCTAGGAGCATAAAAGTAACACATCAAATGGATGGGGAGTAGGAGTAAAAAGTCACACTTTGACTTAGAATGGCTTTCAACCAAGGATGTTAAAAGATGTGCCTAACATTTCTCAAACATATTGTAAAAGTTTCATATCTTATTGATTCCCCATTACCTGTTATACTTGAAAAACTTACTTATATTCTATCTATGTTTTAGTTGTTTGGTTTTTCATTATCTTAATCTAGATGGTAAACATCCTGAAGGGAGGATATATGCTGTCTATCCTGGACTTCTTATATTGCTTTGCACCTTGCCTTGTGCACAGATGTGCTCAGTAAATATTTATTGAGGTGAACTACATTGAAATGAAGAAATATTTACACTGTAACATGTTACAAATTTTAATTAAGCACCATGAGAAGCTGTGTTCAAGAACTGTGAAGATGTAAAGGTGACTGGAACCTTAGGAGGTATTGACCATATTAACTTAGGGTTTAAAATTTTGAAGTTAAAAAACATAAGGACTTATACTTTATGGAAAGATATTTCAAAAGCTGATAGAAAGATTGGCTTCACCTAAGGATCAGAGACTCTAATGTATTCTCTAAAGATAAAATTATAATGAGAACAAAGCACACTAGGTATTTCAACATATATTTTCGGTATGTATTCAGTGAGTTTTGACAAATGCCTTCATGGATTAACACACACCTCTATCAAAATGTAGAATATTTTCATCATCAAATGTATCCTCTTGTCTCTTCCTAGTTAGTCCCTCCCCTACAGCACCCCAACGGGAACCACTGTCTGATTTCTTTCACCATAGATGAATTTTGCTTGGTTTAGAACTTCATATAAATGCAGTTATATGATATATATTAGTTTTGTGCTTGACTTGCTTTGCTCCACATAATGTTTTGAGATTCATCCATGTTGTTGCATTTATCAATAGTTTTTTTCCTTTTTCAAGCTAAGTAATATTCCATTGTGTGAATATACTAGAATTTGTTATTTTCTGTTGATGAAAATTTGAGTTGTTTCTAGTTTTTCACTTTACGAATAAAAATGCTTTACACATTTTTGTTTATGTACTTTTGCAGACACATGTTTTCATTGCTCTCGGGTAAATACCCAAGAGTAGAATTGTTAGTCATAAGATAGGTGTATGTTTAACTTTGTAAGATATGCCCAAACCATTTTTCAAAGTGGTTATATCATTTTATATTCCCACCATAAATGTATGAATGTTTCAGTCAATAGGGAATGTAATATAAGAAATTGGAGGGTTGAAAGAACACAAAGGGAATACTGAAAAATAATACCTACAGGAACAACTATTGGACTTGGGTTATGGTTATTTGAACTTAGATTAGAGGAAGGTGTATATTCATGAGTCTGGTGTGATATTTAGAGCTCCAAGGAGGAAGTACTACTCAACCTCTCTTGTTACCTTTGTCACTGACACTTTCCTCTGCCATCAGTATTCTGATTGATGAGTCCATTCATTGGGTATTTTTTTTATTTGGGCTATTATACTTCTCAGTTCTAAAATTTCCATTTATTTTCCATTTTAACTTTTGTTTCAAGAGTGCTCATGATTGCTTGTTTATTTGTATAATAGCTGCTTTAAAACCTTTCTCAGGTAATTCTAGCAAGTGTGTCATCACTTCATTGGGGCTGTTGATTGTCTTTCCCCATGCAAGTTGAGATTTTCATGGTTTTATGTATGCTGAGTAACTTTGGATTATATTCTGGATGTTTTTAATATTATATTGTGAAATTCTAAGCCTTGTTTAAAGCCACTAGTTTGGCGATACTCTGAATTATGATGTTCTTACCAATCTGACTGTTTATGTTTGATTCAAAGACCTCAAATAGCTGTTTCATGCATTCTATCCAGGGTTTACAGCTGTGTTAAATGAGAGAGAAAAGTTGGCATGAGTTTACTGCATTTTACCTTGAACCAGAACCAGTAAGCTTAAATTTCAAAAGAAAACCCACTTGTTCATTTATGTATCTAGGTTTCTTATTTATTGTCTGGTTACCACCACTAGAATTTAAGCTTCACAGGGCAATGATCTTTGTTATACTACCAATGCATCCTAAGTACTTAGAACAGTGACTTAAAGTAAAATATCAGAGGCATTCAATAAATAATTTTTGAAATTTATGAAAAAGAAGGTAAAGGAAGAATACACTAGTGTACACTGAATACTATTGCAAGAAGACAAATAGAATGACCAATATTTGTGACCTTGTACAAGTTGATTAACCTCTCTGTGTATCAGTGTTTTTTTCTATGTAAAAGGAAAATGATATTTATTTCATAGTGTAAAATAAAACATGTAAAGTATTTAGCACATGGTGGGTGCTAAAACAAAGAAACAAACCATAGGTTCAGATTCCATATTTCCTTTCCACTCTTCTTCAAATGCAAAGTCATTAAATATAGCTTTTAAAATTTGGAGCAAGAAGAATAACCAAAGGATATGCTCATTTCATGGGGCAGTTGCTTTCATGTAAACAGATAACAAATGAAAGTATCTTCTCTATTAAGGAAAATGATACTATTCTGCCATAAGGAAAGATGAAATAGTACCATTTGCGACAACATGGATGGATCTTGAGATTATAATGCTAAGCGAAATAAGCCAGACAGAAAAAGTACAGAACCATATTATTTCACTGATATGTGATATATAAAACTGAAGACAACAAAAGAACAAGAAAAACAGGTGAAGAAACAGAGCTCATAGACACAGACAATAGTTTAGTGGTTACCAGAGGGTAAGGGGGTAGGGGGAAGGTAGATGAGGGTAAAGGGATCAAATATATGGTGATGGAAGGAGAACTGACTCTGGGTGTTGAACACACATTGTAATATATAGATGATGTATTACAGAATTGTACAACTTAAATCTGTTGGGTTTTCGGAAAAGTCATGATGCATTTTTGCAACGAAAAACAGAAAAAAATACGTCGTCACTTTTCCAATAACCCAATGTGTAACTTTGCTAACAGTTGTCACCCCAATAAACTTTAATTTAAAAAAATCTTCAAGTGGAAAAGAATATAGATTTTGAAGTTAGATGGGCTTTATAGGTGACTTTTCTCTCCCTCAGGTTAAGCCCAGTTCTCTCCATAAAATGAGAATAATAACACCTACTCTCATGGAGCTGTTTTATGTGTAACAGGATAAAAATTATGGGGAGGTGTAGGGGCAATGGGAGACATAGACTTGTTTCCCCAACCTGTCAAAGAGAATCTTACAACTGCCAGCTCAATTCCCAAACCAGTTTTGATGGCAAACTGGCAAACTCATCATTTTTGCTTTCTTGACCTTTTGGTCCAGTCTAGCTGGGCTAAATTTGACCCAACTCCCTTCCTGCTGAGTCACAGCCTACTCCACCTTACTCTTACTGCATAAAGCCTGTAATTTCCTTGGTGCCTGCAGACCAAAGCACCACATCCATCAAGCTTCCAGCCTTACTTGGAAACTCAGCTTGGCTCTACACCAGAGCAACTCTCTACCAGAGCTCTGTGGGAAACCCAGAATCCTGTTCCTCTTCCCCATTATTGCCCAAAACCTTGCTCAATATTTCACCTGTTACCAATTCTCAGTGGATCATTTCTCAACCAAAGAGTTTTTTTCTCTTTCATTCCTCTGTTTTCAGGCATTGAATAGAAATATCACCAGTAACATTGCCAAAACGCTAAAATGTCCAATTTTTTCACTCTATTGTCTACCAAGCATCCAAATTTTATACATCTTCACGTTCTCCACCTAGCCCATGCCTGGCATCAAATAGGTGCTAAGTGAAAATTTCAGACTTGATGACTGCCGTGCACTGATGTAAGAGATCTGGTAAGTGTTTGTAAAATATGCCTTGACTGCCTTGATTTAATTGCTCATTGATACAACACTATTTAACTTTTCTTTAGACTCCCACAACATTCTAACGACTATAGAAAGATGCTGTTAATGTCCTGTCAATTCTATAAATGTGTAACAGACATACTCTGTGAGTATCTTCAGCTGTTTATTATTCTTTGGCATCATAGCTGTTGAATTCAGGGAGTGGATGTAGGGATTGAAAGTGGAAAGGGCGTCAGATATTTCTTCTCCAGAGTCACAGGCCATTGTTTAAAATATGTCCTTTAGAGAGTGTGAGGAGACCTACTTACCCAGGATGGAGATCTTTCGATATGCCATCTGATGCTAGGGTAGATCTGCTGTCCTCCTTTGAATGAATCTCTCTGGGATGAAAAAGAAACTACAATGCCTTCATTAATAGGGTGAGAGGTGACAGAATTGACATTTGGCAGCTTTTTTGGGAATGAAAGCAAAATGAGCCTTCCATTACCATCTCAGAAGGGAATTAAGGCTGAGGAGCCCAACCAAACCGTAAGAACATTTTTATTTTTATTATAATTTTATGTTTTAAAATGTTATTCCCACTTATTGATAAGCCCATTGTAATTAAAAAGGTCTTTGAACAGAAAGGAGTAATATTCTGGTCTTTATGGGCAGCAAGAAATGAAGGGTTGGAGGGGCTGATTTCCACTCCACAGCCAGGCTTGAGCAAAGACGTGTTGCAAGGGTTAAGGAACATGGTGGAAGTTCTAAGAGGGAGGGAAAGGAGAAGGTATCCTGGGAGCCTGCATCAAAGGGAGAGAAGACAGCAGTGGGAGCTGCCTGGGCCTGGGAATGTGCCCTGGGGAGAGGCAGGCCCAAATTTCTTCTGCTGTAGCTGACTACCAGTGTTTTGTCTCTGTAGCTCTGTGAAGCTGAGGCATGCAGGGATCACAGAGCTCTGATGGGTGCAGTGACCCGGATATATAAATACAGTGATGTGGTAAAGGAGATGTGTGTATTGGCTTGGAGGATTTGGTAAATCTTCACAGAGAAGGTGGCATCTTGAGTTGGAATTTTAAAGGTGCTTAGGACTTTGATGGTGGTCAAACATGGGGATGGGGAGGATTCCAAGCCCAGGCTAGAGGAAGAAATATGTGAGGCTTCTTTGGGGAACACTGGTATCCATATCACAATACAGATATTTGTGGGAGACACGTGGGTGTACTGGAAAATATGGGGAAATAATGAATCTACTTTGACCTTTTTTTGTTTTCTCTACTGATTGAGTTTTGCTTAGATCACTGGAAGAAACTTTATTTCGTTTCTAACCATTTAGTCTCCCACTGGGGAAGTATGAGTTGATGCATTTTTCCTTTGATCTTGACAATGCTAGAATATGATCATATTGGAGGATGGCACTTCTGATGTCTATTCAGTACTTAATTCTACTGCTAATCCCCGCTTTTCCTCGGTATTATTGATCCTCAGCCTGTTGCCAGTTCCAATATATTTACGTGATGAATGAGAGACCAGTCAACTCTGTGCAAGCCATCAAATCAAAGAGTTGGAAGGGACCTCTAGGGGTCACTGTGCCTGTAGGTTTGGCGATTTCCAAGGCCCGCCAAGGTGCAGTTGTTTATTGCCTCCTTGCAGCACTCTGGAGATGAAGACTGACAGTCTCCCTCAAGTAGTTCATTTTCGTAATGAATCAGCTGGAAGGTCCTTCTTTATGTCTAATTGAAATCCTCCCTGATGTAATTTGATTTATGTGTTCCTGTTTTGTCCATTGTGGGCATGGATAGCAAATGATTACAACACCTTTAATAACAACACTTCATGAACTTGAAGACAAAAACTTCATCACCTTTCTACTCTTCTCTAGACCACATAATTATAGATTTTTGCACTGTTCATCAAAGAGTTTCTTTTTGTATCTTTAGCTATTTTTCTTTTTTATTATTATTAGTTTCAGGTGTACAGAACAATGCAATAGTTATCCTTTTCACCCCTCACAAAGTGAAAAACCCCCTCCCCCCAGCCACTGCCTCCCTACCCCCGATATCATGCATATCTATTACAATTCCATTGACTCCATTCCCACACTCGACTCCATATCCCGTGACTGTATGTATACATAATTGTAATTAACATACAATATTATTCAACATCAGCTTCAGAAATACAGTGCAGTGGGCAGGCCTCTACATCGTCTATGAAGTGGTCTCCCTAACAAGACATGAGTCCAACTGGCCCCCTAAAAAATACTTACAACATTATTCATTATATTCCCCAGACTGTCTTTTCTATCCCTGAGGCCACATTGTAGTTACCAATTTGTATTGTCTCGTCCCTTCCCCTTCTCCTTCATCCCCACCCCCTCCCAACTAGCAACCCTCAGTTTTTCCTCTGTGTCTCTGAGACTATTTCTGTTTACATTTCTCATTTATTCAGTTTTTTAGATTTCATGTATAAGTGAGATCATATGGTATTTGTCTTTCTCTGACTGACTTATTTCACTTAGCATAACGTCCTCTAGGTCTATGACAATGGAAGCAAGTGGGGTAAAGATAGTCTATTTAATAAATGGTGCTGGGAAAATTGGACTGACACATGCAAAAAAATGAAACTGGACCACCTCCTTACACCATATACAAGAACAAATTCAAACTGGATTAAAGACTTAAATGTAAGACCTGAAACCATGAAACTTCTAGAAGAAAATATAGGGCCTAAATTTTCAGACATTACCCTGAGCAATGTTTTTACTGATACATCCCTGCGGACAAGGGAAGTAAAAGAAAAAATGAACAGATGGGACTACATCAAACTTAAAAGTTTTTTTCACAACAAAGGAAACCATCAATAAAACAAAAAGGAAGCCTACTGAATGGGAGAAGATATTTGTCAATGAGATATCTGATAAAGGGTTAATATCCAAAATTTATAAAACACTCATGCAGCTCAACACCAAAAAAAAAACAACAACACCAATTTAAAAATGGGCAGAGGATATGAAGAGACATTTCTCTAAAGAGGACATACAGATGGCCAACAGGCATATGAAAAAATGCTCAACCTCACTAATCATTAGAGAGATGCAAATAAAAACCACAATGAGATACCACTTATCTCCGGTCAGAATGGCTATCATCAATAAATCAACAAACAACAAATGCTGGCAAGGTTGTGGGGAAAAGGGAACCTGGTGCACTGTTGGTGGGACTGCAGATTGGTGCAGCCACTATGGAAATCAGTATGGAGGTATCTCAAAAAACTGGAAATGGAACTACCGTATGACCCAGCAATTCCACTCTTAGGTATTTATCCAGAAAAACCCAAGACATTCATTTGAAAAAATAGCTATTGTTCTTAAAGGTCTCTGAACTCTTGAGTTTCTGTACATTATTTTAAAATTCTTACTATCATGAACAGAAATTTAGATGATTGAGTGCATATGAACTTTGGGAGATCTCATGGATGACTTTCAATGTGAAGAAGCTCATGGGCCATTTTCAGTGAAAATAAACATGACTGGTGCTGGGACCATGTTGTAGGTAGGGCTGTGGGTGACACGATGCATTTTTACTTTTTATTATTGTTTTAACAGACTTAATCTCGTTGTGGTGTACCTACATTTCTTTGGAATACTTGTGGGCATGGTCCTGTGCTTTTCTGTCATGAAATCACTCTCAAATTATACACCTAGAGAAGGCAAGGCACTGTGCCTTCTTTTGTCCATTTCTTCCATTTTCACTTTAGGAATGTTTCCTTTCATGTATTTTAGAGCACCTTATCCAAAGAATCTGAAATAATAGACATAATGATTACTCCAAATAACTGTAAGAGTATATGGCATTTATTTTCTCATGAAATGGCTTTGTGGTTTATGGAGACATTAAGGACATAATAGGTTCGAAGATAAGCTAAGGTGGGAGAGCAGAGGAACAAAATCCACCATTCGTTAGCTACCTCCTGTGTGTAAAGCACGAGGCCAGGTGCTGTGGATCTACAACGCTGGGTATAGAGATCATATGACCATCAGGGGACAGCAAAATGAATGAATAGGATGGTCAAATCAAAGGCTGTTTGTGTGATGACACTGTAGGATACCTGGGCATGGGAGAAGAAGCAACCTAAGAAGGTATCAGGTGCGGAGATACTCCACCAAAATCAGCAATTTGGCACTGATTTGTCAGGCAGAAGGAAACTGGCTCCTCAAAATTTGGGCTAAGAAGAGATGAGGAATGAAAGCATCAGAGATATGCATGTTATTTATAAATGAGGAAACGACTGTAATAATAATTATCACCTTTGAGTTTTCACAGTAATTCAGGCAAAGATCTAAGTCCTTTTACATGTAGTTATTCATTTATCCCTCACAGCAGTGCTATGAGTCACATACTGGTTTATCACCATTTAATGGAGACACAGATGTAGAAATGAATGGAAAGAAGAAATCACATGGGAATACATAGAGCGGTGGTTATGAGTAGCAGGGAAGGAGTTTACTTGGTGACAGTGCCAATAGATTTAGAACTAGGGTGGATGTGTTATGTGGATGCTTCTCAGGGGTTGAGATGGCACTGGGGAATGGTGTGATAACCAGGAAGGACTGGGATGCTGCAGACTCAAGTAGAGCACATTTCGGAAAATAGATGAATGCAGATAGGAGGTATCTGTTGGTAGCGTCAGGGTTTGGTTTGAGTCATTGAGAGATGCTCAGTGGTTGCATGTGCAGGGACAGGCCATTTGAGCACTGTGTTTCACAGGAATCAAATCCTTTCTCTTCATCAGCCCGAGACCTTTTCCTTCTTTCTTTCTCTGTTCTCACCTAGTGTTCCATTCTCCTTTAAGACCTCTCAGAGGCCATTTTCCCCAGGCCCCAGCTTTGGCTCTGCAAGGTTACGGTATGGCTCCCTATCTGGCTCCAGTCCTCCTGACTGCATCGTCCCCTTGGTGATAAATGTCACTGCCAGCCTCCCAGCCTCAGCATCAGATCTTTCCTAAGGTGAAACCTTCTTTTCTTCACATAGCTGGAGATGCCACCCTCATAACTCCATAGTTACATTCTTATGTCTGTGACGAATCTCGACATGACTTTCATTTCTCCCAAGGCTTCAGAACTCCTCTCATACGCCACCCCCATCCTCACTCACCCCTATCCCCACCCCAGCCTCCCTCTTTATTTAGATGACAGAGACAAGTTAATACATGAACCTGCACACTGGGTGGAGTTATGTATGAAAGTGAATGTGATTGTGAATGGAAGTGATGGTGTAAGGGATGTACAGAATCAAAGGTATATTTGTGCCTATTTGTATATGAGTATATATGTTCCTTGGGTAGGAAAAGGCAGCTGGGAGTAAATTGATTCAAGTTGAAAAGATTCTGTAGTCAACTTTACTTAAAATAAAGAAAAGGCTAACTGCTCAAAGATATGCATAGGAGGGAATTAGCCAGTTTTTGTAAATTGAAAACATCCTAAATTTCTATTATGAGGGGATTGATTCAATTTTGGTTAATTATTCAATGAAACATTATGAGTTACTAAAAGTATATTACATATTTCTTATGTGTATGTGTAGAGAAAGAGATTAAAATATTCAGTAAAAATAGGCAGTTGTGTGTAATGTGATACATATTTTTATTTCATTTACATATTTATGCTTGGAAAACATCTGAGAAAATTTCTAAAATAATTATGTGGTTACCTCTGGTAAGTGAAATTATTTTCTTAACTGCATTTTTTGGTTTGCCATAGTGAACATGTAGTATATGAATAATAAAAAATCTGAAGCTGTGAGACAACAGTAATTTAGGAGTAGCACAAATATGAAGAGTGGGCACACGGAAAGAGACCCACTATT
Source organism: Hipposideros armiger (assembly GCF_001890085.2). Lineage (NCBI taxonomy): Eukaryota > Metazoa > Chordata > Mammalia > Chiroptera > Hipposideridae > Hipposideros > Hipposideros armiger. Next base: position 1,792,415 of record NW_017731426.1, on the reverse strand, counting down.
ACAACCAAAGAAGAGAGGCATTTCAAGGCCGATTAGCCTTTCTTCCCTCTCCTTCCAGCTGGCCTTATGTGTATGGGATCAAAGATCCACCCACTGCACAAAATCTCTCCCTAAAAGTTATGCTGAATTAGAAATTTATTTGAAATAATAAGATACCACTGGAAGGGCAAAATTTTATCAGTGAGTCACAGAATATTTTTAGCCCACAAGGCACCTTTGGGCAAATTAGAAAAAGGTATCCATTCCTCAAAAGAGTTTACTGCCATGTGCTGGAAAATCGTCTTGACGATAACACTAATCGACAATATTCATGTTATTATGTACATGAATATTCATGTAATGCCCTTCCTGTGCACTCATGAGCAATTCTTTCACCGTTGCGTGAGTTAATAGTGTGTAGATTGCTTTCCTCCTAGTCTGGCTGAGACCTTAGCTCTAAGGAATGGGAGTTCTGGCTACACAATATGACAGGAAAGGAGGAGCAATAGTGATGTTGGAGCACCTTGCAAAGTATGTCTGAGAGCTCTGAATTCAGAAACTTTGGACAGCCCAATATAACATAGGACATCAAACTAAGGAGAAAGAGGTACCTGGGATGCCAGTGCATGAGAAGGTAGAAAGGAAAGAGATGGGAATCCAAAAACTGTACTTCAGATTCTTAACGCTGACCCATGGTTTCCTGTGTTCATTAGAACATGGGAAAGCTGTCCTTTAGTTCTTGTGGAGCTCCTCCTTATGAGGCCTTGGATGTGAGCTGAATCCCTGGTTTATAATGGAGCTGCCTCCCAGGGATGGATAGGCTTGTGCTAATGTGTGGACCCCTATGGAGGGCAGATTAATGGGATTTATTCCTGTGTTCAAATCACAACGCTCATTTAACAGCTGTGCTCCTTGGTTTAGTTTATAGACACTTATGACAGTTTTTATCCTAGATCTTTTCATCTGTCACTGATGCAGAGACATTTCTGATCTGCTGAAGTCAAGAGCATAAGAGCAGACCAGGAAACTGATAGATCTCTGAGCAAACAGATACCATGTGCCTTCTCTGGTTGTTTTCTCATACGATGAAACTTTCCTTGGCTCTAGGCAGTTTTGATTGTTACCAGTACATAAAGTTATCAAATAAAAATTAGATACCTTGAGATTCCCTCTTTACAGGAAAAATCCTGGAAAACATATGTTTGAACTAGTGAAATTATAGACATTTTAACAATTATAATTCTGTTACTCTGCATGTGATGGTAGTAGCTGAGAAGGGATCCCACGAGGGTCCCATGGGAAATAGTTCCTGAGAATAATGGAAGAACTATGGTACACGTGAAAGAGATCCATGAATTATGAAATACTTGTTATATAAATCTTAATCAGTGAGATTATTTGTTGGCAAATTGCTGAGGTTCTGTTATTGTGCAGATCATTCAAATTAAAACAAACAAACAAACAAAAAACCTTCTTGGAGTTTGAATTTACCAGTATTGGTCTGTATAGCAAAGGCTCTAAACTTGTTTGGTAGAGGAATTGCATATGAATTTCTCAGAAGGCTTCAAGAATTCTTCTCATAGCTCCTGTAGGCCAGTTTTGCTTTCCATTTGCCTTTCACCCAAAGAACACTGAACTGAGGTTGTGTTCAGGAGAATGGGTGGAGTTCTTGCCTAGATCTTTGAAGGCCGGGCTTGAGGAGAAGCCACAGGAGCTGGTGACAGCAGCTCAGTGTACATTTCAGCTGTGCAGCGCTAGGCTTCTGTGGTACGCTAGCCTTCACCACCAAAAGCAGAACCTCCACTGTGATCTGGTTTGGATAGTGCAGTTGTAGTAAATTCAGGTAGAGCAGCCATTGCTGCTGCAGTTGATGAGATGAACTTAGACGTTTACCCAGTGGAGGGTAAGGAACTTGCAATGGCAGGAACTGTGTCTGTTTTGTTTGCCACTAAATCCCCAGAGTCTATCACATAATGGCTACTTGGTATTAGTTAAATGAATTAAAAAAAATTACAGAGGGAGGCCAGTGGGGTACTTGAGCAGAACTTGAACAGAAGTTATTACTTTCATAGGATTATGACCACCCTAGAGCCCCAATCCCAATTTTATTATTTCCCTCAGAGTTGGTCAGAATCAGTGCAATAACCCATCCTAACCAACCTCATAAGGGACTGAAGTGTAAACCAGATATCAGTTATTAATTGTTCCATAACAAACCACCTCCAAACTTACTGCTTTAAAATAACAACACTCTTTTAGCTAATAGTTTTGTAGTTTGGGAAGGATGTGGCAGGAACAGCTTATCTTAGCTCCAAGTGGCATCTGTTCAACTGTTTGACTCAGGCTGGAGGATCTAATTCTAAGATAGATCGCTCATATATCTGGCTAACTGGTCACCAGGACTCAATTCTCCTCCACGTGGGCTTCTCCACTTGGCTACTTGGTCTTCCTCAAAGCATGGTGGCTAGTTCCACCTGGCACAGTGTCACTTCTGCTATATTCTATTGGTCCAAGCAGTCACATGACCAGCCTAGATTTAGAGTGTAGGGGTATAAGAAATAAACTACCTCTCAATGGAGAAAGTGATAAAGAATTTGTAGTCATTTTTAATGAACTCCACATGGTCACTGAAAAATATCCATTAAAAAATTTGATACTGAAGTTGATTGTTCATTATATTCTCTTCCTTGTAGAAAAGTTCCAGTTAGCCAGATTACACAGGCCAATAGCAGCTTTCTTAAAATTCTCATTGGTTCCCCCTTTTAAACTCTGGCAAATAAACATACAATCTGAGTAAAACCAGTGGGCTTATTATGCAGATGATGCTTTAAGAAAAGCCCCAGTATGTTAAACTCTCCTCCCTTCCCTCCCCACACAAACCGTATATTGCTGCTCTTGGAAGAGCTCTTCTTCTATTGAAAAGCTGGAGCTGCCACTGCTCAATTATAATAAGATCCCCTGGTACATTTAGAAACATAGAAAAAGGAGTGAATTACGTGGTCTGAGGGGCTGGTGTCACTAAAGTTATGATGTATCCATGTCAACTATAGTGTTACCTGCCAAATGCATTTGGAAACAATTGTGGGGTTTTTTTTAATGGCCTTCCAGGAGAATTTTTCCCCTTTACAGCACTAGAAAAGTCACTGGCAAGTTCATATACATTGGTTCTTCTTTTATAGGTTTCAAACAGACAAGTTTCTTTTGTCAATGGACTTTTTCTTCAGAGATTCTATTAAACAAGTAATATATGTTAATTCATTTGATTCCTTTGCAGATTACTTATACCATTAGAACAACTTTGATAAGACCTCCAAGCTCTGCTTACTCTGATTTGATTTAGAAGACTCTAATAACAACCATTTATTAATTACCTATTAGCACCAGGCAGTATATATATGTTACTCTGTCCATAGTTCCTAGCGCAACACCTTACTGCTGGGTATTTGGGGAGAGGAAGACTCCAAAAGGTCAACTTGCCCCAGGTCTGCATAGTAAGTGCCACCACAGGTGGGCGTGAGCTCAGGTCTTCCTAACTACTGCTTTCACATTGTTTTATGCAAGTCCATATCAGCCACGATAGGTTGAATTTTCTAGTTTACCTCTCAGACCCAACTTAGCCTGAATTTCTTGAGGCATTTAGTCCTAGCCTCTAATAACTGACCTAATGAGCCATGGTGCTGATTCCATTTTTTTAAAAAGATAGATAGATAGATAGATAGATAGATAGATAGATAAATAGATGATAGATAGATAGATCGATAGCACCGTAGGGAAATTAGAAACAATTAATTTATATCCTCACCACCATAATACAAGTATTTTAATTTCATTGTGGCATTTGACCTGTGCCAACCTATTTTTTGTACAATTGCCATCACAGTATACACCAAATTTTTTATTATGCTTTTAAGACAACATTTTGATGGGTGGACATTGTCCCAAGTGTCTACATATTACAATAATGATTTTTATTTGCATGGTAACATTCTGTACAGATAACTAAAGTAGATCTTTTTAGGTTTTTAAAATATTTTTTTGTGTATAAAAGTAATACATGCACTTTATAGAAACATTGGGAAATTTATATATGAAGAGCACAAAGGTTTTTATCACACAGAGAGATAATACTGTTTATTTTGGGGTATTTTCTTGCAGGCTTTAAAAATATGCTATAAATATATTTTGCTTATACAGGCACACATTTGTCATTTTATTGTTAACAAAAGTGGGATCATGCTTTCAAGATAATATCTAAAATGAATATTTGTATGTATCCAGAAAAGGAATTCTTTTTCCTAATGTTTAGCTTTTTTATAGGGACTCTCCTTTTGAAGGGTTACTTTGTTTCCACAAGGTAGGTGTTTGATGAGGTTCTGAGACATTCCTAAATGTGAAATGGCTTCCTCCCGCACTGGGCCACATCATTACAGATCAGCATGGGTATGCATCCTGAGCAGCGCACATTATGCATTCACTGCCTCATAAACCATGGAGCAAGGCCGATAATGATGTGAGGAGGTGACCTCCAGCTAAACGCTGAAGCTGGAAGAAATGGTGTTATTCTTCGCAACTATGTTTACATCTGAATATTGCCCCAGCCCCTCATTTAGGAATTTTACATACCTAACAGAGGAGAGTGGGTAGGATCTACTTACCATCCTACGTGTGAGATGGGAAAGTGAATCTTATATGTTACCTTGGTGCATATTTCAGAGGCACCTGTTAAATTGGGTATGGAAGCATCTTAGTTTCCATTCGGAGTAAATACTGTAGAACATAACAAAATGCATTTCTTAGGGTCAACATTCTCGGCTTTAACTACAAAACAGTGGAGTTGGTGTAGATTTAGCTGCCCTTTCTGTTTCACGCAGCGCAACATTTTTAAACTGTGAAATTCTTTCAATGTCCAGGAAAGTACAGAAAATGCTATCTCACATACCACGTTTCCACTGCACAGATTTAATGAATGTTGGCACTGGCCATATTTACTTCAGATCTCTTTAAAAGACAGTATTTCATTGGAGGGTATATCCTCCCTACACACAGCCTTGGCAAATAACTTTTAAGATGAGGAGCTTGGAGGCCAGGCCTCCTCACTCTAGTTTCTGTTCTCAGAATGTCACTGTCAAATGAAATGAAGTCCCCCTAGTGACTACAGCACCCACAAAAAACATAATACAGAACAAAAGGAAAGATGAAATTAGGTGCTGTCCAAAGCCAGTAGAGTAAAAAGGGGGGAAAGGGTAGGAATATGGGCTCAGCTAGATGTTAATTGCACCATCTGTGAGTATGTCAGAAGCCCTGATAGACTCAATAGACTGTTTCTTCTTTTTCTTTTTTTTTTCCCCATCACATTTAGAGACAAGCTGCTTCCTGAATTGGATGAATTTTAAGGTTATGGTTACACATATAAAAAGTGAAAATTGAGGCTTTTCTCATTCTTTGCCTCTCTCCTGGGTTGTGGGAGTAATTCATGGCAACTCAGAATTTACATCTTGGAGCAAACTTGCCTGATGATTTGTCTTCGTTGCATTTGCAAAAATAAGCCTCATCAACCAGGGCCTGATTTTCCAAGAGCCCATCATTCAAGCACTTATTATCCACTTTGTGAAGTTTCTGGGTCTTCTGCTTTACACCCTTTCCCCTCCTGCTGAGAGTCGGCCATTTTGCAGCTTGTTAGGACTTCCCCCAGCAGGTGTGGCGGAGCAGAGAAAACCTAAAGCATGATTAAGTTTTGCTTCATCATAGGAGCTCTGCAAAAGGCTCAGTGGGGAAAATTTTGAAGCTTTTGCCTACAACAAGGTTTGGAGTTCTCTGTTGATTTCAGTTCTGTATGCCCTCCCTGTCCTCCATTAGTGCTGATAATGAAGAGTTGACTTGCGGAAAAACAGGATGGAAAGGGGACTGCAGATACAGCTGAGATCTGCAGTGAGCCATGACCTAAACATGGCCCTGTAATGTGATGCTGTAATGAGAGGGAGCCTGAGTTCATATGAGTTCATTGAAGTATCAAATTGGTGTGCCATATTTCTTCTCATTCAGCGTGGGTCAGGCACACATTAAAGTAGAAGTTTTCAGTGGGAGTGAAACTGTGGTGGATAGATTCTAGAATCACCTGGGGCAACATTTTCAAATTATATGTATCGATATCTCTGCATGATACCATTTGAAAGGAGGGCAAGGTGTGGACTTGGGAAAAATTACTGAGGTGATCATGGAATCTTCTATCCTTTCATGTGAAAGAGATGGGCCTAAGAATAATGAAAATGGTTAAAGGGACAGCAAAATGTGAAAGAAATGAAAATTCTCAAACCTGAAGAAAGGAGGACTCCCAAGGTAGTTGTATAACTTTTGCCAGATGTGTCGAAGGTTAGTTGTGGGCTACTGGCTCTCTTGGTCATTTTCCACAGTCCTGCTAGCATGATCCTCCAACATGCCAAATGCCGTGCCCCTTTTAGGTCTTTATTAATGCTCAAAGCCCCCCTTCCTTTCCTTTCCCCTTCCAATTTTAATAAGAACCAGTCAGTTCACCACTGACCTGGAAATCCTAAAGAGTTTGTATTTAAATAAGAAAGATCATAAATGCAGGATGTCATGCAGAGCTCAGAGCTGTATTCTTCCTTTTATAAGAGGGAGCAATGGATACAGTTAAATCCACTACATTTCACATTCCAGATCCATCCATTCCGTTCATAACAGTTTCTTAGATTGTTCTCCAGTATTCACACAGTGTTTCTACTACTATGTTTCGAATTCACATTGCTTCTCTTATCTAGGTTATGAGCCCCTTACCTTGCCTTCGTGCCAAGCATTGTTTTTCTTAACAACAACAACAAAATTGATTAGAAAAACCTAATTGGATCACTTACTTCCCTGTTTGAAAGCTTTTCTTGGATACTTTTTTATAGGGATGCAGCATCGTGTTCAAGACCTTCTCAAGTGGCCTCAGGCTCTCTTTTCAGGCTTAAATCTTACCACTGTTTTTCCCCACTCTGGTGGCCTTATTCCTCTTTCTCCTGTCTATCGGGCAGCTATAGCTTCATCATTCCTATAGACATTTGCCTTTGCGCATGCTCCACTCTCTGGGCTCTCCATCCGTCTCTTCTCTGCCAAGTAAGCTACTCATTCTCTAAGACCCAGCTAAGATAGCTCATCCTGGTGAAGCTGTAAGCTCCTTCCCACACCGTTTCTTTGTGTCCTCTTCTGTTCTCTCACTTCCTTGTAAGACTGTTACAGTACTTAACAGGTTGTATCTGTGGGATGTTCCTCTCCTCAGTGGTGCCCCTTATTGGGCCACTTATTGCTACGTTGTGTTTCTTTCTTTTTTTTTTTTTTAGATTTTTTTTATTGGGGAATTGGGAGAGGGGAACAGCTTTTGGGAATCGGGGAAGGGGAACAGACAAGTTGCTGTCCTTTTGTTCTTCAGTCTAGTTGTGGAGGACATTGCTTCACTGGCCCAAGTTGGCACCATCATT
>NW_017731426.1:1643029-1784111 GCF_001890085.2 Hipposideros armiger | reverse complement strand
TATATATATATATATATATATATATATATATATATATAAAATAGATAATCTTTTATTCCACTCATGGAAAGGCTTTCTTCACTATTCCTGCTTCCCCACAAAGGAATGAAGAAGTTTCTCATCTCTTCTTAGAAGAGAGCCTTTTTTTTTTCCATGGTAATTCCTTATGTCCTTGGTGCTTGTTTGGGGATTGAAATAAAGGGGGAGAGTGGGCATGCAGTCAGCAATATTAATTTTTAATGTGCATTTGTTTTTAAACCCCAAAGTGTGGGAAAGAGTTAGTGTGGTAGGTTTAAAAAGTATGATTTGGAGATCAGACAGACCTCAATTTTGATAACTAGTGACAGTGCCTAACATATAATAGGGCTCAATAATCATGTTTCATAAACTTGACATTGCTCTTGTTAGATGCCTCACCTAGTAAATTTCTCTTTTTTATAAATGTTATTTAGTCAGTTTGGGAAGAGATTCTTCAACTGTTTGTTCTATAACTCTGAATCAGAAGAAATATGGTGTTATTGAAATGTAAGAGAACTGAGTTTTGAGGTAAGTGACATCAAGGGTTCCTTTGAATCTTTTGTGATTTTTGTGGCAGGGTTATGACTTAGGAAAGTACCTCTGTGGATCAATAAGACAATAAAGAGTGCTTTTATTTCTCAATCAAAATTTTGCAATTTATTTTACTTTAAGACCAGCTAAAGCCACTGGTATAAATGATGTTCTCTTTCTCCCTAGTTTACCCCTTTCCCCTCTCCCCCCCAACGTTTATAGAAGAGTTTTTCGAAGAGCAAACTCTCCTCGACAGAAATAGCTGGTGACTAGTGCTGGCCTCAAACTCATTTTTCACTTATAGATTGACATTTGTCTGGCCTGGTGGCATGCGAGGGGCAACTCTTTGCCAGGTTTCTTGATTCTGCCACTCCTGGGGTGAAGGAAGGTTCACTGCCTCCTCACTCATGGGTGAGGCGGGAAGCAGGAGAGTCATCAGTGGGAAAAGGGGAGTGTGCTTCACTGATGGTTTCCACATCTGTCTACTCAACAGAACCACCAGGGAGCTTTAAAATGCACATTCTCAGGCTGTGTCCCAGGCATACTGAATCCCTGTCCCTGGGGTGTGGCCCAGGAATCCATATTTTTAACAAGCTCCCAAAGTGAGAGTCAGAGACTCAGCTCAACTTTTGGGTATAAGCCTGCGTAGGAAAGTCCTGTGTATCATGATACCATGGGGCTTTCCATGTGCTGTGGGAAGGTACAAATATCCTGGTGTTCTTGGCGATTCTGATATGTGACCCACTAAAGTTATGAAGGAAGGACTATATATTATTCGCTTGGTAATTTTGAACATCTCAGGAAAAGATCATTCCAAGCATCTAATTTCTCCAGAGCCATATTGATTGTATCTATGAACAGGCTTCTCTCCTCATGTTAACAGAGATAGATTTCACCAATGGGCGGGTAACCTACATCACTGAGGTAGAAACATTGTACCTATCTTTACACACCCAACCCTATTTCCATCATATTATTTCCCCTCATTAAGCCACCTGAAAAATGAAAACTTATCTCTTTTTTTCCAGGCAAATTGCTAGAAAGAGTTAGGAAATCAAGCTAATGGCTACAGGGAACGTATTTACCTCCTGCAGGATTTTTCTCTTTTGGCTTTACCAGGGGCTCTTAAGCCTCATTCCAACCATCCCAAGACACTCCTGGATGAAATCTGGGTTTGGCAGCAGCCACACTTTTGTTGCAGTTCACTTCAACTGGAGCTTTTGGTACAGTTAGAAAAAGAAATGAGAAGAAGTTAAACTCACAAAAATAATTCATCTCTTCTAGGAGGTTTTTGTCCATTGCTGAGTTCTTATCTCCTCTTTCCACCAACACCTACTTTACTTGGATCTTGGATCTTGACTTATTTTGGCAGTTCTCTGTGCATGTACTGTGGTTGCCATGGAAATGTTATCCAGCATGCTGCATGCTGTTTCATCTTCTCTCCATCTCTTCATTTCTCTCCAGTGTGTGTTTTCCTCCTCGCATTCTCCATCTCTTATACACCGACCCTAAGCCCCTTTGTAATCAAAGACATCAAAAACGGCATTTCTTCAAGCTATATTGCAACTTCCCCCTAGTCACATTGAATGTGTTTTAACTTCATACAAGTATAAACAAAGCAACCTGGTAGTAACTGGAAGAGAGGGAAGGAAATTGACTCAAATGCTATATTCCTCTAAGTTATGCTAGGATGCTCAAGAATTTGAGGGAATTCAGGCCACTGTTAATCAAATTAACTTCCCTGTGCTTTTTTTCACAGGGATTAAACCTTTGCTGAGGTTCAGAGAGACTTATTAACTATACCTTTCTGATTTCCACCTGGACTGTTTCTTCATGTCCTGATGTTCTCTGTAAAGGAGAAAGTCTGAACTACCCTCAACTCTTAATTTCCTATCCATCACTACAGATATTGACACCCTGGATTATCAAGAGTTGAGCCAAATGTAGACAAGATCTTAGTGTGAATATTTGAATATTCACCCTCACTTTCTTTTCTGCTCTTCCGTGGTAGGCAGGATGATGGGAGTGGTAAGGGGTGATGGGAGGATTTTGTGCCTAACCATGTGAACAGTGAGGAAAAAAATTATCTCCCTCCCCCACTGAGGGGATTTTAATTTTTCTCAAAGATTAAAAAATACTAGAAAACAAATAACAAATAAATGTCCCTTTTGTTTTTCTTGTTTCTTTTTTAAAGACCTTATTGTTTCAATGTTATAAGCAAAATGAGTTCTATTTTTCTCTGTTCCTAAACCAACAAAGTGAATTTACATTGATAAAGAACATCCAAATATTATTTTTACATGTATTTCAGAATTCTTCAATGTTTTTATTTTTCAGAGTAAAAAAAAATTATTTCCAGGAACACCAATATCAAGAAGTTTTATATTTTTTTCTTTCTTATGGAATAAGATTTGAGCAAGTTACGATTCTCACAGGCAGAGGTGTTTTTATGGACAATATAATGGGAAAAACATTCAAAGAGGAATAATTTTTAAAAAGCTAGTGCAATAATGAAGTCAGTCCAACTTTTTGCCTCATAGTTTTTAGAAAAGAGAAAGATTGTAGGTATACATTATTTAGAAGTTATTCTTTTTAAAATCAAATATTGGAGGAGTCACTTTCTTCCACAGAGAATTAATACTCAATGCTGGTAGCAATATACAATGTCAATTGTGTATGTGTGTGTGTGTGTGTGTGTGTGTGTGTGTGTGTAAGAGAGTCAGAGAGAGAGGGAGAGTGTGTTGTATATGAGTATGACATTGAAGGGGTGGGTGTGGGGGTGGAAAGTGAGAAAGCAGAGGAGAGACTTTCAAGACTAGTCTTCTGGAAGTTCAAAACAAACCAGTAAGTTTTTATTGAATACTTACCATAAGCCAGTCATGAATTTGGATTCTGCAAGGATAATAGAAGGACAGGATTTGATTCTGACCTTCCAACAGTGTATTGTCTGGCATGGAAAACAAGACAGAGACACATAAGTTCAGTAACAAAAAGGAACAAAAAAGCTCAGATCAGCAATAAGTGAAATGCTGAAATATGGACTGGAGGCTAGAAAGGGCAGGAGGAAAGAAGAGGAGAGGGGTCCTTGAATGGTCAAGGAAGTATAAAGAAAGGCTAAAATTTGATCTGATGAGCAAAGTTTGGATTACACTCAACTGAGAGACAATGGACAAGAGGCAGGAAAGTGCAAGTAATGTTCAGAGGACAGTGAAAAAGCCACTTGTCTTCAGCAAGGGTTCATGTGAAGGACAAGAGAATTCCAAATGGAGAGATGGGGCTGGGTTGTAGAAGGTCTTGACTGAAGACAGATTTTTACCCTAGGTAAACCTTGGAGAATTTTGAGCAATAGTTTTGTAGCAGTAAGAAATAGTAGAGTCAGATTAAGTGCGAGTGATATTTGGAAGATGGAGGGCAATTGATATAAGGCAGATGGCCCAGGAGAGGGCTACTGCAGATGTCTGGGTATGAAGGAATAAGGTCTGGTCTAGGATGAAAGTTGTGGGAGTAGATGGGAAGGGACAAAAGCAAGAATTATTTTGTAAAAACAGGAATGTTTGGGGGGACTGGTTAGGCATGAGAAACTAAGAAAAGGAAGATGTCAGATACACCTGGGAGATTTCAAGACCAAAGAATAAGGCTAGTTAATATTTACTGAGTGGCTGCTATGTGCCGGGCACCATTCCAAGTGCTTGGAAAATATTAACTCAATGATAGAATTATTATAGAACGTCATCTGTTTTCAGGGGAAAGATAAAGCCAATCCATTCCAACACTAAGAGTTTGTCATGGGGGCAGCACAAGTAGAAATGGCCAGCATGGGATAGAAATGGGAGATGAGAAGCAAGTCTAGGACTGCAGGCATAGGATTGGGACTCACCCACTTAGAGGAATGGCTGAAATGAACAGAGACCCTGTCCTGAATTTCCTAGAAAACCTCAAATAAGGGAAAAGATAAATAAAAGCAGCCCGCAGAGAAGGTAAAGAATGTAAATCAGATGGAGAAGAACCAAAATAATGTTGCATGGTGGGACCTAGAATGAAAGCATTTCCAGAGGAAGGGGGCATTCTACAGTGTAAACCTAAGAAGAGATCAGCGGGATAAGTACCAGGAATAATCTATGTATTTGATTGTCCAGATCATAAGTATGGTTCTGCCTCCCTTATTGAGGGTGATTGAGAATTGACTGTAAATACTTTAATACTGCATTTTAAGTCCAGAGAGTGCTTGGATATTCTGTGCCAAACCGGGAAACTATTTTTCCAATCTTAACTGATCCAAATAAATATTTTAGCTCTTGTTGTCTGCCTCTAACAAGAACTCAAAACATATAGTCCTGGACTTTTATAAATGACTTCTTCCTGGAGCGTGATCTGAGAATTAATTCCTCTATATGTCTAGTCAAACTTACTGCTTTGTGGTTTGTCCCCTGTTTTCTTATAAGGCAAATTAATTCCATTTCTTTACTGTTTGGGCTTAGTGCTTGTGAAATATGACAGATCAACAGCCCCTAGAGACTGGAGTTCTCTTATTATTCTGTGAACGTATCTCCTGATTGCCAGTATGCCTCCAGTCTTTCTTAAGGATGTAGAGAGCCGATGTGTTTCACCCTCTTCTGTGTAGGCCTCCCTTATGGTGCTGGTGTAAGGGATAATTAAAAGCCAATGACGGACTGCTGGTGGGTGGTATAAATAATGATTAAGAACCCAGGCTTTGGAGCCATTCCGATCTGGGTTTAGATTTTAGTTCTACTAAGTTAGAAGTTCAGGACTTCTTTTTTTCCCTCGCTCCTGACCATTGCTTCTCTTTACATTATTCTTAGTGTGAGGCAGTGGAAGGAACATGGGTTTTAGAATCACTCAGAATCAAATCGGTTCAATCCCCAATGCCACCAACCCCAGGCTTTCATTATAATATGATCTCTTATTTAATAGCATTGCTGTGAGAATGTAAAATAACACCAACATCTAGAACAGAGCTTGGTATGTGCTTGATAAATGGTAGCATTGTTAGAGTTTTGTTTTGTTTTGTTCGAGTGACCTAGAACAGAAATATGACTTCCATGCAATTTCACTTATAGGCTAGTAAACCATGAGATTCGTTTACCTTGGGAAGACAAAACTCTGAAAAGGGGGGAAAAAATATCAGCTCATTTTGTACATAACGCTAAACTACAGCTGACATTTTACCTGATTTGACTGGTTCTTAGAATGCAGCTCATAAGAACAGCCAGCTTATTCTTTTCACTCATGTTGTAAAGATGAAATTATAAGCAAGAGGGAAGAAGTCAAAGCTGTGCCAGAATTTTAAAGCTCTAAGAGTGGTGGTCTCATTGTCAAACACAGAGGAACCTGGCTTAGTCTTGACCATGTTAAGTGTGACCTGATATCAGAACATTCAGATAGAATGGACCAATCTGAAATATCAAACTGAAGGTCAGGAAAAAGATGGGACCTCTGGTGGAGATTTCGGAGGTTTTGGTATGGAGGTGATTGTTGATGCTATGGTCGTGAGTCTCAGAGGAAGAGAGCAGGGGTGAAAAACTGAGACTTGGGGTGCCATCAAATTAGAGAGCTTCAAGTAAAAATGGACAGAAAAGGTGAACTACCCTAAGAAGTGTAAGGAGAACCAATAAATTATCCTACTTTAAACAACATATACACAAGAGAAAGGAGGGTTGCTGAAAACTTGGGAGAGTCAGCTATTAGCTTTGTAATGTCAAGGAGAAGGACAATGAAGCTAAGGCTACTGGTTTTATTTTTGTTGACCTTGCCTTGATTATTGATAACCTTGTAAGAGTTTCAGTAGAACTACAGAGGCAAAAAGAGTGACCTCTGCTGAGGAAATTGGGGTATCATGTGTCATTTACTTTTTTTAAAAAAAGTTTGCAGTAGGAAGAGGTAGAAAGTGGAATTACTTTTCAGAGGTAGGAAAATAGATCTCTTTGTGACCTGCCCTGGTCAACAAAGAGTTAATGGTATAAATGCACAGTAATTTCAGAAGCATTAAAGAGCATGTTTCCATGGAAACATCAACCTACAGAGGAAGAGAAAGAGCTAGAATCCCCTGACAAAGAAGGAATAGCAGAGTTCTACCCCCACACAGCACCTCGGGGACGAATGATTGCACGTTTCTTTCAGCTTCCCTGGGAAGATGCAGTTGGGGTTCATGGTGCTGTCCTCTTAAGGATGAGGAAAGAGGGAATTGAGTTTGGTTTACAACACTCTTGCTCTCGCCTTGCTTTAAAATCTGACTCAAGGGTCAAGTCCACTTTAGAGTACTGGAAAAGACTAATGGGTGTCTTTAACTAACTAAAATTAAATAAATAAACAAATACGTTTGATCTTCACCTGACCTCTCTATTCTAACCTGGTCTAGAAACAGTGCTGTAATGTGTTGTAATATAAAACAACACTTAAACAAAAACTCTAGCAACATAGGATAGGTGTTTGACCAGCACCTTTGCCTTATAGTTTCCATCTTAGGGAGTGCTTCTGGATCAGATATACATTCCACCTCACTGTTTTCCTGTCTGTGATACTACTGACTTGTATTCATTTCCTTCAAATCCAGCCACACTTTTAAGGATACGTCTGCTCACTGAACCATAGCCCCCAGAAAGCTGTTCTCCAGACTGTGCTACAGGAGCCACTTGAACAAGCTCCCTGTTGCTAACTAGCTTTCTTGACAGTTCACCTCCTCTACCCCCATATTCTATTCCACCATGCACCTGCAAAGCATCATGTTTTGTTCTGCTGGTCTTTCCTTGGACCCTACACACAAGAAATCATTTTGTTTCCTATGTGAAAGGGCTTTATTCTTGTGGCAGGTTTGGTTCATGGCTGGGTTTTCTGAAGACAAGGATGTGTTCTTGAATGAGTCAGCAGCCTCCATCACTCTTTCTGTCTCACATCTGTAGCATGATGTCACTGTGGGGTGCTCATCTGCCCAAAAGACATAATCTTCACCCAGGCATTCTGAGTCCTCTGCCTGTTGGAAAACATCCCTGGAATGTCCTTCCTTTTTTTGACCCTCTTCCCCTTACATTCAATATAACTGCTTCTAGAGATCCCCACTTGAAAATCTCTGCCAACCATTACAGGAAGACTTAATTATAACTCCCTTTTTCCATGGATGACAATTACTCATAACCTCTAGTCCCCGCCCTTATAGCTGAGGCCATCTCACTACTTCATTTGTTCACCTCATTTGCTACCCTGAAGTAGAGCTGTTGGAGGGAGTTGTGAAATTAGCATATGGTAGCTACAGAGGGGGTAGGAGCTGTGGGTATGAAGGTATTGCCAAGGCGTTGATTTTGCTGATCACCTAAAGTATAGAGAGAGGCTCCAGTGTAGGGAAGAACAAATTAAGGAAACTGGAGAAAGGTCAAAAGAGAGATAAAACCCTCTGGCTTATTCTTTCCCCTTGAATCATGCCCAGGTCACTTTGGATTCTGGACCAAGGGTTTCTTGGGTATATATGCCCAGGGTTTCTTTTAATAAATCTGAAAGCTCACCAGAAGGAAAAGGCTTCCAGTCAAAGTTGAATGTCCTAGAGAAATCTTTGCTAGTTGTTGTTTGACTGGTTTTGGCTTAGCCTCTGTGTAGTGTTGCCAGCTCATGAGCCAAAATGGGTGTCAGAAAGGGAAGTCTTCACCTTAAAATTGTTAGTAAGCAAGAAAAAGAAATATCAGTGTGCTCAGCAATCAGCGACTGTTTGAGCTGTTGTGGCATTTTTCTCTGGGAAGGGTCACTGCTGAGTTTGGATAACCTACACTGGGCTATATTGCAGCATATTGAGCACCTAATGTATGGAAGAGGAATGGAATTTATTCAGTGCTTTTTAAAAATAAAGTGATTTTAACTTATTTAACTTAGTTAAAGTCCAGTGGCAATAACATTATCCAGGAGAATTACTTGGTTCCCTCCCACTGGGAATGTCACCTAATTGCCTCTAGAAACTCTGGGTTTCCCTTAGCACCTTAGCAGGTCTCACCCACAGCAGAGGTGACTAAGTGTTGTGGACATGAGGACAAAGAGGATTCCTTTTTCATTACTGAGCTCTGTGCATCGTGCCCTATATGAGAAACAGCTTTGATGTTCAGCACACTTGATTAATTGTTGGCATCAAAAGGCAGCATGACTAGTTCCCTAAAGAACACACAAGATGAGTGTACCCCCCAACCCCTGCCCCGAAGGAATTTTAAATAGAATTACATAGTGCTTAAAGCAGGGTTCTGGGAGGTCATCATGGGAGACATTTGAGGAGTCATTTATTCTAGATGAAAATGATGGGGATATGAGCTCATCGTTCGCCTTCCTCGGGAAGTGAACTGTATATGGAAGTCATATGATTAAGTGATTCCCCACTGCAAAATACCTCACAGAGGTCACTAATCATAGTAGAAGAAAACAAATGTTCCCAAGCCTTAATAGTTTTGAATTTTGTGGTAATGAGAGGACATGTGCTGCACTGGAGGTTTAGCAGTCCCCCCTTATCCACAGGGAATACTTTCCAAGACCCCCCGGTGTTTGTCTGAAACCATGGATAGTACAGAACCCTATATATATATTAATATATACTATGTTTTTTTTTCTGTACGTACATACCCATGATAAAGTTTCACTTATCACTAAACACAGTAAGAGATTAACAGTAATAATTAATAATAAAATAGAACAATGATAATATGATAAAGTCATATGAACGGCTGTGGGCCATTATTATGTAAAATAAGGGTTACTTGAATACAAGTCCTATGACACTATGACAGTCAATCTGATAACCGAGGCAGATACTAAATGACTAATAGGTGGGTAGCCTAATATACCGTGTGCATACTCAGGATAAAGGGATCATTCCCACCCCTCACGTCATGGGTGGGATGGAGCAGGACCGTGTGAGATTCCATCATGCTACTCAGAATGTTGCTCAATTGAAAACTGATGAATTGTTTATTTCTGGAATTTTCCATTTCATATTTTAGACCATGGCTGCCTATGCATAACTGAAACTGCAGAAAGCAAAACCATGGATAAGTGGGGACTACTGTATTATAACAAAGCAGAGATCCAGGGACTGGGAGACCTGGACTCTGAATTTATTGTGCCAAGAGTTGGCAGCATGTCCCCCGGCCTCAGTTTGTTCAGCTCTAAATATGAAAAGATAGACTGGAATCCAAAAGTTTCTGCAAACTCTACCATTCTCTGATATTCAGGCCATATAAATGAAAAGGTCATCATCATAATACCGAGAGAAACAATAACAGCAGCTGAATCATAAGTCTCATTATATATAGGTAAGTTAGGTACAGTTCTAAGTCTTTTATGTATACAGAATCCGTTAATCCTCACAACAATCCTGAGGTAGGTACTACTGTTATTCACATATTTTTTATGGTGAAGAAACTGAGACAAAGAGAAGCTAAATAACTTGTAAGATAACACAATTTCAGAATTAGTGGATCAAGCCTTTGAGTAGAAGTCATCTGAATGTAGGGCACTTGCTCTTACACACCATTGCTCATTGTGTGTGCATGTGTTTAATACATACTGCATTCCTTTCCTCTTTGTGTAACTTATCCTGTTCCTTCTTTTTATTTTCTTTCTACTCATTTCTCACCACTAAGCATTTTGAGGCAGTGTCCAGGTCTTTTCATTTCTTTGGGTGTAGTATATCTTGCTAATGAGAACATGCTTCTGGGATTGATCCCAGATAGACCCGTCGGTAAACCCAGAGAATTGTTCCCTGGTCATGGCCTGCCGTATTGACCCCATTTGGTGAAAGGGTACAGATGGGTAGATATGAAGCCTTCATAGCTGATGGCAGAGACATTTTGAATGCTCATAGATTTAACATCTTTCTGGAGGAAGGTTAATGTACTCTACATTTTTATATTCAAGCAGAGATTATTGGGCAACTCCCAACAATACTCCTCTATGTTCTTACATTTCAAATAAAACTAATTCATGGCATTCAGTCATGAAACAGAATCCAGATAATAGCTCTCAGAAAATTTTCATTGTTAGGCCTAGGGGCCTGAGAAAACATTTTCGTTGTAATAGGTGGTGAATTGACACATCACCATTTGCCCCTCAAATGAATGCAGTTCAGCCCAGACTGCAAAGGGGCCAATGCACAATCCTCACCACCAGCAGGAGAGAAGAAGTGTATTAAATTTATATCAGTCAGTCTTCAAGATACTTTAATATCTCATTAATTTAACACTACAGATATAGAATTTAAATAAATAACATATGGACTAGCCCAAACTTGAACCTTTTATGGTTTGCGAAGAATTATTTTATACCTAATAAATTAATGGTATAAATACCATTTCGGAGAAAATTTTTAATCCAATGGGAAACAAACCTGTCTCAAGTAGTTATAAATTAATATTACAATCTGCTCTTTAAATTAATTTTTTTCTGAGGTTCTCTTGTAGGTATCATTTTGCAAAAATTAGGAAAGGACTGTATTTGACAGCATAGGAAACTGGTATTTCGAATGATTTTAACAGCATGATTTAATATTTTTATATATAAAATTATATGTCAAAGGAAACCTTTAAAACTTCTTCAAATCTCTTTTCCTTAAAAAGGAAAGTATTGCTGGCAAGAATAAAATAATTTATGTGCCTTGAAAACATTGTCATGTAACTTGGAAACTGGATCCAGGATTTGAACAGAGGTGGTCTGACTACAGTATCCTTGCTCTTAAATACCATGCTACATCGACTGCTGCTGCTCCTGGTGGAGCTAGTGGTGGTGGTGGTGGTAATGGTGGTGATGTAATGGTGATGGCAGTGGTGGTGGTGGTTGTGGTGGTGATGGCAGTGATGGTGGTGGTAATGGTGGTACTAGTGACAGTGTGTGTGTGTGTGTGTGTGTGTGTGTGTGTGTATAATACATACTGCATTCCTTTCCTCTTCAATTAACTTATTTTTTTCTGTTTCTCCTTATTGTCTTTCTACCAGCATGTTGGGGCATTGCCTATATCAGTCATTTGAGTATAGGATATCTTACTAATGAGGTCTTTCTTGTGGGTTTCATCCCAGAAGAACCCATTAGTAAGTCCATAGAATTGTTCCCTGGCCATGGCCTGCCACAGTGACCACAATCCCTGTGTCAGCCATTTTGGGTTCATTTTAATAATTATGAATTTCTAAGTTGGGAAAGAGTTAGGAATTTCTATTTAGCCTACCAAACCAGGACACTGAACATCTGCTTTTTAAATAGCTTTACCTCTTTTTCCCAATACTGGCCTCAAATTAGGGAGCTTTTAAATGTTTTAAAGTTCACTATTTCTAATTCTTGTAGGAAAATGTTTCTACTCTTTCAAGAGGAAAACATGTAAGCAAAATAGTAATTCCTCAAAGGAGATCCGAGAAAGACTTTTTTGGGGAAGATTTGTGGTTTTGCCATTCAGATGATGGAGTTAATAAAATAATAGCCATAGTATTAATCAGGTGGAATGTAGGGACAGAAAACACATCAAAGGAGCATCTCTAAACTTCCCTCACTAGGCAAGTAAGATCATATTTTGTAGATGAGGGAGCTGAAGGCTTTAAAAGGTAAGTGACACATGATAGATACAATTACAGAGTTATAGATAGATTTTCAGAGCTAGAAAATTGTAAAAAGGGGTCAAGAATTCAAGTCTCCTGCCTGGGACTATGTTCTGTTACTTTGTTCTTGCTAACTGGAAAATGGAAACAGAGAACTGTGAAAAATTCCTCATTTTGAGGTATGGTGGTGAGTGGACAGAGCACTTGGCAGGGGGAGGGGGAGGACACCTAGATTCGGTTTCCAACCCTGTCATCTGATCATGATAAAGCCACAAAACCTGTGTGGACATTATCTGCTTTATCTGAAAATGAAAGGATTGGATGAAATAAGTGACTTATTTCTCATTAATAGACATTATTATTTTTAAATCTAGTGCCTTGTAAAAATATAGAAGGCAAAGTGAGTATTGTGGGTCCAGGGCTCTTAGTTTGATGGGAAAATTCTGGCAGAGCTCTTTGGGATGCCTTCCATGTGGGGCACACGGGTAAATCATTCCTTTAGGCATCAACGTGGTGCAGTGGATGATCTCTGAGCATCATGGTCAAAGTCAAAGAGGCACAAGGGTTTTTTACCTCAGCCTGACCCCATTAAATCCACTGGAGCGTGACTTTGGCCATATAAAGCAAATGTATTGGCTCTGAGCCCATCAGGGTTCTGAGGCTCTTTCTCAACAAGCAGGACTCAAGCATGAAATGAGATGGATTTTATTTTATGTAGCCTGTATTAGGGATCTCCATAGTGCAGGGCATGACATGTGACATGAGAATGTTAAAATGCACATCTAGGGCTCAGCAAAACCGGTTTTACTTCACTTAGTGATATAGCAAAAAGACACTAAACTGAAAATCAGAAGACTTGAACTCCAGTCCTGAACACGTAGGTCACCTTGGAGAGTTAGGTAACATCTTGGGACCTGTTTTCTCTTTTCTAAAATGAGAGTCCTCAATGGATATTTTCTAAGATTTTTTTTTCTAGTTCTAGCAATCTGAGATTTGTATACTATTAGAACTTTATGAGACAGGTCATCAGGTTTCCTACGGGTCAAACTACATCCCAGAGACAAATCAAGCAATGTTTTTTATATACCAAACTTTGATAGGGCTTCCTGGGGATTAGAGTCTCAGGGGCAGAGCTTCTGAATTTGGCCGCCACTTGAAGCTAGGTTTTCTGATTGCATACTTGAGGATAACATGTTTTTAAAAAACAAAATAGCTGTGGCACCTCTTAATCTTATATTTAATCCTTTAGTGACGATGTATACATGGAAGATTTGAGGTTTTAATTAATGTTCAAAGTTGGTCCAAATCCAAAGGTAGTTGGATAATTTCATGTCTTATGGAAAGTTAAATTGGTTGATACCACAGCAATTTCCATTCCCACATTGTGTGCCATTGATAATTGGGTCTTGTTAAATGTAATCATCACACTTTTACTCACTGAGGTCTAAACTGTGGCAAGTACTCAAATCATGCAAATATACATAGGGAGCCAAAAAAGATGTGTACACATTTTAAGAAAGGAAAAACTGTATTAAAATTGTAATAGTAATAATGTATACTGATAACAAAAGATGCATACAAGTCACATTTGACTTCTGCAATTACAAGAGGTGCTCAGAGTGGTCACTACCATCAGCATCCAGATACATCTGATTACGGTGAACGGCTGCTTGAGCAACGTTGACCAACGTGTCCACTTGTATACATTTTTTGGGACCCAGGTATTCTTTTTCTGGATGCTTTTATTGTATAATCTTATATTTGTATCATTTTATATCAGTTTTTGAATTCACTATTTTATGTGGTCATCACAGCAGCCTTATCTGATAAACTGGAGGTAAAAATGGTGTTGCCATTTTAAAAAGGAAACACTGAGGTTCAGGTGCCAAGGTCACATGTCTACAAGTGACCACACTCCCAATTACTTTTTCACACTTCTCTTACCAATGAATGGATGGTTTGCAATGCTGTTGAAAGGGCACCCTTGCTCAAGGCGAGTGTATATTTGTAAGCTCCTCACTAGTAGCTAAGTGTTGGCATGTCAAAAGGAATTACTCAGAAAAGCACAATGTGAATGATTCATTTAAATAGTGCTAAAGGACAGGGATGATTAAAGGATACTTTGGAGAATAATATTTTGTATATTGCCATGAATTTTATTAATATTTTTGATAAGTGTAAAATATGTGAGAAGTTGACTAGGTAAAATAAAATGAACCTATTGAGCTGGAAGAGCGTGAACATCCCAGAAAGAGAAAAATGTATGTGGAAAGTCAGAAGGACCTGGAGCAGGAATAACTAGAGAAATTTAACTACAGAGCATTTACATTGTTCATGACTATGATTTATTCTCTCAAAGTTTGAATTTCTCAACTTACACACCGAATTCAGTGCTGTCTCCTTTAAAGGAGTCATCATGAGAGGCTGTGTACTTATTCCATTCATGCTACCTATTACTTACATTATTTTCAAAACTTCTCCTTTCTAATTGCTTTCTGAAATGGGCACTTTCTTTTAAATATTCTTAATGGTGTTTTAGATCAAGTCAGACTTATTCAGAGCCATGTCTGGTGAAAAGGAGGGTGCTTAAGCCAGGTCATTTATTGCCCTCTCTCCCTCCCATCATCTTTTTTTTCCCTCCTTCACTTCTCCACTTCTTTCCTTTTCCCTCTCCCCCTCCTTTCTTGTTTTCTAAAAAAGACATAAGATTAAATTTTTTGCATATTTCATAAACCTTCCCTGAAGACTTCTGGAAATTATTCTAAACTATGCAGTATTGTTGTAATAACAACATATTTTCCAAGTCAATTACATTGGGTACTTAAATTCTGGTTTATTTAAAATATTTTGATTTATACTCTTGTAATTATATTCCCCAAAATGAATTATATAGGAGTGTTGAAGTTGTTGTAAACTACAGGAGATGTGACTGTTGTCTTCTAACTAGTCATGGGCTTGAGCCAGCATCACTGAGCTGAGAGATGAAGAGAAGTACAGGGAATGGAGAAGATGCTAAGTGGAGTGTTGGGTCGAATTAGGGATGCTACACTTTTACTGATTGGAAATGTCCAGAGAAATAAGAGGATAAAAGGAGGGAACTTGAAGCCATGGCATACGATAACCTCATGAAAGAACTCGGGACACGTGGCATAGGAGAATCAGGGTGGCATGGTAAAGAAGATGTGGGACTGACAATGTGGCTTAAAATATTTTTTCTGCTCCCAATGAGCTTTGGAACATTAGACAAGTAATTTGAGCTCTCTGTGCTTCAGTTTCCTTATCTATTAAGTTAAAATTATACAACTAAATGAGCTTAAGTTTGCTTCAAAGATTAAAGTTGATTTTAAAGGGATACATGAGAAATGCCTTCAAATATTTGAAGAGGTCTCATGTGAAAGTTGGATTATTTGACCATAACTGTGTGATATCTAAGGAGAATACCAGGCTCAAGGGTTTGCAGGGCAGTGGTGAGATGGCTACCTTGAGGGTGGTGGGTGGAGTGATAAGCTCCCCATGAGTGGGAGTATTCAAGGAGAGCTGAGAGGGCCAATTTTAGGATGCTGTAGAGGGGAAGCACACACTTCAAGAAGTGATGAGCTAGTTGATGGTGAAGGTTTTTTTTAAGTTCTGAGATTCAAGGAATCTCTACTCTTCAAGATCTTCAGAGCTCCTGGTTGCACTGGTAAAGCTACACAAGACCAGAGAATGACAGGCTTAAACATCCCAGGCAGCTCTAGAAGTGACAAGTGGTCCATGAGGGTTTGGCTCATGATGCCTAGTCATCTTTATCATTGCCTAAAGGATGTGCATCCTAGCAACCTTGTTGCTTAACTCCATGTTACCTGGAAGAGTCAATAAAGAGATAGATATGTATGATATCAGGGTTGGGGGTGGGTGGGGAGGCAGCGGATGGGGGGAGGGGGTTGTCACTCTGTGAGGGGTGAAAAGGATAACTATTGCATTGTTTTGTACACCTGAAACTAATAATAATAATAATAATAATAATAATAATAATAATAAGAGAGTCTCACAGTTTCACTAAATGAAAAGACCTAAAAGAGGAACCTTTAAGCTGCCTCCTGATCTTTTCATCTTCTTCCCCTTCGGTGCAGTATTAGGAAATCACTGTTGGTCACATCTCCGAAGCCCTTTAGAACCCTCATGGCCATGACAAGATACCCCTTTTGCTTCTTGGCAGAGACATCTCACAATAGCATCAGGCCCAAAACTGCAGAGTCGCATGTCTTGTGGACACAGAGCTAATCATTATTGATTCCATGGACCATTATGGTAAAGGGACATTAATTACCATCAGCACAGTTACACTAATGCAGTTGTAATGAGTATGCCTGTGGGAATTCTCAATGGGGGGACTCTCTTCATCAGATCAGAGCAGCCAGCAGGGGAATGGGGTGAGCTGGGGGTACAGGTGTTGAGGAGGAAGACAATTTCATCGATCTGACTAGAGTTGCTTCCAGTTTCTGCTAATTGATGTGCCTGGACCAAGAGCTCTCTATGAGTTGCCTCTCCTTTGTTCCCCTTCTGCCCCAGTATTTCCTGTGCACTATACACAGGATAGTAGCCCTGGTTCCCAGATGCATCCTGTGGAACCAGATCCCTGACTGCTGGACTCATCTCACAACTCAGAATTATGGGCTGGGCAGGGTCTTAGCAAGAGTTCCAAAGCACGTGCGTATCTCTGGGAGGGGAGACCCTGAACTCCAACATGGGAGAGGAGACCCTGAACCCCAACATGCCATGTTTCTCAGCAGAAAGTTGTCTTGGCACACTGCCACTTTCTTTTCTTGTCTCTACCACCTCCGCCCTTTAATCCACCTCCTTTTTAAGATAATAATTGTTAACACTTAATGAGGGTTTACTATGCACTAGGCCTCATTTAAGCCTACAAACCTAATAAAGTAGGTTTCTTTATTATACCATTTTTTGTAGATGGGGGGAAACAGTGATGTTCAAAAAAGTAATTTGCTCAATCATAGCTATAGACGCAACTCTAACTCAGCGCCCTTATTTTAAATTATTATATTATCTTCTCATATTATTCCTAATATGTGAAAACTTGATGACTATTGCGTAATCAAATGGGAACTCACGGGGTACCAGGTTTCATGTGGTATTTGTGTATCTATCTACATGTCTATCTCCGTCCACCTTTCTCTCTGTCTTCCTCACTATCTTCTTCTCAGCATGCTTTCTTCCTACGTTTAACCTTCCTTTTATTTTATCTTTACAGGTATTTGATCAATGTCACTTTTGAGGGGAGAAATCTGTCCTTCAGTGAAGATGGCTACCAGATGCACCCGAAACTGGTGATAATCCTTCTGAACAAGGAGAGGAAGTGGGAGAGGGTAGGACATGTCTTTGGCAATTCTTGAGCAAACTAGAGGGATAGGGGTGTCAAATTTTGCAGCGCGTGAAATGAAAACAGTTTCTTGGTTTGGGTCTCTAAGCTGGGGAGCAAGAAATTAGTACTTTGAGAACACAGGAGAAACCATTTCTCAAACTTGTATCTCCATTTTCTTGCAATGTTGGTTAATCAAGTGATTAGTTTTTTTATATATTGCCATTTTTATGGGTTATAGTGCTGTCTGCATCATGACTTTGTTTTAATGGAAGAGTATGCATGTGCAATGTAACACCATTTGGTGAAGAAACCGAATCAGTGATATAATTTAGAAGTCATGTCCTACACGGTATGCTAGGGGGGTATGGAACCAAACTTATGAGCAGGCAGGTGTGGATTTACTGTGTTGAGAGGCTTGCCATGCGAGGCTCTTCTCAGGTTCTCCCCCACTGCCAGCTGATCACAGTATCTGCAATTCTACCATTAGGAATCAATTTCTGTGGGTGGCAGGCTGCCTAGGTTTAATTTCCAGCTCCTCTGCTAACTTGTCTGCTTAGGACCTTGGACAGATCGCTTAACTATTTGTACCTCCACTTCCTCATATGTAAAATGGGAATAATAATAATAATAATAATAATAATAATAATAATAATAATACCAGTATCACAGGGTTTTAATGAGGATTAAATATATTAATATATGTAGAGGACTTAGAAGGGTGCCTGGCACATAGTAAGCACTAAATAGGTATTAGCTTTTTTTTTTTTTTTAAGATTTTATTGGGAAATTGGGGGAGGGGAACAGACAAGTTGCTGTCCTTTTGTTCTTCAGTCTAGTTGTGGAGGACGTTGCTTCGCTGGCCCATGTTGGTATTATCATTGCGCTATTCCTGGGTGAGGTAGTCGCTCACCAGCCATTGGACAGCCGCTCATGGTGGCTCACAGCAGCTCACACAAGCTTATGCCCACTGCCGGCCAGCCCCACTGCAGCCTACGCCATCACCGGCGACTCACGGCAGCCCAGCTCCAGGTTGAGCTGTTGTTCACCATATTTGCTGTAGAGGGCGCAGCATCACTGGCCCTCATGTGGGATCTGAACCTGGGTCTTGCTGCTCAGAGCTGGTGTCTCAAGCCAACTTCTAACCAATGCACCACTTGGCCAGCCCTGTACTAGCTTTTATTATTATTCCCAATCCCTAGTTAAATACAAATGTTTCTGAGAGTAATGTCATCACTGATACTTCTCGGAGTGTGTTCTGCAGGACACTTGTCCCTTGAGATGCTTTGCCGGAAAATGGTTCTGCACATAAATAAGTGTGGGAGATGCTACCTACTGTTTCTCATCCTGGAAGATTCTCAGAACATATTAGCATTTGAAAGTGCAGAGGTATCTTATAGCAAAGAAACAACTTTCATTTTATTTAATTTGGTATTTCCCAAAATTATTTTATCACAACAACCCATTGTTCCTGAAATTCATATTCTGCGAAACATGTTGGGAAACACTGATTTAAGGCAATTTCTATAAACTCCATAGACCAGTTGGCTGAGAACAGGCTTTAATATGGCACGGCTCTGACTAGAATGGAAACCAAGCTATATATTTATAGAGAAAGTAGCCAGGAAAAGAGGCCAGAGATAAACTTGAAATTCACAATCTTGTCACAGAAAGCCCTGGAAAGGTAGTTATATGACTGCTCGTCTGTGAAACTAGGCATGTGTGACTCACATGGTGGAACCTGGGACCTTATTCTTCAGACTGTCCTGTTGTTCCTCATGTCAGAGAACAGCTCTAAGGCTTACATCATGCCTGCTATTCTTGATTGAAATTGCCCTCCCTCTCCTGAGTTATCATTTGTTCAAAAATGGTTGTTCCCTGAGCTCCTGCTCTTCACCCCAATCAAGCTGCTTTTCACTGCTGCGGGAGAGACAAAATAATGTAAGAGGTGTGCTGGGACCCTCCTGTATAACAGGCACTTCTGTATAGCTCCAGAAGAGGAGTTATTAATAACTGAGGCTTCATGCATGGATCAGAAGTCATCCAGCTGGGGTAGCCTTTGTGCAATAGACTCATGATTACTGTCTCAAGTATGGGGTATCTCAAACTGGCCTTTCTTAAAGAGACACCACTTTCTGTCACTTGTGCTGACTTCTCTTCCTTAGGCTGGAACCTGAGGCCTGTGGTGCCCAATGCCCAACCCTTCACAAAACTAGACCCTCCTCCCTGGAATTTGGATCCCTTCCCTTCTTAGCAATTCTGCCTTTACTCTAGCTCTTGAATGTATTCCTTACTTTGTATTTGATCCAAGGACAAGGTGCTGTGCCTCCCTGTCCTCGATGCCCACTCTTGTCCATTCAGATCAGTCCTGGACATGGCTGTATAGTAAACTTCCTAGGACATGATTCTGCTTATGTTCTTTCTCTGCCCAAAACCTGCTCAAAGCTTCTCTGGTTTATGGATTAGGTTCAAACTTAATCGAGTCTCACATCGAAGGCCCTGGTCTACCTTCCGACACCTGTATTCTGTTCTGAGTGTGCCTCTGTGTGTGTTGCTCCCTGCACAGCATGTCGTGATATTTCCTTTTCCTGGGATGAATTGTGCAATTACACAAATCATAACCATCCTTTGATACTCAATTAAAATGTTGCTGTCCCCTTCCCTGATCTTTGACTGAGACTTAATCTCTCACTCCCTTGTCCCCTGACCTCTGTTGTAACATTCATCACATCTGCCTGTGTTAGAGTTGTGTGTACACATGCTTCTGGGGCCAGAGGCTGTGTCTTTTATAGTTTTGTCCTCACAGCAACCTGGAAGAGTGTGGTACATACAGCAGTTCAATAAATATGTGCTGAATGAATGAGAACCATTACATTACAAGAGTCTAAAATCTATCATTAAGAATCCAAGTTTATGCTATTGTCCTTGACACAATAGCTCGGGTTTTTTTCGAGGGAGGAAAAGGGTAGATAAAATCTTTATGTAGGTTGAATGTTCATAGATCATGCTTTAAATGTACTAAGGGAATTTGTTATTTAAAGAAATTCTGTGCTTTGTCTTTCTGTAAAGCATGTTGGGAGCAGTTGGAGTTATGGAATAGAACATTTTCATATCAACTTGCTTAAATCAGGGAGCACTGCTGACAAAAGATCTTTGGTGTTTTGGAAGTCCTTGCTTGGACTTAACAAGCTTGGAAGTCCTTGTTAGGGCTCAGTTGGGGGCAGGAAGGGGTGTGAGGAGCCAGGCACAGCTCCAGGGCATGTCTGGGACATCGAAAAACTTCAATGTGGGAAGTTGTATCTCTTCTTCTGTTGCCCTGGTCCCCAAGACCTTTCTGCATCCTCAGAGTTTCTAATAGTG
The DNA here is from genome assembly GCF_001890085.2 of Hipposideros armiger. Taxonomy (NCBI): domain Eukaryota; kingdom Metazoa; phylum Chordata; class Mammalia; order Chiroptera; family Hipposideridae; genus Hipposideros; species Hipposideros armiger. Next base: position 1,763,279 of record NW_017731426.1, on the reverse strand, counting down.
CCCCCAGAAGGTTCCCTGTGGTCCAGGGGAGATTTAGTGCCTGTGGATTCCAGGAAGGCAGGGCCAGGGTGAGGATTCTGCAGTGAGGAGATAGGCGCTGGGGAGACAAGCAGGGAAGGAAGCTGGATTTGTGGGTGAAACATGGGCTGAGGGACTGGACTCTCAGCTTCTAGTCATGCCCCTAACTAGCTGTATGATCTGCTTTTGTCGCTTTGCTGGATCTTTCTTTCCTCATGTCTAAAAGCATGGCGTGAGGTTAAGTACACTTCTAGGGTCCTCCCCAACTCTAGCTTCTGGGGTTGCAAACTCACATTGTAAAGAAATAGAAGCTTGGCATGAAAAGTGGAGAGAACTGGAGCATACAAAAGAAGCCAGAGTTCATTTTTAGGGACAGTAACTTCCTGGGCATATTTTCCATTCTTGTCATTTAGATAAATATCATCTCCTCAGAAGGCCTTCCCTGATGACTCGAGCTAAAGCAGCCATCCAGTCATTCTATCACAACGGTTCATTTTAATTTTCTTCAATATACTTATTACCTGATGTTTCACTTGTTGTCCCTGCTTGCTTGTCCCTTCACACCAGGACAGAAGCCTCCTGGGAGCAAGGACCTCATTCACCTCTATAACCCTTACCCTTAAGAAGGGTGAGCACTCAAAAGATCACTGTTAAATAAATGAAGAATCTGTATGCTTAAGAGAGTTAGAACATTGACCAGCCATTTCACCTTACTTGAAAATTCCCCATTTAGCCAGAGTGTTTTACTGAAGGCTGCGTGAGAGCAGGAATGTTTCCCACATTTGGAGTGAACGCTCTGAGTGCCAGCTGAGGACTCAGGGGCCATCCTCAGGGAGGCTCCGTTACTGGGGGAGGCATGCCTAAGCAGTTTCAACAGGCAGGCCAAGGATGATTCCTTACGTTGCTGATGTGAACCCTGTGATGGGATTGCACAATATTCCTTCAGGTTTTAAAAAAATAGTCTCAAAGCTACTGTCTTATAAATGTGGTTCCTTTCAAAACACTTAAAGTCAAGGCCACATAGTCAATGGGACTAAGCATAGTTTTGGAAATCAGAAAGAGCTGAGTTCAAGTCCCCATGTTGCTGTTTGTCAGCTGTGTAAACCCAGTGACTAATATTACCTGAGTCTATCTCCACTTTGTAAAATAGGGTTTTATATAAAGCTTTTATAAAGATTAAAGGAGGCTTTATAGTAAAGCACTGTTAATAGTGATTGAAACATGGCCAGTATTCAGCAAATGTCAATTGGTTGTCCCCACCCTCCTTGTGAAATTTTTTAAGGTAATATTTGTACATGGTAAAAAATAAAATGATACCCAAAAAGAGTCCAACAGTAAAAAGAATGTCCTCTTATCATCTATGATCCTTGGTTTCTCCAGGCCCCTCCCCAGAGCAATTATTATTCCCAACGTTTTATGTATTTGCTCTGAAAAATACCCCAAGCATATACAAATATATATTTACTCAACCTTCTTGTTTAAAACAGTTAGTACTTTCTTTTATGAACCTTTAATGGGATCCTATAGAAGTAGCCACTAAGGAGGCTTGGGACGGGGGTGTGGCTAGAATAGCAAAGTGATCTCTGGATCAGAATTATATTCACAGAAATCCAAGTACATCTCTCTGGTATGTAGTCATGTGGAAAAGAACATTTAAACACACACACACACACACACACACACACACACACATGCATGCAAGTGTAGCATAATTAGTTAAGGTAGGAAATGGAGAGAAATAATTGTGTGCACAGTAGGTTCATTTGTAAGTGGGGGACAGCTGCATAAAACTTGCATTAAAAATAGTCTGGCACAGAGAAGCAGTTCCAACAAGCGCTCAGACTCCTGTCTTTGTCAGAGCCTCTCATGATTTGCTTCATTGCTACTGCTCTGTGCTTCTATTTAATCGTTCCTAAAATGGGGATAATAAAAATGAAATGCAGTGGGGGTGTGTCTGAGTAATGACTTCAAGAAATGATGATGGTGCATTTTCAGGCTGTAAGATGTAAACAGGCCTTAAAGGGACTGCCTGGGTCAGAATTACAGGATGATATGTATGGTTTGCAGCTCTGCTTGTCTTTCCCCAAAGAGACAGGAGACGTGTTTTATAAGACCACCCCCTCTTCCCTGCCTCCACCTTCCAGAACATGGCTGTCCTTCTGCAGATTAAAGCAATCTCGGTTTGTTTGGGTCTTCTTTGAGCTCCCCAAGCCCCGGTTATAATTTAAGCCTCGCAATATCTAGGAGACAGTACCAACTTCAGGTATGGATGATATGTGATATTAGCACCTAAGGACTAGAATGGTTGTGTTCCAGAATGATCCATTTGGTTGATAATACAGCACAAGTGGATCACTTCTATGGCATATTCCACTTAAAAGATGTTTGACAAAACAGCCTCTTCATCCTCTCCCATGCGTGCGCATACACACACACACACACACACACACACACACACACACAGACTCACTTAGCTACAAACTGACAAGTTGCTCATGAACACAGGAACCGCATCTATCTGGTTTTCCACTATATGTCTCTGCCCTGAACAATGCGAGACATCACTGAATAGGCCAGTAAATTTTTGGTGATGGTCCAAACACACTTGTACAAAGTGTGTCCCACCTCCCCGTCTCAGAGGAGAGGCCAGAGAATATCCACGGCCTCTTCCAGACTCCACACAGGGTGTCTGAGGAGGTGAGACAGAAGCTCCTCAGGTCGGGGGTGTTTGTTGGGGATCTCCTGATACCGCCATTTGACAACATGCTATTTTTGCTGACTTTGAACCGAACACTAATAGGCATCATTGGATTAAGGGATTAGAAAACAGGTTCCACAGAGAAAGGCTGTGGGAATTGGGGTTGTTGAGGGGAAGAGGAGAAGGCAATGCGGTGATGACTTACTCTTTTTAAATGTATGAAGAATTATTGTTCCAAGTGTTGAGATCAGCTGTTCACTTTCTCCTCTGAGACAAAACCAGAGTAAGTGGGCTTAAGATCAAGCAGAGAGGATTTATATTAGCTACCGAGAACATTTCTTAATAGAGAGAAGTGTTGAGCACCAGAACTGTTAACAACCCCAGGGGATGACTTTGGAAGTCCCCCCATTGGCTAAGTCCTCGTATCGCTCTGTAACGTACAGTCCTACCCAAACAACGTCGCATGAACTACATGGCATTGAGAGAGTGTTCCTTTCTCCCTCTGCCTCCTCCTTCCTTTCCCTCCTTCTCCCTTCCCTTCTCTGTCTTCCCACTCATAATTATTGAGCACCTACCATGAGCCAAGCATTGCCCGCACCAGATTAGTATTGTAGTTTTCCTCGTGTCGGGGCGTGGGGAGTACATTGCAAGGAGAAAGAGGTGCTTATTGTGACACTTTTCTATAAGCTAAGTTGATCTTAAATTTTATTATTTTATATAGAATAATAATTGGGTGGATCTTTCATGTTGCTTCGTTCATAAAGACTCTGCTAATATAAATTTGGTTTATGACAATGACTTACAGACAGGGCTGTTTTGAGCTGTCTTTCCAAGTTGTGGTTGTCATAAACTCACATTGAAGTGTTCCCTTCTCTTGTTCTCTGAGCTCCAAGAGCTGTTTCCTGACCCCCTTTGCCTACACCCTTTTCTGGGGTTCTAGAAAGAGACCACTGGGGGGCCAACCCTTGGGAGTAGGAGGTGTGCCCTTAACCCCCAAACTCACTGCACTGCTGTTAGACTTCATCCACAAAGTGAAGCTTCTACCCCCATGTATATTTGTAAAATAATTCAAAGAGAAGTGCAGGATGTACTGGGGGAATAGGCTTCAGAAATGTCATTTCAGAAAGGCTGATTATCTTCATGTGCTTGTCATCAGCCGTTGAATGAAAAGGATGAAACAAGAAGATAATCTTGTTGACTTTACTTTTGAAACCTGTACATGCCGATGAGGAAAAAAGCAAAATTGAACTCAGAAACTATAGCTGGCTTAATCTTGGCTTAAGGAAACATGGTAAAAAGGAAAGTGACCCCAAAGCCAAAATATGTCTTTCGTCCATCTTGTTTAAATTTTATTGAGTTTTTATTTCATGACAATGATCTGTGGTTGGTTCCTGAGTCCTCTGAACTATCTTTGTAATTCTTAGGTTATAATATTTTTCAAGTAGTGGTATTGAAAGTAGTGTAGAGGTTAGAGGACTCTTGTGTTTATATATGGGTTAAAACAGTATTTTTGATTTTCTTTTTATAAAGTAACTGATGCTAATTAAAGACATTATGAGAGATAAAATAAAATTTACCTATGTACACACCTACAGAGAATTAGCGTTTAAATTTTTCTATTTCTTACTGATGTTTTTCTGTACATGTTGTGTTTATGTATATATGCTATAACACAATACAATGTGATACAATAGAATTGGGAACATAGTATATGAACAGCTTGAAATCTACTTTTTTTCTCTTGCTGTGATTTTGTAGACATTTTTGTATTTTATTTCAAAAGACATTTTCTTGTTTTATTTCAAAAGCATGAAACTTAATGACTGTCTAATAGTCCATTGTAAGGATATATCATGCTTCTTTAAACTGAGCCCTCATGATTAGATATTCACACGTGTATTAGGTAGAGACTGGTACTTGTGTGAAAATAATTTCAGAGTTTTTGATAGTCCAACTTTTATGCTGTAAGGCTGCTTTACAAGAAAACAAGGTTTGGCCACACTTCTCTTTTCTAATGTCCCTATTAAAAATGACAGCCCTTAATTTGAGAATGGCTTGGGTTATATTAATTCACTGACAACCAGAGGGCACATATGCAGTTGGTGTGTTAAGCTCGACTTTGTGATTCCGTGTCCTTAAGGAGTCACAGAGGGCTTTCTTTTTTTGTTCTGATTGAGTGTACTATCCTCTAACTTTTTGCTGTTAACAGTGTTTCTTATCTTTGGTAGTTACATCATACAGAGAATGGGGTTGGCCATGTGCTCTATGTCTTTCTGCAGTGTTCATCATACTGGACCTTTTTCTTGAGGGTTGGAGGATTATAAAATTCAGGTCCATGTTCCCGGGGAACTAGTAGGGCTCATGCTTGGTGTGACATCCTTTCTAGTGTTATTTCTATCCTCTCGGCTAAAAATCACCCAGAAAGAAGGAGGAGCAATCCCCTTTTTCACCAGTGGGAACAGCACCTGGCTAACTCACATACCCACAGGCCGATGTGCCTCAAGACTGACTGGGCCTTAATAGCAGGGTGCTGCTCTTTTCATATTTTTATGTATTCCCCACCAAACAGGCTACTTGTGGCATATATTAATAGCATATTGACTATCTGAGAGCTGAAGTTTTACATTAAAGCTATAATATCTCAATGTCCTTCATACACAAGCAAGCCTCTAATGACCTAACGCCAGGAGATCTTCTGCTGGGAGTTTTTCCTACAGTGATGATGGATTTGTACTAGGTCACACACAGTCTTTCTCTCCATAATACCTATTTATGAGAGCTGGCCAGGATCAGGGTAAAAGGAATTCGTGCACACAGGGAGAGAGGCTCTGACCCTGGCATGTTAACTCTGCTAATGGGCCTGCAGCACAAAGATTTGAAAGGAAGTGTCATCCAATTAAGAAAACAAATTGTCTTTAAGAATTAAACCTATTAATAAAAAACATGGACACAAATCTCCCACAATAGCCATAGAACTCAGATTATCTGGGGTGATGTTATTATTTTGTCTGATAGAATTAGTTCTGTTCATAATTTGGTGAATATTTTAGTTCATTCTGACCTATATTTGGAGAGAGAGAGAGAGAGAGCGAGAGATGTTCAGATGGCTTGGGAGCTCTCACCTCATGTGGTCTAGGTGTTCTCTGCTGCCCACAACGTTGTCCCACTGCTGGTTCTATGGGCATTTCACTGCTGGTTCTATGGGCATTTCAGACCTTTGCTCTGTCAGCTTCATGTTCTGAAGGTCTAAACATAAAGTAAATCTGTGCCAGGGGAATGGTGAGAGGGGAAGTGTGACCCTGGGGAGGCAAATAAAGCGGAGAAGGGCCCATGTAGAAGGCAGTGGTCGGGGAGAGTGATGGGCCTAAAGGGGAAAGAAACCCACCCTTTGCTGCAGTCCTTTCCAGGTGCACAGCGTTCCTTGTTACACCAAACACTGCTAGATCCTTTTACGTTTTTCTGCTTCAGGGGTCTGGGTAGGGTACCTTCTAAGACCATCATCTTTGGCTATTCCCATAATAATATGTACCATTTTTCTTCATGCATCCCATGGTGGGGGGGGAGCTTGCTGGCAAAGGAACAGAATACTACCTCTCAGGTAAAATTTCTGGAGGATATTTAAGCCACCTCAGCATTCTCTTTATAGAATAGTGGGAAAATTTCTATTTTCCTGTTAGGAGCTGAGAAAGACGTACAATTTCTAGAACAGTCTAGCCTGGGATTAAGGGATCTTAGCAAGATGTGGCCACCAGTACATCTAACGTTTATATAATACCTCATTAGCAATGTGATTAATGAAGAACATGAGCATAGATGATCTCATTTTGATTCCTATTAAAACTTTGGGAAATACTTGTACAAAAAAGTAAACTGAGGCTCAGAGAGGTGCCATGATTTGCTGAATGGCACACAGCTAAGGAGTGGCAGAGCTGGGAATCGCCATTTACATCTTGCTCCACTTAAGTCCTGGATAGTCTGTGCCTTAACACACAGTGTGAGAGTAATAGGGCCAAAGTGCAGCAACGTTCCAGGGAATAATTTGGTAGATTAGAAGACAGATCACACCATGGAAACACATGGACCCTATCAGTTAAGAGTTTTTAAACTAAGTAATAAGAAACGGTCCTGCGCAGGGCAAAGGGAGTAGTTAGCCCGGACTGTGGCTGGCTGTTTCCGTGTAACATTTTCTTGAGATTAACAAAAGTAAAAAAGGAAAGGAGGAAAGGAACGAAGGCGAGAAGCTAGAAAGATAAACTAACAAAAAAGCTTTTCTGCATCCCTGTTTCCCTCTACCTCCTCACTACTATTACACACACACACACACACACACACACACACACACACACACACACACACACCCTCTCTTTTCAGTTGAGAGCTAGAACCTATTTCCTCAACCTGTGAGGACAGAACATCTTCCTTTCAATAACAAAGTCCATTGCTACCTACAGAAACAGCTGCCTCCATCGGTCTCAATCGCAATAGAGGGGATATTCTCAGGAAGAGTTATCTTCTGCCTTAAAAGCCCTCCTGAAGTGCAGCCTCCATGGCAGTGGCACTGTGGCCATCCAGTGCCATTGATCAGACATCCGCTGGTGGTGCAGAGAAATGCGGAAACACCAGGGGGAATTTAAAATAGCTGACCTACAAAATAGTCCTTAAATCTTAGTAGGAGAGTGACATGAAATTTTAACTTTGTTTTTCATAAAACACAATCAGCCAAGTATTTTATGAACTCAACTAGCTAAGAGAGAGGCGTTTTGGGATCTCATATAAAACTAGATGAATGTTCATGAAGATAAATGAATATATTCTTCATATATATACATATTTTTTCTTATATGTGTGCATTTATATACAACGGGTGCCAAAAAATGTATACACATTTTAAGAAAGGAAAACTGTATTAAAATTGTAATACGGAATATATACCGATAGCAAAAGATGAATACAAGTCAGGTTTGACTCCTGCAATTACAAGAGGTGCTAAGAGTGGTTACCATCAGTGTCTAGATGCTTCTGATTATGGCGAACTACTGCTTGAGCAGCGTTGACCAGTGTCCACTTGTATACATTTTTTGGGCACCCCAGTATATTTGAGAGAGAAAGTAGGAACAAAACTTAACGAATAAGAACACTGATCTTCTGTGATTCATCATTGCCATTTCAATGTTTCCCCAAGTATGATTGAGGGTTTCAGCGTGGTACATGAGTTAATTTAAGAGGGATGAATATTTTTTATTTAAATAACCATCCAGTTATTTTTACAGTTATGTATCTGTCTTTGGCTAGTGACACTTGTCTCCCATTTAGACTAATGATACGAACAATTTTAAATAAATGTATTTTTAAAAAGAAGGTTATTTCATATGTTGTTAAAAATAGTGTAGGTGGTACACAGATGTGGCCAAAACGATTACAGTGCTCCTTGAATGAGTGAAATTTGGCAAATGCTTCCACAGGACCAAGGTGCCTGCAGCCCTGGCTCTCAAGTCCCAACATTCCCTGCCCTCCCACCTACCTCCCCTTCATCCCTGCATTGAGCCCACAGGCCAATGTAACTGCAACTAACCCTTCTCCAACGCCTTTTGTAATTTTATGCCTGCATGCTTTGCCTTATGCTCTCTCTTTAACCTTGGGTTATTGAACTGTTCTTTGAGGCATAGTTTCAAAGCCAAGAAGCTTTATATCTTACCTCTGCTTAGCACAGTGATTTATCTGAATAAGTATAAATAGATGTTGCTCTACCTTTCTGTGCCTCCATTTCCTCATCTATAAAATAGGAAGAATGATAGCACCTACCTCAAACTGTTGCTGTAAGGATCAAAAAAATTTTAATTCATATAAAACTCTAAGAATGACATCAGGCATGCAGCAAGTACTATGCAAATGTTCAGTTAGTTTGCTTGAATGTATTTTAAACCAATAATAATAATACAATGGAAATTGTGTTCTAGAAATAAATGGAGAAAAATCACACACACACACACACACACACACACACACACACACACACACACACGGTTGGATTTTAGCCTTAGTTACTAAAAGGAAACAGCAAATAGAATTCTTAACGTGCTTAGTGATAAATTGGCAATGAGCGAACTTTCTTCCTTTATTCTCAAACAACTTTAAGCAGGGATTTTTTAAAAATTAAGTCTTACGGTAAGAAAATAATGGTAAAGTCCATGACACAGAACAGCACTCTGTTCTTGGGCCCATCACCCAGAAATCAGGGAATTAAAAACCTCCTTAGCTTAGATTTAGCACATTGTGGGTTCTCAGTAACCATTAAGTAAAAACCAAACACACATTAAGCAGTAATGACAATTTATGAAACCTTATAATGTGTCCTCATGCCATTTGGTCTCCTTGGGTTTTGTTTCATTGTAATGAACCACCACTTTGTGGTTGAAAATAAAGAACCACCAATCTCCCCTTTATGGCTTCCTTATCATGCCAGAGGGTAGGTTGGCCCACAACCATTAAAGGAATTCCTTCTACAAGGGAAAGTGGTTTATGTCAAAAGACATGTCATAGTCTGGGTGGAGTATAAAGGGGGTGATGGTGAAATGGAGAGTGAATGATAGTAACAATTGACACCTAAATAGTGTTTTACTGTTTACACCAGTGGTTCTCAAAGTGTGGTCCCTGGACCAACAGTATCAGTATCATCTGGGAATTTATTTAAAACCAAAATTCTCAGGTCCCACCCCAGAAGCTCTAGGGACGAGGGCCAGCAATCTGAGTTTTAACCTGTAAAACGCAGGGATAGGTGATCACAGACATTTTCTGTCCACGAGAAGTATCTGTTTAATGGATATTTAAGACTGCCACTCTGTCATTGTTCTCTGTTCTCATTTTATTTTCCAGCCATTAACTTTGAAATAAAACAGAATCTTTATCCCTCCATAAAGTGGAGGACAGAGCCCAAAGCCCAGCAAGAAAGAGTTAAGGCCTCTACTGTTCTCTCCAGGAGATTCTGAATTACCTGTGGTCTTCGGCAACTGCTCCAGAAACTCCCTGATATTAGGCTGACTGTCTGGGTTTATTTGTCCAGCAAGTATCTCCTGAGCCCCTACTAAGTACCAAGCACTGTTCTGGGTGTTGGGAAAACAGTATTGGATATGACCAACAAATCCCTTGCCTTCAAGGAGTTTGTATCTTGGTGAGGAGGGTCAGACAACAAACATATCAATAAATAAACAAATATGATCATTTTAGATGGCGTCAAATGCTAGGTAGGATACAGTGGCTCTTAACCACTGGATTCCAGCCCCCATAGGGCTTTTGGAAATGGCTTTATTATTTTAAATAAGTTGCCAGTTTCATTTCTAAGGAGTTTGTCCAATGGCTGCTGTTAGAAATTTAAATGGCAACTTACTTATAGTAAAAACTGTTTAAATTATGCCCATAGGTCTTCTGCTTAAGCTTTATATAGATACTGTTTACTCTGTATAAACTTTATAGAGAGACTGCAGGCCCACTTCTGAGCCACGGTGGGACATAGATATATTTGATCTTCCATTGTTTTCATTCCTGCTAGGTTTTAGAGAATGGGATCTGAATTTTTATAATTTGACACATCGGGCTATGAACATTCCAATATTTATGTTTAATTTTCCCAAAGAATCAAGAAGCATTAACCTTCACTGTTTAATGAAAACTGCATTTAGTAAGTGACGTACCCTAACCTACTGTTTTAAGTGAGCCTGACAGTCTTTCTTTGGCAGCGATGGTGGCAACTATCTCACTTCCTCAGTTGTCTCCATTTGACCCTGTAGTCAAGATGTGACCCTCCAAGGGCACCTGGTGAGGATCTTCAGAAAATGCCACAGAGTAGCAGTCCACAAACGGCTTTTGGACCACAGACATGTTCTAGGCCTAGGAGAGATACTGTTAAGATTAAATTGGGTTTTAGCACTTAAAAATTTAGAAATTCCATTAAAACTCCACATTTCTGGATTTCCTGAAAATCAAGGGTGTGGCAACAACACTGGGCTCACGTTCCCCTGGGGGTCGGGGGAGGGTGGGGAGTAGCCATCTTTGGATGGAATGCCTGCCCTCCAGTTCAACACAGCTCCCCAGGTGTCCCATCCGCTTTATGAATTGATCTACCTGGTTCTTACAGACATTGGAGTTTTTGAAACTCCCAGGACAGGGATGAGTTCAGAAAGATTCAGTCCCTGCTCGCAGTCTAAAATCTATACCTTGGAAATGGGTACCTTCAGGTATAGGAAACTGGGTATTTATGGAGCAGACACAGCCCTTTGATTGGTCACTGCAGTTCACCTTGGAGCCTCCAGCGGACAGCTGTGAATCCTGAGTGCTGTCTTACCGCATCAGTACTCAGGGCCATTAGTTTTATATTGTACTGAATCCCCAAATTCACCTTAGAGTGGTAGGAAGCAAAAGACACTACCTGTCAAAAGGGCTTTCTATTTGTCAAACAATAAAATACAGAAATATAAAATTTTAATGCCTTAACAGGTCTTAGGCATATGAAGGGTGTGAATTTATTTATTATTTATTTATTTATTTATTTTCATGGCCAAGTAACAAATTATTCTTTACTGGAGGAGTATCCTGGAAAGGCTCCATAGATGTGAGCTGCCAAGGGGAATTTGAGTGATTCAAGGGCATTTACCTGGCAAAGAAAGGAAGGTTTCAGGAGAGGAGAAACTCAGCCAGGAGACCAGGAAAATGAAGGAAAGGCGGTGGGCAAATGAAAGAAAAGAGATGTGGAACAGCAAAAACTGAAATTGGAAATGAAGCCAGGCATATGTCTCGCCTTAAGAACAGAAAGCTGATCACAGATAGCGATTAAAGGGGAGTGACAGCCTGAGTGGAGAGAGAGCGCAAGATGATTTCAGTCATGCTCGTCTGATTAAACTAAAGCCGAGAGAAAGAAAGGGGAAAAGCAGAGGCAAAAAGAGAGGAGGTTGAAGTTCTCCAGGCAGGAGAAGAGTCATCCTCAGGTGAGATCCTGAGCACTCAGGATAAAAGGGAAGGAGAGTTAATAATGAAAATAATGGCACGTGTATCTTGATTTTTGTGCAAATGCTAAATAAGGACATAGGGGGAGTACTTTGTCTCTTTCTGTCCTGGAGACGTGGTTTTAGATCCCCCCACCCCATCCAGACGTTGAAACTTCCTGTATACAAAGAACCACTATGAGGGTAGAGCATTTTCTTCTCTGCAGAGCTCAGATAAACCTTTCTTCTCTGATTCTCATTGGCATTACTGCTTTACACGTGAAATCAGGACCTCAGAGTCCACCAGCCGAAGGCATTGCTTTTGTTTTTTGTGTCTAGAGCTATCATGTCTGTTATCAGGCAGCTTCAGTTCTATTCTACAAACACATGGTGATGGGCTTCTGAATGAAAGACCCTGTGCTAGGTGCTAAGAGGAAATAAGGTAAACAAGACACCCTGTTCTCAAGAAATGTACCCTCTTAAGAAAATGTGCACACGTTTAATACTGGGAAGAATATGATTGTGGTAGGCAGCCACCAAGATGTCCCCCCAGTAATCCCCACCTATATTTTTATTCTCTAGTTGAATTATTGGCCACTTAAATGTGAGATCCTAGAGGAGGTGAATGTCTTAACTGGTTTTAACTGTATAGCACGCAAAGTTATGGGGATCTCTTTTTCAGAACAGGAGGAATCCCATTCCATCTTGAGTAATAGACCTTTTTTATTTGATAATATTTGTCATTTGTATCTGATTGCAAAAGTATAATGATTTTTCATTAAGGAAAAATTAATAAAATAGAGAATAGCATCAAGGAGAAAATAAAATTCACTTGAAATTCTACAACCCAGAGATAATTTCTATTTACATTTTGTCCCTATCATTCCAGTCCTTTTTTCCTTTATGTTCTTATCTCTTATAAATGTGCCTTATAAATATAAAGGCATATTTTTATAAAATGGAGAAAATTCTATACCCTGTTTTGTAATCTACATTTTCCTTTAACTATATATTGTGAGTGGTATATCATAAGTATATATCATTAAAACATAAAAAATAAATATATTATGAAATATATTAAATATGTATCCACTTAACTATTACCTATTTATATTCATCTATTTATCACATAAGTTTGAGTGCTATATATTATTCCATTGTATAGAAACTGTGTATGTATGTATATATGTTGTAATATCCCTCTCCCCAATGTAACCCACACACACACAAGGTGCAAAGTCTTGGCTGTGGCTCACCGGCCTGCGTGTTGACAGTGGGGAGGCCTGTCATTGTTGGCGTTTGCCCTCTGTATCATTCACTCCCCAGTGAACTGCTGGAGGGGAGAACAGATGCCAATAGGTGTCTCGGAGGATGCCAGGACACCTGCTTGTGCTGGCTCTTCCCATATCGCTGAACATGAGCTGTGCTCCTTCTCTAAGCAAGCGCAGCTCTCCTGGGACTGACGCTGTGGTTGCAAATCTGTCTCTTGGTGCTCTTTGCTAAATGCCTTTTTAAACATGCTCAATAATGGATGAGCACCTGGGCCTTTCTTTGGGAAGGACAGCTCAAGCAGTTTTTAGAACATGAAAAACCTATTTGGCCCTTTAGAGCTGACTCTTGGGACATCCCCAATTCCCCAGGACACCATTTAATAACCACTCACTCCAGGACAGCAAGCTGTTTGCCCGGTGGGTCTTGCTGCTCCATTTCCTCTTCGGGTGGCTTTTTCAATCCTAGCCTGAACTTTCACTGAATCTTTGTAACCAGCCTACTGACATGGAAGTCCCCAGTCCTCTTCCCTGCTTTCTTTCTCTGCTCTGGCACTCCTCACTGCTGCATAACTCAAGCAGTATTCTATACTCAATGTGGTCCTAGTATCTGAGAAATCCGTGAGTCCATTCTTCTTGGCCTATCAAGTCTCAGCTCTGTCATCAATCTACCAGTGACCTTGGACAAGTCACTTAACATCCCTTGGCTTCAGTTTCATTATCTCTAATATTCAATCCCTAAAGTCCCTTCTAGTTCAGACAATCTGTGACTTCAAGTACACGCTCGAATTTTCCACAGTCTCCTGACTATGGCATATTTTTTTTAGTGACAGCTATTTACTCATTAATTAGTTATAAGAATTGCTTATTTTTAGAGCTTCATTTCCTAGATGGAGTAGCTCAGTCATTTGGCTCCATGAGCTTTGTGAACGGCCGTCTTCCAGGAAGGGGGCAAGGAAGGGAGGTTGAACTTTTCCACTGTCCTGCTTCTCTTGCCTTTTCAGTAATTCACCATCATGAAAATCGAGAGTGGCCCTCTTTGGAACCTTGCTACTGAGCAATCAGGGAGAGATCTTTGACTCTCTTTGCCTTATACAGTCGAACCGTTTGTGTCTCTTTCCTGAAAGAGACATTGGTGATTGGAGTCAGGCTGTGTCACAGTCGTACATACACAGACCACCAAAGTTCCCTACCCCACTGTAAAGCAGTCTATTATTATTGTTATTATTATTATTTTAATTCTGTGTTTCTGAATATTGTTTTGCAAGTAACCACTTCTCTCTCTGTGGCTGCTTCCTTCAAAATTAGAAATAATTTATAAGCCTTTTTTTTTGCTCTTTATAGTTTGAAGTCATTATTGTATTCTGGGACTAAATTGTGTGTACATGCTCTGGTTTACCGTTTGTTCAACAATTTCCTAGGCATTGCCTGCAGTGTGCTGGATTCTGTTCTCCAAGGAATGAGTGTGAGGGAAAATTGACCAATAGAGAAAGCAAGAGAGAAATGAGGAAAAGGGCAGGTACTCCAAGAGAAGCTAGAATAGAGGGGAATTTCTCAAAAGGGTTGAGAAACAGTGTAGGCTCCACCCACGGCAGAAAGCAGGAGAAATGAAAGGAAAGGCGTCACAAGATTGAGGGAGTCAAAACCCTGGTTTGTGCCAATTCTTCTTCTATAGAAGATTCCCTAAAGTGATAGGAAGCCTGGCTGACAGACAACGAAGTGTTAGTAATAGCTAACATGTCTATAATAGGTCCGTTTTTATAGACCAGGCACTGTTCTATGCCGATTACTTCTATTAGCTCATATTAATCTTCACAACATCCCTATGGTGTTGGTGTTTAAGATGAAAAACAAACAAACAAAAAACAAACCAAAAGAAATCATGAGGCCCAAAGAGGTTTAATGGCTTTCTGAAGGTCATGCAGCTGGGAGGTGGAGGGCCAGGGTTTAGTCCACGCAGTCGGATTCCGGAGACTGTATCGACCACCGATCGCATGCCACTGAATGTAGCTTAGGAAAGACCTGGTCCCATTCACATTCGTCAAGGGTGCCGTGTGGATTCATGCCCACGAATGAGCTCCTGTGTCCTGATGCCTGCTTCCCTTCCCCCATCAATTCTTGCTGTTCTCACATTCAAGCCTCATGCTCACTGTTTGCCAGATGTGTCCAGCATTTCTGCTTTTGCCTTAGGTACCGGGTATAGTCATCGCTGGTCGAGATTTGTGGTTTTATTCTGGGCTGAGGCAGGTTAGTTGCTGGTACATAGAAAGAAACACAAATATCATGTGGATTTTGAAAACCTCGGATAGCCCGTGCCTGGTGGCTTTTCTTGTTTGAACAGTGATTCCCACAAAATGATATGCAACTAATACCCCACTAACTTCTAGCCTCTCCAGATTTCTCAAAAGTGTAGTTCCACTAAACAAGTGAAACAACTGGCCCAGCTTAGGTAATTGCTAATTTATTTCTTTTACTCGGAGGGGAAGGCTGTGGAAGCCTGACGTTTTCCATCCCATTTCTCCCGCGGAAATATTGTTTCTTGCTGTCCCCACCCTCTGTGACAGCTGGGAGCCTGTTTCTCTCATTTGTAGAGCTTCAGGGAAGTAGCCAGAACATGGGGCAGAATATCATGCTCAACCTGAGATCCGTCGTCAGCCTCCGACGGGGCTTTGCAGAACCGGAGGCAATCCTAGCGTTCCTTCACACGAGCTGCGATTGTAACAGGTGGACAGAGGTGCCAGGACCCTATTTATCAGGACCAGCCCAGCCCAGAAGTGCAGAACACACCAGCAGGGTGGCCAGAACTGGACTCCAGAGTGTTTAGCCGTTTCAGCTACGAAAGAGAACAGAGTCAGCACTTGTTGTATAAAGGAACTCGGCGAAAACAAAAATAAGCTGTCAGAAACAGAACCAGTTGACTCACTGGCAGCAGGCAGTTTGGGGGAGCCAGCGCTAAGAACGCTCTGTACATCCTTGCATTGGCAGTACCCTGCGAGGCTATTATCTGAAAGTTTCAGCAGGGACCATCAGATGTAAAGTATCAGCAACTGATTTCTTAAAAGACATGCTTTATATCAGAGTCTCCCTTTGGTCTTTTGTATACAAAACAAGCACACGGGATTAGTTAACCAGAGCTGAGGCCTTTCATTCTTCTGTTTCTCACTTACATCCCAACATTCACACTTTTTCAAATATTTTCCTGCCGCTTCTTTGCAAAGATACCAGGGAAGCTATTCTTTTCCTTGCCACCTCCTTGTTCTTTCTATCTAGTCCCTGCAGTGAGCTCCTTGTTACATCTCTTATCGTGATAATTCCAGAAATCACATCTACCTTTTCTATCATGGCTTTTATCTGAGGATCCCCATGGGGCCCCTCAGCAGCCCCACGTCTAATGCAGCATTCCCCTGCTTTTCCATCACTGGGGAAAGTACTGGAAACACAAGTGCAGCCTTTGTAGTTTCTGAGAGTCAGAGGGAGCACAGAAAGGAGGACAGCAGAGATGTGCATCCCTTTTTGGAATGGTTTTTGACAAAACCAGATACTTAGTTCTGTGTCTGCCTCAACAAATAGAAATTCTAGTTAAAGATGCCATAGGCTTATGCTGCAGGAAAGGGGAAAGATGAACAATTCATGTAACCAATTAATGGTTAGAGACACAATTTGCCTACTGGACCTGGGCGGAGACATACGCATTTGAAACCATGGATTATTATTCAACCTTAAAAAAAAGAAGGAAATTCTGCAATATTCAACAATATGAATGGACCTGGGGGACAGATGCTAAGTGAAATAAGCCAGTCATAGAAGGACAGACATTACATGAGTCCACATATATAAATCTCGAAAACAGTCAAATTTATAGACTCAACAAGTGGACTGCTGGTTGCCAGAGGCTAGGGGCTACTGGGAAAGAAGGAGTCGCTAATCAGTGGGCATAGAGTTTCTGTTACGCCTGATGAATAAGCTCTAGACATCTGCTGTGTCGCATTGTACCTATTATCAACAATACTGTGCTGTGCACTTACAAATTGCTTAAAAAGTTTGATTGCATGTTAAGTATTCTTGCCACAATGTAATACATTTTTTGAAATTTAAAATTTAAAATTAAAAAATAGTAGAGAGACAATCTTATTTCAAATGGTTAATATAAAGTCACAGGGCTTCTTAAATTTCCACTGTGTATACTTGAGGAGCAGAATGGAAGTTGTTTATTGCGTTAACCCTGCATGATGTGCTTCCATTATAATTGCCCTTCCCAATGTCACTGTGACCTCCTAGCCCTCAACGGGTCAATTGACTTGCCGACCTCTCTTTGGTATTTGACATGGGTGATCCCTTTTTTCTTCTCGCAACTTCCTCTCTGTTTTATTTGTCTCTCCTTCTCTGTTGGCTTACATTTTAGCCTTACTCTCAGTCTGCTTACCCTTATTTATGGGTGTACCACAGTGTTCCATTCTTGATCCTTTCATCTTTTTTTTTAAGATTTTTATTGGGGAATTGGGGGAAGGGGAACAGACAAGTTGCTGTCGTTTTGTTCTTCAGTCTAGTTGTGGAGGACGTTGCTTCACTGGCCCAAGTTGGCACGATCATTGCGCTCTTCCCGGGCGAGGCAGATCAGTCACCGGCTTCTGGACGGCCGCTCACTGCAGCTGCTGGCCGCTCACGCTGGCTGCTGGCTACACACGGTAGCCCATGGCAACCCACTGCAGCTGGGGCTGCAGCCTACGCCGTCGCCGGCGACTCACGGCAGCCCAGCTCCAGGTTGAGCTGTTGTTCAGCATCTTAGCTGTGGAGGGCAGTGTCACTGGCCCTCATATGTGGGATCAGAACCAGGGCCCTCTGGCGTCCCAAGCCAGCTCTTAACCAACGCGCCACTCGGCCGGCCCTCCTCTCATCTTCTTACCGACCTATCTATGTAGACTTTATGGACAACCCATGCCTAAAAGTGATGATTTCCAAATCTATATACTTAGATTTTTCTCCTGAGCCCTGGATTGACGAGCTCAACCTCCTTCTTAAAACCTTTACTTTTATGTCCCCGAGAGACCCCCAAGTTTACCAAACTCAAAACTAAAGTCCCGGGCCGGCCGAGTGGCGCGATGGTTAAGAACTGGCTTGGGACTCCAGAGGGCCCCGGTTCGGATCCCACATATGAGGGCCAGTGACACTGCCCTCTACAGCTAAGATGCTGAACATCGGCTCAACCTGGAGCTGGGCTGCCTTGAGTCGCCACTGGCGTAGGCTGCAGCCCCTGCTGCAGTGGGTTGCCATGGGCTACCGTGTGTAGCCAGCAGCCAGCGTGAGCGGCCAGCAGCCGCAGTGAGCGGCCGTCCAGAAGCCGGCGATTGATCTGCCTCGCCAGGGAAGAGCGCAATGATGGTGCCAACTTGGGCCAGTGAGGCGACGTCCTCCACAGCTAGACTGAAGAACAAAACGACAGCAACTTGTCTGTTCCCCTTCCCCCAATTCCCCAGCACTGTTCCCATCCCCCCAATGCCCCAATAAAAAAATATTTAAAAAACAACAAAAAACTAAACTCCCATCTTCGCTCCCTTTCCAATGTACTTCTCTTCTGTATTAGTAACCTTGGCACCACCATGTACCCAGTTATCCAAGGTAGAAACCTGGGAGTCATTCTAGGTGATTCCTCTTTCTCTTCTATCTGTCTCTTATACCTGCTTCTCTTTATTTCCTCTATCATCGCCTCTGTCATTTATTACATGAATTACTGCAATTGTCTCTTTTCCTTGTCGCTCTGATCTAGCCATATTCGAATCTATCCTTCACACAGTGTCAGAGGGATCCTCCTAAAACATAAAATTATTCATGTCAGTTCTCTGACTAAAACTCTACAATAGTTCCCTAGTGACATCAAGATAAAAACTCAAAAGCCAAGCCAAGAAGCTTTGATTTTCATTTTTCTGGCTCCAGACTCCTGCCTTTCTCTTCATTCTCATTTTCCATTATTCCTCAACTTAAACCCAAAGTTCTAGCCCTAAAAAATGATGGTTCTCTAAATCTACCATAGTCTCACCTCCCTGCACTTATAGGTGCTTTTCCCTTTGTCTAGAAGGCTCAACTTTTCCTCTCCCCACCACAGACCTTTTCCACCTGGCTACTCTTAATGAGTCCTCAAGGCTCAGTTCAGATGTTGCTTCCTTTGGTGAATTTTTCCTGACTTCTCTGTAGGCTAGGCTAGAAACTGAGTGTGTGTGTTCCTGAACCCACTGACACATACCTTCATCCATACACTATCACACTGTATTGTACTTGCTCATTTTTACATGTCTCTTTTCTCCTGACTCTAAGTTCCTGAAGAGCAGGAACTGGATCTTAAATGTTTATAGTCTTAGTGCACAATGCAGCCCAGAACACGGTAAAAGCTCAATAAATGTTAAATCAATTAATAAATGAAATTCTAAATTATCTCATTTAATCTGCACAACTTTCTACTGGGTAAATATCATTCCAGTTTTATAGGTGAGAAACCAAGATCTATTAAATAACTGGTTCAAGATCACACAAATATCAACTCACAGAGCCATGTGGGTCTGTCTAATCCTCATGGAGATTTTGCTTGAGCCAGTGGACTAATTTCTATCTACTCTGAAACAACTTCCGATATAGAACAGTTTCTAGCATGGTTAGGAGAGGGGTAGGGAAGAGTTTATATTAAAGATCTTAGGGCTAGTGTTAGGCCAACAGGAAAATCAGCAATAGATTCTGAAGTCCCACAAACAGATGGACTTTATACTAGCCTCTATTTTAGTCCCAGAATTTCTACTAATGCCTATAAAATCAACACCAGCCAACCAATCAGCCAACATTCATTGACCCACCATTATAGGCTTGGCTTATTGGAAAATATAAAAGTAATATTGACATTTCTAGATGAAGTCTGCACTGGGATATTTTTCTTCCCCCTCTCCTTTCATTTCTCTCTCTCCCTCAAAAAAAATTAAGCTTCTTCCTAGGTTCTTCTCCCCACTGGGTTTGGGGTACAATGTTGAAGATCCATCTTTCCACACATGGTTGATGACTAATTTTATTGATCACATATGCCATTTTAATGGAGGAGAGTCACTGTCAAAAACCCATACTTCTGCCTAAATACTGTCTGGTTCCTTTTGCACATTTCTGGATCCACATTGCCCTTTCTTCCTAAATAAAAAATCAGTTCTTGTTACCCTTTCTCTTTTCTATTACATGCCAGCTTGGCCTGGGGTACTGTCCCTACCTTGGGTTAGGAAGTCTAAGCCAGCTTAGGTCTTGGCTCTTGAGACAAACAGTATGTTTTTGCTGCCTCTCTCATTCCCTTTCTTCTGGTGCTGGTGGATATGCTGCAAACTGGACTTTCCTCTCACTTAGTGGAAAGACCCCCATCTTTAGTGAAAAGATTTGGGAAATAAAAGAGCAGAGAGTAAGAAACCATATTAAAGCCTTTGGGTTAAATGGCATTCTCTGCATTAATTTATTCACTCAAAAAATATTTATTGAGCACATACTATGTATCAGGACCTTATCTAGCACCCTAGCACTAAGATTCAGTAACAAACAAAATAAAAGAAAATATCTGCTCTGATGGAGTATCCATTCTAGTTGGGGAGAAAGAAAACATTGGAACTAAGTATTTTATATAGTATGTTAGATAGAGATAAATGTTAAAGAGATAAAATAAAGCAAGGAAAAAAATATGAAATATTGCAGGGAGGGTGTTAAAATTTTAGATAAGTAGCCTAAAATGACCTCTTGAGAATGAGACTGATATATACCTAAAGAATTGAGGGGGTGGATTGGGAATTGATGAACTGAATAAAGTGACATTTTTCCCCATTTGCCAATTAATAGTTATGGAATACACTTCCTTGTTCAGAACTCTAGGATGGCTGGTGGACCTAAATCTCTACCCCTTAAGATTTCATTGGAAAGATAAATCAACATTCATGCAAATAGAATTTTCTGTCATCTTAGTGAACGTGCATGTATTAGGGTCTGATGAACTTTTAAGTGTGTGGTGTGAGAGAGAGGGCCCCTCCTATGGGGTCAGGGAAGACTTCTTGTGATCTGACTGGTGTCCTAAAGGAAGAGTGGAATTTATGTTGACAGAGGAGAAGGAAGGGGATTGTGGGCTGGATAATCTTGTGAAAGAAGGAGGAAAGCACATGGATGGGGCATAATGAGAACACAAGTAGAATAATAGCATAACTGAAAAATTGAGAAGACCTTCCACATGGAGGCGCGGAAGGAGTGACTACCGAAGGTTGGCACAGAATTATTGAGAGATGAAGACTATTACATGGCTAGACTCCGGAAGGCCTTGACCGCCAGGCCAAAGTTATTTCTTTCCATTTCTATTTTGTTCATAAGGAGAGTCCTTGCATTAACAGTCATTTGAAAGAACCTGAAAAGTGTGGTGCTCCCATCACAGAGCATAGCTTGTGGCGGGTGCTCAGTGAACACCATAAAATCTTCCTCGAAGTGACTTGCTGGTTTTCTAAGAAGGAGCATAGTAGTGTGTACAGTTTTTGAATCCTGAATCACATAATTCATATACATGTGGAATTGTTAAGCGGTTAGAGCTAGAAGGTTACTTAGAATATGTATCTTCAGCCATTATTTTACAAATGAAAAAACAGAGGACCAGAGGTTTGAATGATTAGTACAGCTTACTTGATGGGAAACATGGGGTTCTTCTTCCAGATTATCTTCCCAACAGTTTCTTCTTGGGACTTTTCCCCAAAACAGACAGTTTGGTGCCCACTGGTATGCTATCTTGATATAAATCAGTATTCCTTAAGTGGGTATGCCATGGAACCTGAGCCTCATGTGATCCACTATGAAAAACTGGTTCCTGTCAAGTTAAGTTGGGAGATGCTATGTACTATATCATCATCTAGAAGAGTTAAAATGCACATTAAAATAATATAGTCAAAAGTTTGTATAGTAAAGAAAATTGTTGAATTTTTGTGTAGCATTTCTGCAAACATTTCCTGATGTATTTTTGTTTTGGGTTTTTTTTTGTTGTTGTTTCCTGCTAAGCACCTATATAATCCTATGGAAGTGCTCTTGGGAACCATGAGCAATCAGTTCTCAGCACGAGTTGATCTTTTGTTAGAAGAGCCTCTATGGAGAAAGAAGAAGGTAGATAAATCAGAGACGTTTCAGAGGGAAGCTTTACCTTACAGTCATCAAGGAAAATAAGAGAAAGTGGAGGAAAAGCCAGTGTTCCTCCTTCTATTTTCTGTCTTCTCTGCCTGCCTTCCTGCAGTCATTCCTTCCTTCAAAAAATAACCTTTGATTTTTCCCATGTGACTTATTTCGCTTAGCATGATATGCTCAAGATCCATCCACGTTGTCGCAAATGGCAGTATTTCATCTTTCCTTATGGCTGAGTAGTATTCCATTGTGTATGATTTCACTCATATGTGGGGTATAAAACTGAAAGCAACAAACAAACGAACAAGACAAACAAATGAAAACTCACAGACACAGACAACAGTATGGTGGTTACCAGAGGGAAAAGGAGGTGGGGGGAATGTAGATAAGGATAAAGGGGGTCAAATATATGGTGACAGAAGGAGATTTGATTTGGGGTAGTGAACACACAGTGCAATATACAGGTGATGTATTATAAATTGTGTACTTGAAACTATGTAATTTTATTAACCAATGTCACCCCAATAAATTTAATAAAAATTTAAAAATCTCCCTTGAGTGTTCACTATCTGCAAGGCATATATATATATATATATATATATATGGATATGCAAAGCATATATCTCTCTTGTTCCCTCTGGCAAGGTCAGTAATAACCCCTCCAAAGATAGTAGGTAACTCAGAGCTCAGAGATAGTAGGTAACTTGCCCAAGATCACACCGTTAAATTAGTGGCAGAGTTCAGATTCAAACCAGTATTTAATTAAAGCTAGTGTTTTTGTCTATTGTGCTATTCTTCCTAGGTTATTTCTTCTTATCCCTCTTGCTTTTTCTTCTCCCCCTTGCGATGTCAACCACACAAGGTATAAATGTTAAAACAAATATCCTAATAAGTTAGAGATGCTGGACTCTCAAGGAGATGCAACAGTAAGGCTCCTACGTCTCCCACACCTCTTAGGTATTTAATTTAGCATGTAATTTAGTTTTTCTTAACTAGATCACAAGAGCCTCCAGGGCAAGATTTGTTATCCAGATTCTGAAGTGCTCATTCCACACTGTCTATGCATGCCTTTTACTTGGAAGGTGAAGATGATAAAATCGAAAAGTGGTCATTGATGCCATGCGCCTTTTCAGCTGGACCCTGCCTGTTATCATAGGAGGGAACTGCAGTGATGTCTCTCATCAAAGGAGAAGGTCTTTTCTTTGCGGCAGTGGGAGAGGGTTTGAAATTCTAGGAATTCTTATAGCAAATGACAGCCTTTCTCTTAGGCTTTTCACACCTTCTGCCTGGTCTTCTGAGTGACTTAGTGTCATTTAATTGACAGCATTAAAGCTCGGGCTAGCTGCACCCCGCACTGTTGCTTGCTCCAAAGATGGCAACTTCCAAATGTCTGGAGGGTTGTTTAATTATTGATGTACATGCTTCTCTGTCTTACTGGATTATAGACTCTGGGAGGCTGAGGCTTATGTCTGCCTGACCCGTTTTCCTCATAGCACTCAGCCCTGGGCCTAGCATGGAATAGGCTCTCAGCTGTTCCTTGAGCCATTTCTGAAGCTATGCTTTAGAAATTGAGCATTATGATGGACTAGATAGAGCTAAGTTTTATAATACTTCCTGTATGCTCCCATGTAATTTGGCATGTCAAAATTTTGATACACCTAGTTTATTACTGTTCCAGTAATTTAACTGAGGCTCGTGTAAAGTAACATCCCAACTCTGCCCAACGGCAGACAGGCCCAGCCAAGCCTAACCAATGAAATTTATGCCTTTATAATCCACATCAAACAAACAGCCCCTAAAACACCTGAAGCAATGCTCCTTGACTTGTCAAGCTCAAAGTCAGCCCACTGCCAGTGTTCGTTCATCCAACCCAAACCAATTGCTTTGATGCAAAGCTGCAGGATTGGTTGCTTCTTAGCATTAACCCAAAGTATGGAACCTTATTCATCAGCTCCGGGCTTCTGCCTCTGGATATTCCTGGTGGGAGGCTTATTATTGTATCCTCAGAACTTTTTCCTAGGTGGTACAGTTCTTTCTTGGAGGATATTCATTTAATTCCCCTTTTGATTGGGTGAGACCTCTCTCCAATGTTAGTCAGGCAGCCCCCTCCATTCTACTCTGCCCCTTTCATCTCCTCTGCTCCTCTCTTTCAGGGGTGAAGAGTGGGCAGCCTTCTTCAACATGATGGCCAGGGAGGAGGGGATGGGTGAGGAACAAACTACTTCAGTTTCTAAATATTTAACTTTAAGACCATGTACATTATAAGTTCATAACTGCTAGAAATCATATTATAACACATATATGTTAATATCTCATCAATAATGCCAGTTAATGAGAAGGGAAGTTTGGAGAGGCAACATGGTAGATTGGAGAGCATTTGACCTTTGAGCTTTAAAGAGACCTAAGTTGAAATATGAATTCTATTGCTTACTAGTTATGGAACCTTGAACAAAGTCACTTAAGTTCTCCAAAGCTTGCACACTTAAGTTCTCCAAAACTTGCTTTCCTCTTCCATGAAATAGAGATAACAATTGTATTAGTTTTTTATTACTGTGTAGCAAATCCCCACACACCTGGCTTTAACAGAGCACACTTATTATCTCATAGTTCCTGGGGGTCAGGAGTGCAGGCACGTCTTTAACTGGGTCTTCTACTCAGGGTCTTACAAGGCTGCACTCAACGAGTCAGATATGCTGTGTTCTCATCTGGAGGCGTAGGTGAGGAAGACTGCTTCCAAGCTTATTCTGCTTTGTGGGCAGAATGCACTTGCCTGTGGCTATTTGAAGTTCTTGCTGGGTATTGGCTAGAGGCTACCCTCAGCCTTAAGAGGCCACATTGAGCCCCCAGCCATGTGGCTCTTTCTATGTATAGGTGACAACGTGGCGGTTTGCCCTTCAAGGCTAGTAGGAGAATCTCGCCCTCCAGTCTCTTAAGAAATTTTATATTACAATGGAAACATGGGAGCGAATCACATCACCTTTGCCATTACCATAACCTAGTCAAGGAAATGGCATCCTATCACCTTTGCCATATTCTGTTAGTTAGAAACAAGTCACAAGGGAGGCGATGACACAGGTAGTAACTTAGGGCACATCGACCATCATAATATCTACCACATTCAGTTACAGTGAAGATTCCTATGAGATAATCTATGTGAAACCTATGGAAAGAATATCAGATCCTTTCTTCCTGTCTGGAAAACACACCGAGGCAGATGTTCTGAGAATATTAAAGAAGAGGAGGCAAAGACAATGGATAGAGTTGGAGAAGAAAAATGGAGGTAGTAAAGGAAGAATTCAGCAAGGGGAGGGCAGATGGTTCTGTTCATACACATGTCATTGGAAACATTACACATATCTCTGGATCCTTTTTTTGTAATTCCAAAGAGAGAAGTTTCTGATCATTAACCTCCTATGATTTGCAGCTCTATCAGTCTCTTGTTTTTTGTTTCGTGTAGCAGCTATTGAAGACCACTCCCTTGTTTATTAGTGAGCACTATCTGGGGGGTTAAAAAAGAAAAAAAAAAGCTTTCAAAGTCTTAATTTGTTAAACAAGTTTCTGAGGTGAAATGATGCCTCTGAATTTCTTCTAATCATTTGTCCTAAATATATGTCTTTCTTTTTACTCTTTCCCAGATTCCACAACTAGTTCTTCAGATTCTCCCCATTTTTTCCTGCTGTTTAAACACTTATTTGTGCAGAATTTGCCATGTAGGAAAAGTAAGACGAATCAGAGAAATCAGTGAATTGGAGGGTAGAAATGTTGAGGAAGGACAGTGAAGGGAGATGGTGGCATCATTCCTCCTACTTGGAGGCCTTAATCCAGTATCAAGTGGGAAAGAAAGTGAAAAATGAAGGCAAAAAACAGGAGGAGGAGGAGGAGCAGGAGGAGAGAAAGGAAGAGGAGGAACTTGTTTATTTCTGTGAAGAAATTAGTACCAAGAATTTGACGTTTAAAATTTATGATTGTTTACCAGACTTAGAGCCAAATATCTTTAGAAAAGAGCCTTTATGTATTTCTTAAAGGAAATTATTTATATATCCCCAGTGTAAGAAAATTTAGAATTACTTCTGTCTCCAGGGGCTGAGTTGACGGTCATTCATTATTGAAAAAATAGATGACGCTCCATTATGTGGTGAGGCGTTTTAGTTGGTTGTTGATATAATTGATAGTGTTTTCTTCTATAGCATATACTATACTGGGTTTGCACCATAAGTTAGGTGGCCAGGGGAACATGCCATATGGAAAAAGCTCAGAGCTCTGTGCCCAGAAACTCAAGTTCAAGCCACAGCTCTGCCATGAGCAAGCCCTGTGACCCTCAGCAGGAACTAAACCAGTCTGGGCCTCAGTTTCCTCATTTTTCAAGTAAGAATTCTGAAACAATATTGTTGTTGATGACATCACGAGGAAATTACGTACATCAGAGCACCTCACACATAGCTAGCATTCAAATATGTGAGAATGCATGGAGAAGGAATACGTAAGCAAATGCATATGCATTTTTGGCCAATAAATTCTAGACAATTTGCAGAGCTAGTCTAACCCTTACTTCTTAAATGTGTTCAAAGTTATAATATTATATATAAGTGTCATGGGAAAAGCTTATAATCAAAGAATGCATGTAGTAATTTGCCACTGAGAATAATTAGGTTCATAATCAAGAGAGAATCACAGCCTCTCAGATCTGGAAGGCACATTTGTGGTCATCTGATTAGAGCCCCTCATCTACTGATGAGGATAAGGTCTCAGCTATCAGAGGTTAGGTGACTCACCCAAGGTCATACACTGGATGGCAGAGATGGAACTAAAAACCAGGACTTTGCCCTCCCTATCCAGTGCCCCCTCAACAGAGCAGAATACACATATGAGTGATTTTCAGGGAAGAAATGTGAAAATAGTCCTGACTTTTATATTCAAAATAGTAAAATTTTTTTAATAAGAAAGAATGTTACATTTTGAGCAATGACTTTGGTTATTTAATTTCATTTGTCTGAAACTACAACCGTAAATTTTCAAAAATGTCACAAATTCTACCTGGATCCCAGATTCTGAAGAGAGAGGTTTGTATTTTCTAAACTAAACTTAATTAGAATGCCAGCACATATATTTCTTTTGACAAGTAAACACATAAAAATGATGTTACACAGGGCTTAGTCCTGGATCCACTTCTGGGTAAGACTGTCATCAGTGACTAGGATGCCACAACAGCTTACTTAAGTTCATAGACGAGACTGAATTTAAAGTGGAAGCTAAAGCCTTGGAGGATGCAATTAGAATTGGAAATGACCTCAACAAATTGGACAAGTGGTCAGAAACTTAACAGGATGAAGTTCAGTAAAGACAAGGGCAAAGGGAAGCCGAGAACTCAGAGAAAATAAAGACAAAAAAAGTCTGAGACATGGAAATGGCAGGTCAGGCTGAGAACTACCAAAATATATGTGGGTTACAACAGACTTCAAAGTAAACAGGAGGCGATTAAGTAGCACAGGACTTATTTGCAACAGTGCAAGTCAATGTATCTATTTGGGGTCATACATTTTATGGAAAGGTCCTACATCTAGTGGAAGGTTTACCTTCTAAATGGTTCTCCTTACAATAGAATTATATCCACCAAAAAGTAATCTAGTATAGGAGCTAGTGGTTAATGTTGCTCACACATTTAAAAAAATTTTTAATTAAAAAATTTTAAAAACTTCCAATTAAAACAAACTCCATTATCTTCTGGCTGTCTTGGTAGGTAATAAGTGTGGTCCTTACCTACTAGGTAGGTTCCGTCTCAGTCCACATTTGGTTCCTGGAGGTATAGGGCAACCTGGCCATTTCTTAACCCTAAACTCCTCATTTTTAATAGATTGTTCAGAATGGTCCAGAAGTATTTAATAGTATCGTTACTGCCATTCTTTAAAATCAGCATGTCTCTGAGATGCTTGAACATTTTGTCTACATGCAGAATTATGTAATGTCTAATTATTTCCACGTGTGAAAATAGAGGAGCCTAGACCATGAGGAGAATTCAGCTAAAGCGAAACCATAACATAGTGAGTGGGCATGAGCTGAATGCTGAGCCGGGACCAGAGACAACAGCTGTGGGGAGTAACAGAGAGAAGGTGGGATCAATGTGTGAGAGAAGGTGAGATTAACAATAGCAGGACAGGAGACGGAGCAGAAGTATGGGTTTTGCCTATGATTTTTGTTGTTGTTGTCCTGCTTCCATTGAAAGTCCTAAACTGAATGTACACAGGTTAACTCATCTAATATTTAGACGGAAACATCAATACAGTTGATATCTACCTATTATGGATGGGAGGACCGAGAGCAGGGGCAAGCTGGTCACTTTTCTGGGGGTAAGTGGAAGAACACGCATTTGAACCAGGTTTGTGTGACTTCAACTCAACTAATTTGCCTCTAAAAATACAAAAGAGGAAGAGAAGGTGAAGAGCAAGAGGTAGAGAGTATAAAGAAAAGAACCTGGGAAATTTAAGAAGTACAAAGGAAAGAGAAGGATGAAAAGAAAAAATGAGTAGAGGAAGGAAAGAAAAGAAGGAACGATGATAAGGAGCAATAGGTAAGAAACAGAGGAAATAAAAGGCTGCAGTAAAATGAAGGAAAGAAAGAGTCAAACCCCAGCAGAGGATACAGCATGCTTCCGACAAGAGTGTTCTGAGCATTGATTGAGACATCTTTCTTCCAAGATATACCGTACTTTTCCAATCTTCCTGGAGTGCTGGGTCTCCTTGAGAACTGCAGACTTCACAAAAATTAAAGAGAACCTGGCCAGTGTTTCTTGTTAGAAAACAAGAGAATGATTAAAAAGGCAGTAAATGGAGCACATGTGGGAACTTTAATGGAAATCGGAGATTGAACATTGAGAAGTGACCTATTAATGGTCTTTGGGTATGAAAAAGCTGTTAACACTGAGACTGCTGAAAACTGCAGGATATGTCTGGTATCAGAGCAGACCTCAATATCTGAACACTGTGACAACTTTTACTGCCTCTGCCACTGCAGAATCTGTTTATTTTTGTGATCTGCCCAAGGCATTATCTGGCACTAGGGTCTACTGCTGACTAGTTGCCACAGTGGACGAATCAAGGAGTATTGTTTCTGAAATTTTGCTGGGACTTTTAGTAGGATCTGCATGATCAGAACCAGGCTGTCTTTCCTGGAAAGCATATGGCTTTGGGGAGACAACTGGGTTTGAATCTTGATACTGCAACTTACTGACTCAATGACCTTGGGCAGGTTACTCAACTTTCCCTCCTCAGTAAAATGGAGAAAATATAATTTATATCACTGGGTATGTAGACCTTCCTCAGGGCTAGGGAGATGGGAGGTATTCCATAAATGTTATCTTTCATTTCCTTTTTTCTTCCCATGGGGTACGACAAAGGAGAAGGGAAGCCCTCGTCTTCACTGTGGGCTATCGTAAGTATGGGTACCAAAGGCACAGTAATTGGAGTAAGAAGAGGGATAATGCCCTATGTCCAGAAAATTCAGACCCATTCCATTTCATAGATCAGGGTAGGATGGGGCTTGTGTACTGAGGTCATTAGGACACAGCTCTCTGAGTGATATGACTTGCTAGGCTCTCCCTCCACCCCCATTTGCCAAGTGGTCCTTCAGTGTTAACGGTTCTTCAGTGTTAAAGTTCTGTGCTCTGGTTGTTGCATTATTAAGAGTAACCATGAGAAATTCAAGTGCCCTCCCATAAACAGAGATTGACTTCTACACTCTGGAGATGTGTTGAACTTGCAAATTAAGAAGACCTTTTCTTATGCTTTTGACTGAGGGCCAAATTGAAAACTACAGACCCCAATTCTGACGTTCTTTAGAAGGCATGGCTTTTCCCCAGATGCTACTTTCTGTGATCAGTGGTTGGTGCCTACTGATTGCCTCTGCCAGTAACCTCCTTCTGCCTGTGTGTACGTGTCCATTCATGTCATTCAGCATGTACTTATGCATGCATATGGACATATCTTAGCCATGGTTAACTCCTTACAAAAAAAAAAAAAAAACCTCAAAGCCCTTTATGTCTATTATTGTCATGCTCAGGTATTGTGGGATACCTTGAAATAGTCTCTTACAAGGTTTTTTTAGTTATCTTGTAAACCATAGTATAGAAAACAGGGTCAGGGGAGGTGTCCTTTTCTGAGAAGTTGTATATTGTATACTTTTTAAAGCCATTGGAGACTGGCTTTTGCTCAGTTTCTTTGAGCAGGTCTTATTTGTCTCTGTTTTCTCATTTATCCTCTTTGGCTCAGGTCAAGGAGTGCATAACTTTTACCATCTGGGACAGTGGAAAGATGCCAGCAGTTCTTTCTAATGACTAGAAACCTTCCTTTCCACTTCAGTAGGAAATCTAATCTTGTGTCTTAAATCCCCTTTGCCAGTCAAACCTGCACACTTATTTACAGGTCCACGACATCATTTTGGCCTAGACTCTTAACCAAGCTCTGTTTGAGTTCATGAAACATGTACTGATGCATCATGGGCTTTATTTATTTAGTACACAAAGCAGAAGGTAACAGGGAAAAAGTATCAAAATATGTGGTAGAAGGGCCAGCTGAGTGGCTCAGTTGGTTAAGAGCTTGCTCAAGAGTTTGAGCTCTGAACAACAGCGGTTCGAGTCCAGCCCGAGCTGAGCAGCCACTGAGCTGCCAACAGGTAGCAGGATGGCTCAGCTTAAAAAAAAAATTTTTTTTAAATAAAAAAAATATGTGGTGGACCATATAAATAGAAAATTTAATATATATAGCTTCTATATCTTGAACAGGGACCTTTTCATCAGGGTCCCATTTACACTTGAGTTATAAGGCTAATGATTTGTTAGCTTAGGTAAAGCCCTGTGTTGTGATTATTGTTCTCATTTTGAGGAAATGCTGACTTAGCCTTGAACTCTTCATTTCTGCAAATGTAAAATGTATGGAAATTCTAACGTTTCCTTTCACTGGTAGATACCAAACTTTGCTGAAGACAGAACATCTCATTTAAAAGACCAATTGATGTTTTCCTTAAGGAAGTACGAGTATACACTGTGCACAATTAATTTTCTCATTGTCCTTTTCTGTACTCTTAGTTTTTAATCTGCTCAATACAGGCCACATGTGTTATAACTAAAAATATACAAAGAGGAGCCATGAGCATGGTTATAAATGGAAGTTCTTCCTGTAGGTTTCCATTTAAATATCAGTTGCTCAGGGGAGCCTTTCCTGCACCCCAAGTCTAAGTCAGCTCCTCTTCTTGTCCCTTACTCTGCCCCCCTGCCTTTCCTTGTTGGCTTTCAGAACACGTGAATTTTTTACTCTGTTTTCTTGATAAGGGTAAGACTATACCATCCAGTCCCTTATCTTGCAGAATCTACTATGTGTGGATATCTCCTAAGTTTACATCTCCAGTCTGGAACTCTCACCTGAGTTTAGACTCCTTATGGCTATCTGCTTATTGACATTTCTACTGGAATGTCTGAGAGGCGATTCAGACTTACCCTGTTCTAAATCAAGCCCTTGATTTTCTTGGCAAGCCTGCTTCCTACTCTCCATGTTCCTCACTTTCGTCAATATGTTTTGGGCGCTCCCTGTACTCCAGACCCTGTTCTAAGTGCGTTACAGGTATTAACTTATTTCACCTTGATAACAACCCTATGAGGTAAGTATTATTAATATCCCCATTTCACAAAGGATGGAACTGAGATGCAGAGAGAACTTGCTTGAGGTCTCAGGGCTCATCACTAGCAGATCTGGGCATCCGTCTCAGGCCACCTGACATCTGTCTACACTGACCACAGTCTAATCACTGCTCTGTACAGGGTCTCCACTGATGGCACCACCATTCAGGCTACTCATTCATTACTCAGGCTCAACACCTCAGAGTCACCTTTGATTCTTCTCTTTCGCTCCACCCAATATCAAGCTCATCAGCAAATCCCGTCGTCTCTACCTTCCGAACATATCCTGAAGCTAACAATTCACACTCCCTCTGTTGCCACCACCACAGACCAAGTCACCACCATCGCCTCACTCACCTTCTGCAGCTACCTCATTCCCCATAGTCCATTCTCCATGTAGCTGCCAAAGTGGTGCTTTCAAAACCTATCAGTTCATGTCAGTCGTTTGCTCAAAACCCTCCAGTAGCTTTCCAGCGAACACAGATGATGCAAAGCTTTACTGTATGGCGTGTCTCCTCCTTCCCTCTCCGGAATCATTTCCTGCCACTCTCCCCTCGGATTCCCAGCTCCAGACATGCTGACTGACCTGCCATTCCTCATACCCTCCGAGGAAGGCCCCACCCCTAGGTCTGTGCCTTTGCGATCCTGCTCCTTCGGCTATTCACGTGACTCTCTCTTCATACAAGTCTCTGCTCAAATGCCACCTCTTCAGAGAGGGCTTCCCTGACCACCCAGCCTAAATCCCATCACACACTGTCCCTTTCCCCATGTTTGATTTTCTTCATAGCAGTTCTCTCTAGCTGACATTTTAATATATATCTGCTTATTGCCTTTGTCCCTCACTAGAATGCAAACTTCTGGAGAGCAGGGACTGAACTGTTCACCTCTATCCCCAGCACCTATTTCCTGATAGGTGTATAGTAATACTTGTCGAGTGAATGAATGAGTGGATTAAAGAACAAAACTTGTATCCTAGTTACAGGTACAGTACATGAAAATTCATCCTGAGCTTATGTCTCCACCATAAAATGCCAGAGGTGTAAAATACCCTTTCCAACATACTGCTCAGGAACTCAAACACACACTCATTTTCTCACAGCTGCTAACTGCCTAAATGAAGCAGCATGTCTTGCTTAAAGCAAGCAAATGGCCAGATTCAGGTACCATGTTATAGATCCCAGGTTCATATATTTGCTAATCCTTCTGTGCTCACACTCAGCCTTTCGATTACTACTTACATCTGTTGTTTGCAATAGACACTGAGTGTCTGATGATTCCAATTAGAAAATTATCTTTGCAGAAAAGCAGCAGGGGGGGTTGTACATCCAGGTGTGTGCTGCTTTTCCATGTTCACCTGCTCCTCCCAGTACCCTGAACTGATAAAATGCCTAGGAAATTGCAGGCAAGGGTAGTGAGGAGGAGAAATGAGATAGGTAACTACTCTTCACCCAGAGGGAGCTCTTAAAGGGGGTCTGTTGATTTCCCTTCTTTGTAGAAAACAGGAACAAACGCAAATAGCCAGCTCTCCGTTCCCCACCTCTTTCATCCTCCTGATTTGTTTCACCGTCCTGCTCTTCTCAGTGTGAACAGGTTCCTGCCATATTCCTCTACATTCTATAATTCTCTTAAACCTCCCTTTAGTATTAACATCTCATCAGGCCCCAAACAGTACACATGCTGACACAGCCGGCGACCTGCCGTATTGGATCCGCTCTTGGCCGAAGCAGCTGAGTGAAATCCATTACTTCCCGATACGTGCCAACGCCACCGAGGTTTTCATGCACTGGCTTTAAGCAGTGAGCTATTGGGATAGAAAGAGGTCAAAGTAGCATGGTTTGAAGGTTTCTGCCCCTCTCTTGCTGTATTTTATAACCTCCGAATAACATGCATGTCTGAAGTGGACTGTACAGTCTAGTATTCCATAGAACTCAAGGAAAACATCTAGGAGCATATGAGTACAGATAATAGGATCCTCAGTAATTACAGAAGTAATACATGATAATGGGCAACAAGGAAACAAGACAAATGTATATATAAAGAAAACTATTACTAGTTTTCCTCTGAGCTTCATATACCCTCCCCAACTGTGCCTAGCTAGTATGGATAGCAGACTGTAGCTATTTCTCAAAATGCATTTGCTTTTCTTTCTGGCTGTGCAGCTGGACTCTATTTCCCAGTTTCTCTTACAATTAGACATAGCCATGTGATTGACACCTGGTCAAAGCAATGTGAGCAGAAGTGATGGATGTCACTTCCAGGCCTGGTCCATAAAATCCTCCTACTCAAGCTCAACTATGCTCCTTTTGTCCCGGGCTAGCTGGAATGGAGACACCTCCATGGAGACCCTGAAAGCCTGATGTTGAAGATAGCAAATTCTCCATTGGCCTGGGTCCCCAAATAACTGTGTGGAGGAGGCTATCCTGCCAACCTCAGTATAGTTACATGAACTAGAAATGAAACGCGATTGTGTTGGAACTATAGTACATTTTACAGACTATTTGTTACAGCAGGTAGCCTACCATAATTAATTCACCAGATGTTATACATTGTTTTTCAATATGTATATTTCTCTTTTCTCTGTTTGATTATAAGCATCTTGAAAGCAGAGTCTGTGTCAGTGCCTTTTGTACCCTCTGCAGGCCTCACACAGAGCCTGGCACAGGACACATGATGAGCAACTAGTTATTGGTCAGAGAATGCATTGCAGCGGTTCTCAACCTGTGGGTCGCGACCCCTTTGGGGGTTGAACGACCCTTTCACAGGGGTCACCTAAGACCATCGGAAAACAAAAAGATATTTACATTACGATTCATAACAGTAGCAAAATTACAGTTATAGAGTAGCAACGAAAATAATGTTATGGTTGGGGGTCACCACAACATGAGGAACTATATTAAGGAGTCACGGCATTAGGAAGGTTGAGAACCGCTATCTAGGGCGAGTTAAAACATGAGTTAGGAACATGGCTAAATCATATAGGTTTTTTATTTGCTTTGAAATCCATCCTGGGTATGAAGGATTTCTTATGCATGTATAGCAGCTGACACAGTCAGCAAAGTGTGACACACATTTTTTGTTATCCATAAATGGATTATCTACTGTGACCTGCTCTTCCATCATTTTGGCACATTCCTTTTGTCAACAGCTGTGTGGTAGGCGCTGAGAAGGGCCCTGAGCCAAAGGAGAATGAGAAACAGGTGGGGGTAGGTTTGGGGGTGGGTGCTTGTGTCACTGGCTGCGCATGAGTTGTGAATACATTCTGCAAGCAAACAAAATGCTTATTATCTCTTTACTATTATATGCATCTTATCTAATATGAGACTTAATGAAGAACTGATGGCAGGATTATTTCAGATCAGGCAGGGTACTGAATAAACCCCCATCGTAGGGAAAAATAAAACTTTTTCAATTTATCAGTTTGGCATCACATCTCTTTGAGGGAACAAAAGGCATTTTATTTCCACCAGCTAGCTGTAGGTCAGGCAGGTGACGTGTGGTAAATATTAAAAATACTCCTTGTAGACGGGTTTTACCCTGTGGTCCTTGTTTACTCCAAGGAAAAGCCTGCCAGCCTTTCTCCTCGATTGTGGGGGCCAGTATCCTCATGAACCTCCTCCTGTCGTTGTGTCCCACTCTGTTCCCTGCCTCTAAAGACCCATTGGTGGAAAATGAGCCAGTGCGTCTCAGACTTCAGCAGATATCGGGCTTGTTAAAGCCCAGATTGCTGGGTTCCGCCACCACAGTGGTTGATTCAGTAGGTCTGGGGTGAGATTTGCATTTCTAACAAGTTCCTGGGTGATGCTGATCTGAGGACCACACTGTGTGTGAGCATCCCTGGTCTAACCCCCTCAGCCTCGCTCCATGCTAATGAAGGAATCCACAAACATGCACAAGGGCAAAGCCTGACAAGGCGAAGGATCTCCAGCAGTTGAGATCGCCTACACCGTAAGGCCTGATCCAAGGTAGGAAGGAAGAATGGAGTTGCTCAGGGCAACGTAGTGACGTGTCCCTAACACCCCGGACCTACACGCTCTCTTTTGCTTCCCCAAATTTGTTCCCTCAGTTCCCCATTTGCTAAATGAAGAGGTCACCATAGATAACTGGTCCTCAATCCTGCGGCCCATTAGAATCACCTGGGGAGATTTTAAATAATTGTGTTGTTTAGGCTACATCCTGCTTAGAGATTCCAATTAACTGGCCTGTGCAGGGCATAGGAATCAGCATTTTAATAGCCTTATAGGTTACAGAACCTGGTTGATAAACCACTGATGCTCTCTAGATTACTTCCAGATCCGAGAGTCTTCGTTTATGACGCCCCTCGCGTGGAATCCTGCCCTGTCTGCCGTCCCTTCACCCTCTGCCCAGCCTCCAACCCTCAGGTGTCATTTGACTCTTTGCTCTGAGCCCGCACTTCTTTCTATGCACATTGTATTCTGTTTACGGTGTAGCACAGTCGCTTCATACCTCATTAACTCCCTCTGCTTAATTAGGCAGAGGACAAGTCCTAAACCACTACAGAATGCATAGAAATTCACTCATCAAAGTATACACAACAAATCGGGAGTGCTTTTAGAACCCCCACGAAATGTTAACTGTGGAAGCAAAGAAGGTACCCATTCCTATTGGGCTGTCAGAAAAATCATGACGTATTTTTTCTGTTTTTTGTTGCAAAAATGCGTCATGGCTTTTCCAACAACCCAATAGAAAGTGGCTTTGATTCATGAAGTCACACAAGAGCTGGAACAGTACACATTTCATATTGGCTCCAAGTTATTCATTCTCGCAGGCTGGCCCAACCCCATTTTGTTGTGACGCCTTCAGAGGTCACACATACTTTGTATCTATCACAAGTGACTCTGGTGAAAGGCCTTCTCTCTTTCCTAAATAACACTTGATCCTTCAGAAAAGCAAAATGAACTGGAGCACTGGGCAGTGGTGTGGACGCCTTGGCTTTTCCAAGCTCTTCCACGGTAACTATAGAGAAAGTAGAAGCAAAGGAGTTGGCTTTGCCTGGCAGGAATCTGAGTGTTTCTTTAGCTTCCTATTTTATTTATCTTAGCGGGTACACGCTTGAACTTTCCAGGTGTTACTGGTTAATGAAGTGTAATCTAATTTCACTTTAATTTTATTCCGACCCCTTTGTAACTTGAACTGGAAGCACCGGAAACTTCTTTACTTTCTTTTCTGAACTGCACTTGAAGCTTCAGTTGCTGGAGTCTTTTTCGGTTTGGTTGTCATTCTCAATAAGGTTTCTTATTTTCTTGGCTTTAGTTAAGTTGAGGGGCAACTTAGTTGAGGTGAGGGGCCCTGGGCAATTTAGTGTTTAATTCTACCACGTGTCTGCCCAGAAATGCAAGGCCAAGGACCAGCGCCTTTCTGCTAATTAATCCTCCATATCAGGCATCTGGAAACCTGCCTCTTCGGCCTCATCTGAGTTGACTAATTAATTAAGCTGTGTTTGTAAACGGACATTTTCTCCCCCAGCACTTCTTTTCATCATCTGTTTCTTTAGCCACAAGCTGGTGACCCCAATTGATGGTAAACTACCTGGCCAATAATTGTGCTCTCCCACGGATTGAGGACGTTCCATTTGGAGGCTGCCCAGCACCGTACAAGAAGCTGAGACCTTAGAAAGAGGCAGATAAGGATTGGAATCTAATTTAGCCACTTATTAATTGTGTGACCACAGGCAAATTACCTCACATTTCAAAATGTCAGTTTCCCCATTTTCCCCCTTCAGAACTTACCATTTAACCCAGTGTCTGGCCACATGATAGGTATAAATATCTATAAGTTAATACGTATCTCCAAACATGGAGTATTTTTTGCTGAATGGGAACACTTATACTACCTTGCCTTTGTGCGAGGAGTAGCCAGTTCCAAGACACTTCCATCTACATGATCACATTTATCACTCCTGAACCCCTATGGTCAGCTTTGGTAAATATTTTTACCCTTGTAAGTTACAGAGAGAATCAGGCTCGTCGAGGTGAAGGGACATGGTCCCGTGGCTGGTTAGAGGCAGAGCCTGACCTCGTCTTCACACTCCTGGCGTAGTGCTCTTGTTCTGAGAGCAGGCATTCTTCTGACCTTTAGTGGATGATGTGAAAATAGATTATAAACACTGAAAAAAAAAAGAGTTATACAAGATATCCCAAGACCACCTTATAAAAGAAAGTGATAAGACACCACTGATGCTTACAGGTGTTGAATATCTACTAGGGAAATTTTTTGATACATGGAAATGTGCTGATAGTTTAACTGCTGAATTCCCCCATTTTGTAGTTTCCTCCCTTCGCTGTCCCACCAGCTTCTGTTGGTTCATGGGTAAACTGTTAGCAATTGTTATAACTCAAAGTCATTA
Organism: Hipposideros armiger; assembly: GCF_001890085.2. Taxonomy (NCBI): domain Eukaryota; kingdom Metazoa; phylum Chordata; class Mammalia; order Chiroptera; family Hipposideridae; genus Hipposideros; species Hipposideros armiger. The sequence goes on along the minus strand of NW_017731426.1, from coordinate 1,725,136 downwards.
ACTAATATCAATAGCATCAGTACTTACATTTGGACAGTTTGAAGTACATTTGATTCTACTACCATACCTATGACTGTGAGACTAGTAGAAGTAGAATATACATATATACATACATACACATATAAATACATACATACCTCCCACTTTGCTGATAACGAAACTCAGATTCCGAGAGGTTAAGTGATTTGTCACATTGACAGGGCTTGCCAGTGGTAGGACTGGGCCCGAAATCCCCAACTCCCAACTCTATGTTTAGCACTGTGTTAACAGTGCTACAATTAAGAAGAACTTGCGTCAGCACTGTACTTATTTATATTAAAGAACTCTAAAGAACCGTGTACTCTTTCGTCTATAATTCTCTCTATTTATCTTCCTTCCTGCCTCTTACCTTCTTCCATGGTTTGGTCCAATATGTGTAGCCTTTTCCCAAGGTGGATGTATTTTAGTAATTTAACAATACCTCAGTAAATTTTATGTGTCTTTTCAAAACCTCTGTTTTGTAGCAACCACCCCAAAACTTAGTGGCTTGAAACCACTACCCTATTGTTACTCATCATTCTTTGGGACAGCAGCTGGAGTTGGGTTAAGCCTGGTGGTTCTTGGGTGGTCTTACATGGGGTCACTCATCTGCTGCAGTCATCTGGAGGCTCACCCAAGGCTGGGTAATCCAAACTGGCCTCACTCATGTGTCTAGCTATTGGTACTGGCTATCAGTTGGGCCTCAGTCTGCATGATTGCTCATCCTCAAGGAGGCTGGCCCGAATTTTTCCACGGTTGTCAGCAACATTCCAAGAAGGCAAGGCCCACTGCACTATCACTCTTCAAGTCTCTACATGTGTCACATTTTTTTTGCTATCCTATTAGTCAGAGCAAGTCACAAGTTCAAATACAGAGTCAATGAAAGAATAGGCTACACAAGGACATGAATGCTGGGATATATGATTCATTAAGTACCACTAATATAATAACCTGTGAATGGATATAATAATAATATCTACCTTATCAGACTATTCTGATAATGAAACTTGCTAATGCATGTGCATTACTTAGCATGGTCCCTGACAGGCACATAGTAAATGCTCAATAAATATTAGCTAGTATTATTAGTGCCCACTGTGGACTATTCCCTATGTTAGACATTGAAGATACAAAAAATAACAATCCCTGCCATTGAGGAACTCATAGTCTACTAGAGGAGACCAAACACATAAGCAATTAAATATAGCATACTATGGCAAGTCCAATGATTGAGATATGCACAAGGTATTTGGAGAGTACAGAGAAAGATACCTAACTCCTTAACCCAGCCTGGGGAGGTGATGAGGAAAGGCTTACTGGCATAGATTCTACAGGAACTGAATCTTAAAGGTTGAATGGGTGTCCTCCAGAAGAGCAGGGGTTTAAAATAGGGAATTCTAGCATGAGTAAAGTCATTCAGGTAAGACACAGCATGGGGTGTTATTATCAGTTAAAGCCTAGAATTCTAAAGAGATAAGACAAAAAGAAAGCAGGAAGGCAAGAGAGAGCTGGAGAGAGAGATGAGAGTTGGGGAGGAGAGGGAAAGGGAAGGAGAAAGATCAAGGGAAAATGTGGGCAATATATTCTCTTCTAGGAGGTTAGATAACGTTCCGTAGGGGAACAAGAGGGCACTGACAGTTTTTGAGAAGGGTAAGGATGGGGTCATATCTGTATTTTATGAGCTCACTCTTGGGGCCAAGTGGAGGATGAACTGGAGGAAGATAAGACTGGAGGTGGGGAAACCAGTTAATAGTAATCTAGAAATCCAGGCAAGAGATAGAATATATGAGCATTAAAGCCAATGAGATCCTCCCTGCAATTTCTACCCCGCAAAGCTGGGGGAAAGCATTTCAGTGAGGAAAAAGAATGACTTTCTATATCCTAGTTTGGATAGCATAGTTCAGAATATTCTGGAAAAACTTTTCTACATATTTAACAGGCATGATTACCCACAAAACAGACCTTTTCTGGCTGAGAAACGGTGGTAGACCCCAGACAATCCTAGACTGAGTGTTATTATTAGAAATTTTGTCCTCTTTTTTATGGCCTTAGTGAGGTGTAAGGAAACTGTTCTGTGAATTCTTCTTGGACACACATCACATCTTTTACGATTTTTTTTTCTTTTCTCTGTGGTCTAGTCTTTTTAAATTATGATATGTTTTCAATGACTTTGACCTCTTCTCTTTGTACTCCCTTGTTGCCTCAGTAATTTTTATGTGTCTTTTCAATGTTTATGCCTTGTTTCTTTTCATATATATTCACAGTCTTATGCCTTGAATTTCCTGGATGATCACATTCTCAGCTGTGCTGCTTCGTTGTCCCTGAAAACACATTCATAATCATCAGAGTTTGCATTCAGATTTGTGGCCTGGAAAACGCTGTCATTAGACTTATGCAATATGTTCTCTTTCCAGAATGTCTCCCATTACTTTCTTTCTGGCCCTTGTGAATGAGCACCCTGCCGTGCTAAAAACAGCTCTCCCCAGTCTCACCTGATGATGTCCTGCTCCAGTCCTGGCCATTTTTCTATCTCCTGAAAATTTGCATGAGAACCTGATTTTGCTTGTTTGGTTGGTTCACTGGATGTGCAACAATTGGCATCATTTTTCTTAGTGTCCTGAGATATACTTGAGAGAGATGCTAGCTTAGTGTGTCTAAGCTTTATAGGTAGATGCCTGCATATTTGCAAATAACCTTTTCTTTAAACATATTACATACAGTTAAAATTCAGGTGAGACTCATGAGGAGGATGTGATGTGACTCATCAGGAGGCAAAAGACAGAGTGAGCTGGGATCGGTCCAGTAGCGATTGTTTGAAGAGCAGTATGATTATCTCTGGCTCCCAGAGATCTTCCATGATTGCTTAGTGCCTTCCAGGTGGTGGCGGTGCTTCCACTGTATGCCTTCCATCCTCCTGCTGCTCTGGACCCCTAGGACCTCTAATGCTGAGGCACATGGGGCTGCCTAAGGAGAACAGGACAGGTGGGCTCTTCTGGATCATTTATTGAGCATTATTACTACATGCCTGATACTGTTCTTATGTGTCTTATCTAATATTTGAGGCAGTAAGAGGAGTGGCAAAAAGCAAAGGCTCTGGTGTCAGACTGCCTGGGTTCAAATCCCGCTTCTACCACTTGCTTGGCTTGGGGAACTCCTACAGAGTGAGATTATAGGAGCCTTCAGGTAATGAGCTCCTAATCCTGGGAATGGATTTGGGAAGGGGTGCATGGGAGTAGAGAGGGAGATGGAAGGCATGGAAATGACTGGACCTGGCAGCAGAGTTTGTCATGTGAGGCACTTGCCAAGAGATGCCAAGTGACCTACTGAGTGAGACTGGCTGAACTGTAGACACTGTGACTGTCCAAGTAACCCCCATGAGGCCTGGGGGTTGGGTAGGGGATGTAGCCACAAGTCACTTTCAGACTTGACAGCAGGGGCTCTAGCTGGCTGGCCTGGCTGAAACCCAAGACTCTGAGAGATGAGTGGAGGCCTCCTGTGTCTCCTCCCCTTGGCCCCATGCAGGGAGGCACTTGTCTTAGGAATGGCTGTGGAATCTGCCTGTCACTGGTGACCCAACCTCCTTCCTGGCTCCTGATGTGTTCACAGAGAGCTGGTGATAAATACCACCACTGCCACCACAACCACTCTCATTTCATCAGGGTTCACCACGTTCCAGGCATTTCACAGCGCGTTCTGTGTGTAGTATTTCATTTAATGTTCACCAAAACCCCTTGAAGATAGCTATAATTATTATCTATTGCCATTTATAGATGAGATGAAGAGTGCATTATGAGGACTGCTTTGATTATAAAGAATACACATCCAACCTGAACTAGTTTAAGCAAAGGGCACATTTATTATACGGATATTTAACAGTCTCACCAGAACCCAGAACGGGAATGCAGCTGACCCTCTGGAATAGCTACAAGCCAGGACTTTGATGCTCTCATTTATCTTGCTCACTCTCACTTGTATATAATTTTCTCTGGCCACTGGCTTCATTCTTCTCTCTCTCTGTTGGCCAGCTTTCTCCATAGGGTATAAAACATGGCTGCCCATATCCTCTGAATTTTAAATATTATAGTGTCTACTGGGGTAAGACTGACCTAACATCCTTTTTGGCCCTAAACCCAAAAACCCCAGGGATCTGACCCAGGTGATCAGGTGCCCCAGCCCTCAACCACTCAGCTGTAGCTGGGTCAAGGGATGGACTTGGAGATGTAGTAACATGATAGCTTCCACAGGACCAAATGGTTAGTTAGAGTTGAGGAAGGGGCCACTCACAAAGGAGAGACTGATCTAAGAAAAGGGGTGGGGGAGACAGAAAGTTAGAAGGGTTAGGCAGAGGATGGCTGTTTGGTAGACAAAACAGCAGGCATCCACAATACAAAACTGAAAATGTTAAGTAACCTGTCCAGAATCACATGCAACCAAAGCCAGAATTCAAATTAGGCCTTTCTGACTTTGAAGTCTATGTACTTAGCTAATGTGACAAATTAGAATAAAGTAGTGGAATGAATGAATGAATGAATGAATATATACGTACATGCATCCATATATACATGCATCCATACATTCATACATATACATAAATACTAGTGAAGACCTTGCCAAATCAGTGCTCATGTCAGATAATTCTGTCACAATCAGAACGGTCAGACATTATGCACTGTTGCTCTACCCTGACAACTTGTCATTTGAGGATAAAGGCAGTGCGTCATGAGAATATAACCTGATGATGAGCAGTGTCACTGACCAAGGCCTGTGGCCCAATACCCAAAGCAGGTGAGAACAGCACCCCTAGAGCCCACTACATGCATCTGGCCGGTCCATCGACTTCCCTGCTGAGCTGTGTTCCTCAGTAAGCCAAAACCTTGGACAGGTTGCATACAAGCCTACTAGCCATGGTTTAAGTTTGAGAGGCCGCTGCCTGGGTCCCACATGTCCCAGAGAATGGTTCAGGACTTCTCAGTTTGGATGTTAACGAGGAGGGGTCTCTTCTGGGAGAAGGTAGATCAGAGAAGAAAGCAGAGCTCAGCTCTCAGTAACTGAGCTCCTCCCAGTTCCAGAATGGGACTCAGGATCGCTCCCCAAGCATGGGGGAGTTGGGGCTTGAGAGGTCTCAAACCCTAGAGGAGCCCCATCAGATACTTCAGGAAAATGTGTTGAATCTTTCAGCCTTTCTGAGCCTGTTTAGCAAACTATTTACAAAATGTTCTGACCTACAAGAATTAACCCCCTTTCTAAAACATCCATTTTGCCCCAGGGAGGGGTTTATGGATGCAGAACACCTGGCTAGATAGGACTCCGGGTTCAAGGCCTTTTGTAAATCTAGAAGTGTCTTAGCATTTTTATCCTTGTGATTTCTGTTGTTATTTGTCCCCAAGTGAAAATATTGCATGATAGGCCGGCCGAGTGGCATGTTGGTTAAGAGCTGGCTTGGGACGCCAGTTCTGAGCATCAGGGCACCGGTTCAGATCCCACATGGGCCAGTGACACTGCCCTCTACAGCTAGATACAGCTAAGATGGTAAACAACAATTCGACTTGGAGCTGGGCTGCTGAGAGTCACCAGCGACGGTGTAGGCTGCAGTGTGGCTGCAGTGGGCTGCCGTGAGCTACCGTGATTGGCTGGCAGCCGGCATGAGATGCCAAGAGCCACCATGAGCGACCATCCAGTGGCCGGTGACCGATCTGCCTCACCCGAGAAGAGTGCAATAATACCAACATGGGCCAGTGAAGCGACATCGTCCATAACTAGACTGAAGAACAACAGGAGAGCAACTTGTCTGTTCCCCTTCCCTGATTCCCCAAAGCTGTTCCCCTCCCTTAATTCCCCAATAAAATATTTTTTAAAAAGAAAGAAAGAAAGAAAGAAAGAAAGAAAGAAAGAAAGAAAGAAAGAAAGAAAGAAAGAAAGAAAGAAAGAAAGAAAGAAAATATTGCATGAAAGCAAAAGAATCACATGGAGTTTACCCTGACATTTTGAAATAAATTGAGTTAAAAGTTTGAGGTGTTGGAGTTTCTTCAGTATTTCTCCCTTGCCACTTGCAAGCAAAAAACTATGTTTCTGGGAGGAAGTTAGGTGAATAGCAATTGCACTGATATTTTCAATAGCAGGAGTAACAGTAATAAGGAAGAGGGGGAGAAGGAGAAAAAATAGCACAATCTTGCATAAAACGAATATGTGCCAGGCACAAAGAGATGAAATAACTTGCCAAAGGTCACACGCTTGTCACCACCGGTTCCTACTGCCACCTGCCACCATCCCGCCTGTCTGGCTCCCACCTGGACTTCACTGCCCCTTGCCATGAAGCCTTTGGACACAACGATGAGTTGCAGTTTCTGAGAGCCCGAGGTGAGGGCGAGAGGCTACAGGGCTGAAATAGACTCTTCTCTCTCAGGTCACAGCAAGGGGAGGAATGAAGAGGTCAGGAATATTCTTTTGACAACATGGCATGGTGAAAGAAACACGGGCTTTTAGAGGCAATCAGATCAGGCCCCTCAATGAGCCTCAGTTTTGTTCATCTGTATTGTGGGCATAACAACATGTACCCTTTTAGAAGTTAGCGACAAAGAAATGCCATAATTTTATGTGATGTGCCTGGCCCAGGGCCTAGCCCGTAATAGATACAATGACTCTAATATTATCCCATCTCTGTTCGTGGTGTTATCTGAAATGACCATGACTGTTCTCTGGGACCGAGGGAATCAGCAACTCCCGTTCCTGGCACCAGTTTCTACTCTGGCTCGCGGCTTTCCCATCCCTTTACTCTGCCCAGCAGGAGGCATGGAGGGAGAAACAGTAGAGAACGGGGACCACTCAGAGGGCAATGGCTGGCAGCAACTGTGGGGCGTGCACAGCCCCCAGGGAGCCGGGCCAGGGCTCTCTTGGAGAGACGGGGGTCAGCCAGGGATGGAAGCTGAGGCTTGAGACAGCAACCAATATCTTAGTGTCATTGGGAGAGCCACACAGGTGCCAGGCAAGAATGGCTGATGGGCCTGCCTGCGGCATGTGTGCCCAGAGCTGCTAGTCCCCAGCTTACTAAGTGCCGAAGCAGTAATAGGCCAAGGCAGTCATGGATCAAATTTGAATATGGAAATTATTTTCAAATGCATTTTTCAAACGTCACTGAGCATGCAAATGATTAGGACACCGAGCAGCTCTGTGTGCCAGTGGCCTTGTTAGATATTCAGTGCAGCAGATTGCGCCATTTTACTTCCAGCAATCCACACGGAACTGAGTCCAACCAGGGCAGCTGTATAGTCTGGGTGCTGAAGAGAAAGAATGAAGACAGGCAGAGTGGGCAGCCTTTACCTCCTCTGGCCTTTTCTTATAAAAACAATCGAGTAGTGTCTAGTGGAGGCTTGGTGGAAGGTATTGATGTATGTTTCCCTCCAGTGACATCAGTCAATAATTACTGAGAACACACTTCTTCAAGCCAGTACAAGGGACAAAAAAAGAGATAAAATAATATAGTCCCTGCCTTCAAGTGCTTAAAGACATTCAGAGACAGGATTTGAATATCAAACTATGGCCAAAGGGAGCAGTTGACCCACAGAATTATTACAGAAGCTCAAAGAGAGCTTTTTCTCTGGGAAGAAGTGACCAGGGGCAGGATCATGGAAGGGATGAGGCCTGAGGAAGAGCCGAGAAGGAGGCAGAGTGTTTGAGAAACACGGGAGGGGCTGACAGAGGGAAGACTGTGTGCGACACAGAAAGCAAAGCTGCATGTCTGTCACACACAGTGTAGAAACAGCTCCAAGCAAAAGGAAGAACAAAGAACACTTTGAGGGTGGGGTACATGCTTTCCCCCCACAGGTAGGAAACCAAACATTCTATACAAAAAGGCATACTTTACTTCAAAAGAAAAAAAGTAAAAGTGAAATTTTGTGCATAAAAAAAAAAATACCCAAAATAGTCAGAAGGCAAATTTCAGAGTGAGAACACTGTTTCTATCATATTTGACAGATAAAGTGTTACTATCGTGCTACACCAAGAGTGCCCTACGAATAGGTAAGAAAGAGAGACAGACAACGCAACCAAAAATGGGTGAGGGTCTCAGGCCTGCCCACAGGCAGCACCAGTGCACAGAGGGGAAAAGAGGAAATCTAAATGGCTAACAGATGTGCAGAGCACTCTAGCTCACTGCCAGTCACGAAGGTGAAAATGAGAGTCTTTAGATACTACATTTTATCCCTCAGATTGGCAAGTGTTTCATAGTGATAAAAGTCAACTGCTGGTGAAAATGTGAGCAAGGAGCCCTCTCATGCTCTGCTGATCGGAATTTCAATGGCTGTAAACCACTGGTAAAGTATTCTGGCAACATCAAGCACATTTAAAAACATAAATGTCTTTTTATTCTGCTTTTTCATGACTGGGAATTGATGCTTTGGAAATACCAAGATATGTATTATGTATTTTGGTTAAAATTGGGGGGAAATATTCTAAATATTGATGAATAGGGATATGACTGAATAAATTGAGGCACATTCATCATTATGGACTGCTAAGCAACTATTAAAAGGAGTTAAATCTGCTGCCTGTTGAATTGGAAGAAAGCCTATGATGTATAATTAAGTGGGAAAAGCAAGTTGCAGAGACATGGGTCTATTATGACCCGATTTTGGAAAAACATACATATGCATGCACATGTACACATATCCCCTTCTTCATATGTACGCTTCTGTGTATCACTATAGAAGATGGATGGCCATGTACGAGAATGTTCACTTGGTTGTAAGGGGTAGGGATGGGGGGCAGGGTTTAGTGGGGTGGATATGGAAAAACAAAGACTGTGCAAAATGAAGTACTATGAGACACTCAACTTTTAAAAACCCTCAAAGCTAAGTTACATGGCTTTGGGGCAGGAAAAATGGAAGCACCCTCCTATCCTCAGATTTCTGCTCTGTTAGGAGTCTTAGGCCTACCCCCACCCCACCCCGCAGCACCAACACGCAGCCAGCCGGGGTCAGCTGCCTGACGTGGTCTCACTTCCAGGCAGAATGGGAGGCAGATTCATCAGGCTGCCTTGCAGAGACTCTGCCTGTACCTTCAGTTCACCCAGGGAAATTCAATGTAGTTTTAAATTTTGCATTTTAAAAGGCAGATGAAGGCTTAAAATAAGTAGCAAGAGTTTCGTGTTAAATCTAGATGTCATCTCAAGCAAGAAACAAAAATGCTTTGATTTTTGAAAAGTAACCTTTGACTCCTAAAGAGGCTCTAATAAGTGCTTTTGTTCCAGGATCTTAAAAAAAAAAAATTACTTTCTGTGCAGACGAGAGAGGCAGCCTGGGGAGACCGATGTCCTCTGCTATCTGTGCAAGGACTGCAGTAGCTTTCCCAGCAGCCTTGCCCTGCCCGGACCCCTCTCCGTTCTCCATGATGAGACATTCATGGAAGGGCCAAACTCAGAGGCTTTCAGACAGAACAAACACTGTCCCTGGGGTCCTTTCGTATGTGTGGCCTTTTCAAGGTGCTAATTGGTACCAATTTCACTGCTGGTAAAGGAGGAAATCTGCTAGCAGAAGGAAGACTTTGAAGTCTAAAATCACCACAGATTGATTCTCTAGAATTTTCATAAGGGAAGGCTTATGGAATAATATGCTGTAGGTTGTGAAGTAGACTTCCTCCTGAGGAGAAATTCCTGGCTGAACAGGTGTTCAGCTTGTACTGAGAGACCCAAACCAGAAACCCTAAAATGACTTCATGTTTTTTTGAGAAAACTAATCAGAGATATTTTTTTCTCTTGAGAAAGATGATTTCAGTCCTTAAGAGATCTTTTTAAATGTTAGTGTGGCAGAGAGCTACATTTTTTATAGACAGATGTTGTTGTTAAATGTACTTGTGGTAATGATGTTTGTTTAGTGCTTGTCTCTAAGGAATTCAGAGCACTTTATAGCCATTTTCTTCATTATTTCTTAGGGTTTTTCTTTTTCCTAATCATATTTTAATTGTGACTATAAATTCTTCATTCAGTTTCTTCTCTGGATTTCCTCTGAAAGACCTCCCATTAACCTCATTTCCTATTACTTTCTGCATTTTTAGTATTATATGCTCACGCCAGTTCAGACACCCTACAAAAACATTCAGGGTTTTCCCTTTCAGTGTCTGAGGCTTCTCTTTCTTTATTTGTTATTCTTCATCACTCTTAAAAACTTTCCCATTTATAATATTTTTATTATACTTCCTCTCCCTTAAAAGAATTGCTTGAAATATACCTTATTCTTCTACATAGTCTCCATTTTATTTAATTTTAGTTGTTCACTTATTTCTAACTATCTTACCCCAACAAGAAGTTGAGGTAATTAATTGAGCTAACTCAACATGTTCTTTAACATGGCCATTTGTGTTTTGGCATGGTAAATCTGATATTCATAGCAGATTTATTTTTTAATTCTGTTTTTCCTTTTAGTCCTCAAGGAATTTGTTAACTTTCTTTCACACTGCAATAATCCTTGAAGAATAATCCTTGAAAAAACAATTAAAAAGAATCATGACTTTATTACAAGCTAGTCTTTTGTAATAACAAATCAGACACTTCCCTCCCTTTAGGAATTCACCACCAAGAACACCTTTTTACTGGGCCCTAATCAGATGTGAATGCAGTAGAGAGCCTCTGTTATAAACAGATCCTGGGATCACAAGATTATGTGGAAGATACCTTAGAAATCACCCCCACCCCTCTTATTTTACAGATGTGGAAACTGAGGCTCAGAGAGTTTTAGAAATGTGTCCATGATCACAGAAAGACTTAGGGGCATGTTTAGAATTTAGTTAAGGTTAAAGTTAAAGTTTAAAAAAAAGAATCACTAAATAAAGTAATAAATAACATGAAAAAATGAGTGATTTGGATACTCTGGGTAGTGGTAAGCTGGTAAATGTTTAGCAACTGGAGGTAGGGATGGACAGAGGAAGCCCTGCTTTGTAGTGTTTGCCAGTTTCATGGTGCCCATGGCCAATGTCAAGCTACCAACCTGATACCAACGAGTTGGGAAGAGATAATTGCAATCCATTTGGCTCTTTAGAGTAATAGAGATCATCTGGCTATAGTGACCAGGGCTTTAAGGAAGAAGAGGAGAACTGAGCTAGACCATTTCTCTTCACACATCATACCTTTCGGCTGTGAGGAATTATCCTCGGGCTTGCTTTCCATTGAGCAGCTGTAGGACTGTGCATCTTAGCTTTTGCTTTGCCCCAGTGGATAAAGGACTCTTCACACAATGAGTTGTCACTTATATTACAAGGTCCAGCTCAAAGATAAGGGTCTCCGTCTAGTTTTTCCCTGACCCTTTCCAAAATAATCACTTCCACTCTGAACCCCAGAGTACTTTGTATATACCTTTCATTAGGATCCTTACGGAAGCCTAACTTGGTATTATCATCAATAGATAGTGTCTTTTCCCACTAGACTGTCCTTAGGCGACAGGGACCATATCTTACTCCTTCATTGCCAGCGAAGCAATGTCATGTGGTGGGTAGGTGCCCAAGCTCTGAACTCAGACTGTTCAGCATCAAATCCTGGCACTGCACTCACGTACCTCGAGACTGTGAGCAAATGAAACCCCTCTGTTCTCATCTGTGAAATGGGAATTAAACAATAGTATCCATCTCACAAGTCTGCTGTGATGATTAATGAGACTACTAGATGTGTTCAGTGCCTAGTACATACTAAGCCCTCACTAGATGTTACCTGGTATTGTTATCCCTAGTGCATAGCCCAGTGCATGGCACAAAATTGGTGTGCAGTTGTTGTTGCTTGAATGGCATTAAAGTGAAGCTAGCTTGACAGGAAGTTGGGAAAGAGCATGCTAGAAGGGACTCCCTGAACAGATTATTGTTGGGGAAATGAGAATGGTATAGTAACTCAGAATCAGTTGGTCATAGAATTATAGGCTCAGAACAGTTTTCCAGCTGTGGTATGATGAACACAGAGCAGGGTGGGGTCATCCATACCTTCCCCTCATCCCATGTGCTTGGTCTTGTAAGCCTATAAATATACCATTTGATAATGCAATAGCTTGTATAGTCTGCTGTTGATTTAAGTGTCTCCTTTTCAATATTGTGCAGTTGCTTTTAAAAAAAAATCTAAATGCTCGACTTTCAGTATAAATACTGTTAAATTTCATTCCATTTGGCTCAGTCCATTATGCCAATTAACTCCTATTGCTTCTAACTTTGCTTGTGCAATACAATATATCTTCGATCCTGTCTGGCTTGGTGTCTGCAGTTCTGTGAGTGTGACTTCTGTTTTGTTTTCTGAAATACTGTACAGGCCACTGCTAAGAACAGAGTTCCCTGACATGTCACTAGAGACCACTTTCAGTTGGCATTGACTCATTTAAAAAATCTTATTTTATTTCTTTTCAGATATAGATTTTAAACTCCTTTCAAATCTATCAAAGTATACAATAACCTATATTATATTCCATCTTGATCACAGGGGTGTCATGAAAAACACTGCCAAAACGCTACGTCTGTAGCACATTTGTTTCACAGACATAGGAAGTCTATCAGAGAGGAAAACGCAGCTAGCTTGTTGAAACCTGTTCCTGATTACTCTATGTTAGCTCCCAGTACCAACTTCATTTTTCAACTCGAACAAAGGATTCGTGTTTTAAAATAGTGAGGTTAACTGTATCCATGTAGATAATACTCAATGCACAGACCTTGGCCATCTCAGTGAGGAGTGCAGACACCATCCTGAGGATGGTGGGAGGTTGTTGAAATTTTCGAATAGGTATTTTATGATGGAATGATGTTTTAAGAAGAGCCATCTGGCAGCAGTGTCGACAGTGAACTGTAGGAGGAAACTTATGTGAGATTTGAAGTTGCCTGCAGTAATCTCAGAGTGGGCTACTGGACTACTGCGCTAAGCCAGTAGCAGTAATGATGGAAGAGAATCAATTTGGATTTAAAAGCGAAATATCCAAAGGGACTCATGGAGGGAAATGATAGCAGTGGAAAAAATAAATAAAAATAGGCACTTTAGGACTTCCAACCCTTTTCACGTCATTGAACACACAGAAAATACTATCAGTTTGGCCACTGGGGTAAACAAGACTGCTTAGAGATGGAGGCAATCCAACAACATGGGTCCCCAGGGAGGGGTCTCCTCTTCCCCAAGCTCCACCTCACCCTAACCACAGGCAGAAGACATTAATATCTCCACGTGGCTGGGAAGATATTTGGACATTTCTGCTTTAGGAATAAGTAGTCTTAGTAATATGAGGAAAGACAAACACACCACAATGAGGACCAACAGTACAGAGAAGACTGTACCTATAAAGGAAAGCAAATGTTTGGTTCAGTGTATAACGCTGAACACAGAAGTGAAACACGGCTTATGTGGTTGGAAGAAAACAAACTAGCATCAGGGTTAATTCTAAACAAGACAGCCCAAGACACCAAGCCACTGCCTATGTTACAGTGATGCAATAAAACAAGGGCAGTGGCTATGTAGGCCTAACTGGGCATAGGAGTAGGCAGCACCTACTAGGTAGATTGGAAGGCGATACAAACCACACCTAGGGAGGCACTAGGGAGAACCTAAGTGTAGACAAAAGCAGAAACAAAGATGGAGGGAATTTTGGTTTTGTATGAATATGGAAATCTAAGCCTATTAATCTAAGCCTGCTTGAGGATTTATGAAGTACTGCCCATTCTTTGTTCCTTATTGATTTATCATTTTGTAGTCTCGGTGCCTTACCTGTGTGCCTAATTTGCGTTGCTGCATGGAGGAAATTATAGACAGGAAAGTGCAAAAGCTTGCAATCCATAATTCCTTGCGATAATTGAAGATGTTTGGTTACAGAAAATTAAAAGGTTTTCCCTTTTTCTTCAATAAACTCAATGACAGAGTGAGAACAGGAACCCACCCACAAGGTCATGCAGATTCCACTAAAAAAACAGCATTGAGTGGCTCTTCTAAAAGATAATGGAACCCATGAATTTTTGCTGATGATTGGCAGCAGGGCCACCACATGTCTGATTCAAGAGGGACCCGCCTTTCACATTGGCATGTGTGCGAATGGTGCTCCCTGAAGTTGGGGCACACTGCCTGTGTGGCCATATGTGGCAGCTCACAGAGAGACCTACATGATTTATCCCAGGGCTCCCACCCAGCCCAGCAGGTGCATATTTGCATTGATCTGTGGCATTCATCACCAGCCCAGCCACCCTCCCTTCCCCAGCCAAGCTGTGTCAGTATGCTCTAATCCTGACTTACCATTTTATTCCAGTTCATATCTACCCAGTTCACATGACTTCCCACTGGACCTCTATTACAAGCGAAAACACATCCTTCTGGCTCATTTGCTTCAGTCATTTTGTTGACCTTTCCAAAAATATGTGCCACTCTCACTATCATGCTCCTTGTTACACTTAAGTGAAACAATAAAATAACAACAGCCACACAAGGCAGGAAACTCTGGCATCCTCCCAGCACTTGGTCCAGGCTTCGGTTTTAGCACTCACCTCACAGCACTGCAAACATTTATTTACATTTCTGACTCCTTCACTCAGGGTGAGCTTGGTGGAAAGCAGACTGACATAAGCAGAGTGATGCTTCTTTGAACCACAGGGCTTAACAGGGTGCCTGGCACATAGTAGGTCCTCTTAATGTTTGGTCAGTAGGTGAGTAAGTGAACAGACTACCTTTCTTAGATTTGGACACAGTAGTCTCATTTTGAGCATATGGTTTTCAGATTCTTCTCTCTATTATGTACAATACCTGCATCTGTTGGCCTTTGTTTAACAGCTTCCTCGGTGATGCTAGGAGAAGCTGCTGCATCTCAGACAGTGGTTTCTGAGTCTTTTGTTTATCCCTGTGCAGGTCGGGAAGTGGAAAGACAAGTCCCTGCAGATGAAGTACTACGTGTGGCCCCGAATGTGTCCTGAGACAGAAGAGCAGGAGGATGACCACCTGAGCATTGTAACGCTGGAGGAGGCCCCGTTTGTCATTGTGGAAAGTGTGGACCCTCTGAGTGGAACCTGCATGAGGAACACAGTCCCCTGCCAAAAACGCATAGTCACTGAGTACGGCACCTTCCACAGTGGCTCCGGGTGGCATGGGACAGTCAGATTGGAGCCAGCTGTTAGCACCTGGCTGGCCTGGGACCTGAGGCATAGGATGAATTGGGGACCATGTCTGATTTTCAGCTAACAGTGGGCAATGGAATCAGTGGCAGCCCTGTGGGCTGATTCTGGCTCTGCCCAAATCATGACTGGGGAGAATTTCTCCTAGTTATGCTAACATTTCTTTGGCCTTGGCCTTGCCTGGTCTCAATGACCAGGACTTCAAGTTTATGGAGATTGAAGTTCACATTGGTGTTGAAATATGTTTTCTTGGGCCAGCATGCCCTGACATTTTGAGGTTTAGAAACGTTTTAGGAATACATAAAACTAATCTATGCTGTTAGAAGTCAGGATAATGGGTGGGAAGTGTCTGAAAGGGAGAACCAGAGGCCTCTAAGGTGCTGGTGGCTTTTCTGTATCTGGATTTGGGTGCTGGTTAAATGAGTGTGTTCAGTATATGAAAATTCATCCAACTGAACCCTTAGGATATGTGCCCTTTCCTGATGTATATTATACATCAAAGGAGCATTAAAAATTGTGAAAAAACCTGGCTTACTAATGAGAGGATTGCAGTTCAGTGGTCTGATTTATTCCCTCACGTTGGTCTGAGATAACTAGTGCTGAGCTGTGAACAGGGTTGGAGTTTTAATGGCAAAAGGTAATAGTTGGCTTCTTGTAGAAAGCCTTGTTTTTGTGTTTTGTTTCTTTCACTGGTTAGGAATAAAACAGATGAGGAGCCAGGTTATATAAAAAAATGCTGCAAGGGGTTCTGTATCGACATCCTTAAGAAAATTTCTAAATCTGTGAAGTTCACCTATGATCTTTACCTGGTTACCAATGGCAAGCATGGGAAGAAAATCAATGGAACCTGGAACGGTATGATTGGAGAGGTGAGTGTCATTAGGAAGTAAGAGCCATGTTCCACTGCTCTTTTATTTTGTTTCATTTGGGTATAAAACACTCATTTGATAAATTTTACAAAATATAAAATAATAAGTAGAATATACTGTTCCTGCTATGCAAAGAAAATTCCGGTAGGGCCGTGAGTATTTTCCTTGTGGCAGCCCCTCACCTTCATGAATGTTCTAACTGCAGCATTGCATCTTTTTCCCCAGGTGGTCATGAAGAGGGCTTATATGGCGGTGGGGTCGCTCACCATCAATGAGGAGCGATCCGAGGTGGTCGACTTCTCTGTGCCCTTCATAGAGACTGGCATCAGTGTCATGGTGTCACGCAGCAATGGGACCGTCTCACCTTCTGCCTTCTTAGGTAGGTGACGTGCTTGCAGATGTGAAGGAACTGGACCTGAGGACAGGTGGATGGAATAAGAAACAGCGAAGATAAGATAATAAGAAACATGGCCAGGCTCTTGCAGCCGGAAGGTTGTTTGCTAGGAGCCTAGCTCAGCCAGGGATTTCAGTTTGGGGACTTCAACACTGATTATTCTCCACCATGAAAACTAAAGAACAGCCCCTGAAATATAAAGCATGATGCCTTCTAAGAAAACAGTGTCGGATTGGTCATCAGGGGTCCTAATTTAGTCTCGTTCCTGCCAGTTACCCATCATTTAACCTTGAGCAGATTTGCTTTATTCTGGAACTCAGTTTGCTCATCCATAGAAGAAGGCATTTTAACTTGCTGATGTTTGAAGCTGGTTCCTGCTTTAATCATTTCTAATTGTAGACATCATTGAAATACCTATTATTTGAAACTATCTTCAAGAATTGAGTTCAGTGCTGCCAAGAAATGTGTTCCCTTTTCACATGAACTTTCTGCGGTGTTGCCGGATAACGCTGATCGGCTTCCCCGCACCGCCCTGCTCCATTCTTTTCCCTGCCATTCAGCTCTTCCCCAGTCTCCAGCAGCGCTTACATGTCAGAAGCCTTAGATATGACATAAGACTGGGTGAGATAAGGCCTAGATTTCAATTAGATGTGGTCTTTTGTGAGCTCATAGCCCATATCTTCTGCAGGGGCTGTGAGAGTGAGGGGTTGGAAAATAAAATGTCACCTTGAAAACAGAACACTGGGCTAGGGGATAAGAAACCCGGTTCAGACATAAATGAGCTGTAAGCCCGTGGACGAGTCACCGTCTCTCTAAAGGACATCAACATTTTCTTTATGAGGATATTGGAATAGACAGCGACTAACATTTCTTTAAGCTCTGTCTGGGGTGGGGGCGGTGGGGGGGGGAATTCTTTAACCAATGCACTACAAAGTTGTGTTACAGGTTCCATCGACTTTTTCTATATGTTACCCAAGTTTCTCTGCCAACCTTCTTACTCACAGTGAAGCAAATCCTGGCCCTGCCAATTTTATATGAAATGTTATTAGACAGTGCACACTGTGTGCATCAGTCTTTATCGCAGCTTTGTGTATTTTATTTGCTTTTTCCCTTTACAAGGATAATTAGAACATGAAGATATACAAACAAAACTACATTCTAATCCTAATCCTGTCAGTATAGCACTAACCTTAACTTCTAAACTGAAAGAGCTGGTGATACATGGGTATAACTAGCCCTAGAATGACCTAGAAATGCCAGGCAGGGGTGTGCGTGTGTGTATATGTGTGTGCGTGTGCTTGGAGGAGGACCAGTTAGTTAATTATAGGAGTAAAAGGAGCCAACCTTTGTTGAACACCTGCTCTGTACTGTGCCAGGCATTACTGAACAAACTTCGATTATATTATCTCATTGAAACTATTATTGTACCCATTTAGTGGTATAGGAACTGAATCTTAGGTTAAGCAATTTCCAACAGTCCCTCAGTTAGTAAATAGGCCGATCCAGGATTAGAGCCCAGATGTGGCTGCCGTCAGAGCCTGTGTTCTACTCCACACAGGGGCATTTCAGAGCCCAGCTCCCAAATCAGGAACTAAATCTGTGGTGGTCAGAGACTAAGATGTAATACAGTGGGAAAGCACAGACTTTTGCCCTCAGAGGACCTCAGTTCATAACCTGGCCTTGCCACTTTCTGAGGATGAACTTGAAAAGGACTCTGACCTCTGAGTCTTAGTTTACTGCTCTGTAAAATAGATATGGTAATCTCATAATGAAGGGGCTGTTCCAAGAATTGTATAAAATGTGAGGGGAAAGTACTTTCTAAATAGTAAAGACCAATACAAATGTTTTCCCTTGTATTTTGTATACGGAAAGTTTCCCTGGGCTTAATGGGGAAAAGAAAGCACAGAAAAAATACTTTTACTCAGGTATTCCCTAATCTTACACAAAAGTGAAATCAGGGTAGGATTGCAATCAATTAGAGCCAACGGGGAGAAGTGTTCTCCACTCCACTGCATAGAGGCTTTGAATTGTACCTTCTACCCTGGCATCCCTGGCGGCTACTGAAAGGTTTTGCATTTCACAGTTGGCACACACCTTATCAAAGCCCTTTTGAAATTGATTAAGTGACCAGGTTTTTGTAATTCCCTTGGGAGTTCAAAAGTAAAGTAGGTTTCAAGTAAGAAAACATTTTCTAATTTCCAGCCATTTTTCTCCTTTTTCAACTTCATTTTTATTAATGATTTGGAAGGTGGCGAAAACAGCATATTAATTCACTTAGTTATGAGTTTACAGTGTGTTGTGACAGCTAAAAAGGCCAGAACTATTTTGAGATACAATTGAGGGAACATTGTATCATGGGACAGAATAGCGATTGTCCCTTTTTATAGGCTTTCAGAGAGATGGTTCTTGGAATAGATTCAATTTCTGGACATGTTTAAGCCAGAGAGATTTAGATCAAATGGAAGGGATTCAGCAAAAATGATTAAATAAATTAAAGAAAGCATGTGTAGAATACTGTTGCTCTCTTTCCTGGTCTTGTCCCATCAACCATGTCACCTGGTGATAGGGACTAGCTTGTAGTTGTTTGGTTAATTATGGCCAAAGCATGTTGCCTTTCACATGCTAAATTCCCACTGGTGTAGATACTGACATTTATTTAATATGGATAGATTTTTTTAACATTGACTTATATTCTCATACTCTAATGATATCTAGTAAAACATATACATCAAAGTGGGTCCAAAAAGTAAATCTAGGCTGCAAAGTTTAAGAGAAGTGAAGGAAGGGAGCAAGGGAGTTATTCGTTGTACAAAATTATTACTGAACCAGTTCAAGCATGAAATAGTAGCTAAATCTGTTGAGAATGAGTTTGACTGCAAGGCTGGGAAGCATTGGTGAGCGCTGTTCCAGGTTTCCACTGTGTGGTGTGGCCAGATAGGTGAGAACATCAACCCAGAGTCAGTCCCATATGATTCATTTATCCTATAGCTAGTACTTCTTCCCGTTGTACCATTTACCAAAAGACCCAGATACTGATTCAATGACAGAAACTATCTCTATAATCTCAAAAGTTCATAGGCAAAAGGCCGTCCTTCTCACGTGTTTGAAAGAAAACAAATCTTGACATGCCCATCAGGGGAACAGAGATGCTCTTCTTCTTCCCCTACCTGGGCCCTGGCTGTGTGAAGGGATGTTCACACTTGGAGTTTGTTCCCTCCCAAAACTACATGTTGCATGAATGAATGAATATGTGAATTAATCAGAACCTGCTTGTTCTCTGTTTTAACCCTGGGCGCTGATTTCTTTTCTTCCTTCCCCAGAGCCCTTCAGTGCTGACGTCTGGGTTATGATGTTCGTGATGCTGCTCATCGTCTCAGCCGTGGCTGTGTTTGTCTTTGAGTACTTCAGCCCTGTGGGTTATAACAGGTGCCTTGCTGATGGCAGAGGTAAGGCCAGCTGACCCCGTGGCATTTCTGCATTTTTCCAGTTGTCAGTTTCGAATCTCTGTACTTCTCATTTGCTGTCTGCCTCCTCCTTAACATATCCATGTCTGCAAATGAACCCTCAGCCTTCTATGTCACCAGCTTGGTGACTCGTTAGAAATACCCCAATTAAGGTATTAGTTTGAAGTTATATGTCCCCTCCACAGCTCAATCCTGACCCTAAACCCAGCTCTACCCTTAGGAAAATGAGAGAGAAGCTGGCAGTAGTACGTGTAGCATAAACATGTCAGAGGAAACTATTTTGATAACCTTAGGCTGTGAGCAGTCCATCTGATCAGATAATACCCATGTATTAAGAATCAGGAAACATAGGCCGCCCCAGGGTATATCAGGGTAGTTGTGGCTGAAAGAGCTCTCTGCAGCCAAAGAATCACCACTGAGGTGCAAGATCCCCTAAGCATGTGTCCTGCTCCAATCCCTATGCCAGGGAGTAAAGGAGTTGGGTATTTGAAATACAGTGGCCAGGAGATAACGATTCTCACCCATAGCTACTATGGGGGCAGGCTAATTTCCTGGCTAGGTAGGTCCAGAGATGTGAGGACTGCCCGTGTGTTTGAGGCATTTATCAGACTTCAAAAAAGTTTGCTAGATTTCTGAAGGGGGCCATGTGATCCTTATGAATAGCTCTTCTAAAATTTTCTGAGAACCCCAGGATTAGAAAATCTTACACCTTTTTTGAATCTTTTCCCATCCAGAATATGAGCCTGGAATTATGCCTCCAAGATGAAAGATTCTCAACCCTAGCTACATAGAAGAATTATCTATGGGTCACTTCCAAAAGCAAAGCTTCATGGACCTCGTTTTATAATATTCTGATTCACTAAGTCCAGAGTGGGGCTTGGACCATCGTATATTTCAAAATAGTGGTTCTCCACCTTGGATGTGGCTTAGAATAACCACCCCACACAGAGTTCATAAGCATCTCTAGGGTGGGGTGCCAGGCAGCAGCATTTTGTAAATGTTCCCCTGTATTACTGCTGACGTCACAGCCCAGTCTGTGAGCCGCCACTGCACCGAGGTATTTCCAGGTGCAGATCTGCCTTCTTATTTGGTGTGTGCATTCTGGGTGGACATTTGGATATCTCCACAATATGCTGCTGTCAGAGGCTTTCTGCCTGTGCCAGAGGGTCATCCAGAAGCCATCACTACTCCCCATCCTGATGGGCATTAGTAACAAGTGAAACACCTGAGAAGCACATGAGTACATATGTATGCTGACAATGTCAGGGGCTAAAGTGAGTGTGCACTGTCCCCAACACTTGAAGAAAATCAAGGAGGCAAAAATTCAGACACAAAATTCAGAGCAGGGGCTTACAGTTACTCACTGTAACAAACGATGCTTGTCTTCACAAAGGAATTCAACATGGGGCCACTTTAAATATCAAGTCTCCTTGAGGCATTTTACAGTGTATAAAACTTTGATTTATAAACATCTTTTTAGTTACACATCTGTTCCATGAAATAAGGTCCACACGCACAGATGTGTGCGCACAGTTAGATATTAGGCTCAACATGTGTAGTCAACGATGATTTAGTTGGCTGAGCAGATGCTGTCAGGATCACGGATAGTATTGTACAACCTGTGCTAATGTGTTGTAAAACTGTGCAGGCAGATGTTCATTTCTGCATCGGAAGGGCTACACACAGGCCTAGACATCAGGCAAGGTTTCACCATCTCCAAGCAGAGATAGCAGTAAGGTCACAAGATATTTACCGGCAAAAGTCTTGACACTTTCTGTGTGAAGGTTGGGAGGAGGAAAGTCAAAGGCAGCCCACCTCACTGCCCACAGATACATGTGGCAAAGCCAGAGGTCGATGACTTCCTCTCTGGTCTCCCTGATATTCTTTCACACAGAAGCTGCTACTGTACAAAGCCATTTGGGCTGTGTTGCCATTAGAGTGGGGTCAGGGTTGTCTTTTGAACATTTAGGGCTAAGTGCTAGAAGCTATAGAAAAATCAGGATAAAGTGCATTGAAAGCCATCCAGCATCAGTGTGATAAAATTAGAGGAGGTCTATGATGACAATGGAAGAACAAGACCCCACATAATTCTTGTTGACCATTTTTGAAGTTGAAATTGCTTTCTTGGTAGATACAAATATAAAATTTAGGAACAAACAGGAATAAGGATGCTGTGTGACGGTAGTGGGACAGTTGCCTTTGTTATTCAGATTAGTTGTGATCTCCAGGGTCTTTTGCACATGGGGGCAGAAAACTGGCCCCTTCGGTACTCTAACTGAGTCATGACCTTGAGCTGAAGCAAGATCCCACACACACCACAGACCTCTGATTTTTCTCCTGGGGAACTCTTATGTGGCCCTGTGGGTCCCAGAAGAAAACACAAACCCTCAACTTAAAAAGCTATCTGTAAAAAGGTTGGGTCTTCGTCAAAGGATTTCCTGCTCCGAGCAGGAAATGACCAGTTCTGTGTACTGTGGGTTTCAGTAGAACCAGAGATTCTGTCTTAACGTTCTGTCCTTGTCTTTTCATTATGCCAGAGCCCGGTGGCCCGTCTTTCACCATCGGCAAAGCTATTTGGTTACTCTGGGGTCTGGTGTTTAACAACTCCGTCCCCGTGCAGAACCCAAAGGGGACCACCTCCAAGATCATGGTGTCGGTGTGGGCCTTCTTTGCTGTCATCTTCCTGGCCAGCTACACTGCCAACTTAGCTGCCTTCATGATCCAAGAGGAGTACGTGGACCAGGTCTCTGGCCTCAGTGACAAAAAGGTAAGAGACCATTTGAAACCGTCGCTCTTTCCCTCAATTCCATTCTGAGCCATACTCACAGTTCTCACATACCTGTTAATTTTCTCAATCTTTAGAATCCACAGTTCTTTCTTATGTTTCCTTCAATTGGGGCCTGGGAGCAGAAATCAGTTTCCCTACTGAAATAATATTGCTTCACATTTGCCTCTTGATTTGTGAAAGGTTGTCACAAGTACGCCCTGGGCTGCAAATAAGGGGCTTTGTATGTTAGCGGCTTTCTAAGTACGTGGTCCCTCTTGTTGGATACGCTTGGGTGGCCTATCTGCGCAGGGCTGCCGTTTGGTGTGTTATTAGGAGGCTGCCCCAGGCCCCCACACCAAGGGCACTGGCCCCATTATGGCCTTCATTTTCCTCCCAGTGGTGTTTGGTTGTGGGCTCGCCCTTTGTTCCTCTGCACACTCGTGTGTTCCCAGAGCTGAGCAGGAGGGTTGTTCTTGTGTCCTGAAGAGAAGTAACTGCTATTTAACTTGATGATTTGCCCTGTGTGGTGCTGATGAATGGGCTGCCCCCATACCAATGGCAGGCCTCCCTGCTGGCCTGTGCAGTGGAGAGAGGAAGAAAAGTGTCTCCTGGTTTCCATCTTTTTTGGGTGAGGATGTGCAAAACCCGATCTAAATGTGTCTGATTCTCAAAGTCTACCAGAAGCCACGGGAGTTTCCACAGGAGCTCTGTTTCCTGAAACCATGATTGATAACCAGATGGTCCAAGACTCGTGATAGGAGCTACCTTCATGGAGTGTCCGGTAAAGCTCATGGATACCCCAAAATAATTCTGGAGACTGCCTTACAACAGTTTCCTACTCTGTTTCCTTAAGATTCAGAAAATGTGATTTTCCCTGATGATGGAGCTATGAAACATAGAGAGACGTGTGTTTAGACCAGTTAGGTCAGATAGTGAATGATTTATTACATGGGTTAGGTTTCCTCAAGATAAAACTTTAAACACTTAGCAAATCATTTGAGAAGAGTGAAAAGGGGGAGATATTCTCTTTGGGGGCTTGGTTCTGATTTCTCCACCTACTCATCACTACTCACCAAGAACATTCCAAAGCATGTGAGGAAAATAAGCAAGCTTCTTAAGGGAATGAAAAAAAATACAGGTATATATATATATATATATATATATATATATATATATATATATATATATATATATATATATATCATTCATTATGTTTACCTCTTCATGTTATCTCTTTCTGTGATTTATCTTCCTTTTCACTTTATTTTTCTTCCTTGTATTTAAAAATATTCCCCCTCTTGTATTTCTGTCTTCCTTATTTTTTACTTTTTTTACTTCCATCTTCTAGCTCATGGTTTATTATGCATTTATTCATATATTCATTCATTTATTACTTAATTTATTTCTAAACCTGTTCTCTGTCATTGCTCCTTTGTTTATATCCTTCCTTCATCATTATGACCCTCTTAGAAAATTTGACTACACATCTCTCTTCACCCCGTTACAGCCACTACCTTTCATGCCTATTTCTGTAACCTAGGCGGTAGAGGGGCTATGAACAGCTACTTCCTTAGGGCTCCATACTTAGATGTGGCATAGCTGAGGTACACCGTGCCCATCCTAAAATATGAGTGTGGGTAAAGCATGATAGATCCTGTCCCCATATGTGGATTTGTCCTCACATCAGGATATGGCAGAAGTGTGGTGGGTCACATGTCCCCACATAGAGGATGGTAGGACCATGTTGCCATGTAATAAATAATGTGGTAGAGGTGTGGTGGGCTGCAGCCCTTCCTCGGTCTCTGGGCTGGAAAGCAGGGGGTCTACCATATTTATCACATTGTTTTTTTCAAATGTCTCTGAGAATTGCTTAGGACACTATATTTATCTTTCTCAGACCCTCATGGGCCATCCAGCAACAACTAAATACTCTTGTATTTGAACTAAGCATAATTGAAATGGAGGAAGATTGTTTTCCCTTCTGTGGTTTTGAAAAAAACATGTCATTCCATGCTGCTTCAACCAGAAAGACAGTGCACCTATCTGCCCTCCATACCATGTTGGTTATGATCTGAATAGTTGGATCCCATCAGTTCTTTGCTTAAAGAACTTTAGTGGCTCCACTGCTTACAGAATAAAGGTGATTTTTTTCAATATGTGACTTTCAAAGCTTTTACAAACGATTCCCAATGTGGTCCGGCTCTTCAGTCTCATCAGCCAATGCTTCGATTTTTGCATCCTGCAATCTAGGCATCGTCGACTCCTAATCCTTCCCAGCCACGCCTCCTATTCATGCATCTGCCTAGGACGGTCTTCTCCTCACTTCGTCACTCATCAAACTCTTACTGAAACTTCAAGACCTTGATTAGAGGGGGACCCCTTTATTTAAGGAGCTTTTCTTGGCTCATCTTGGCTCATGTTGTCACAGCAATCATTCACACCTTTATTATAACATTGTCTTCTGTATTATACTATAGTGTCTATAGATCTGTACCTGACCCCATCTCCCTGCATCTGGCCATAAGCTTCAAAGGGTCTGTGATCATAGCTTGGTTATCATTTAAAAGATCTGTGGTGTGAGAGGGAGAGAGGGTGTATTTGCTTAAGAGTCTCTAGCTCAGAGCAGCAGACTAAGCATTCCGGCAAAGCAAGCAACAAGAGACCCAGAATCCTTTAACAGCTATTTAATTTGAAAATGCTTCAAAATGGCTACCTCTGATACATTTCAGAACTTTGCAAATGACAAAATAGTAAAGGGTAAGCATCCTACCAGAAAGTATCAACATAATTTACATAATTATAGAAAACATTTTAGTAACTAATGATATATAACTACATATCAGTGTCAGGAACAGTAATATAAATCAGGAAGAGAGTTTTCTGTACACTTAAAATGTCAAAATTCTTCTTCTTATTTTCTTTTCTTTACTTCAAAACACCTAAAGAAAACAAAGTCTTGAGACTTTGGGACTGACTTTGCACGAAAGGAAGTGCGTTCTGTGAATTTAGAAAAAGAAAAGAATAAAGTCATCAAAACAATAATATTGAGAATACAAATGAGGTGACTTTGAAGATTCTTTTTTTCAATGTAATTACATTTTCTTCAATGAAAGTAACATAAAATGGAGAAAAGTTCCTAAACTTGTTTTGACTACCATGGATGACATATCTTCTATATAACAGATCAAATGATAAATATCTTAGAGTTATGATGGGAAGATATTTGCAGCCATTAAATTTATATATTTTTAAGAAATTATCTTTAATTTTATGGCAGAAACATGTTCCCATATCTCATTTATATTAAGGTACAAAATCAGAATGTTCAGAGTTAAATTTCCATGAAAACCTATTTTTGGGGCTCCTTTTTACTGGATGACTTCCATTTTTCAGCAACACATTACATCAGTGAATTCAGAATTATTTCACTACTTGCTATAACTAACTGTGGGTGCAAGTTCTAACATTTAGCAGCCCTACTGTACATTGCATCAGCTCTCCCAGTGGGAGGAGGATGGAAGGACGCTGATGACATCTCTTTTCTCTTAACAAAGAGCCCACAATGCTAATTCTCCTATTTCTCACCTATCCAGATGGATTTCTCCTTTTGCAGTCTGCCAACCACAGTATGGAAGGGAAAGAGCTTGGCCCGGTGAAGGATGGGACATATTTGCTGGGCACTGGGTACATTAACCATGTTACATGTATGTTATATGTATAATCTTCATACAGGTATGATTATCCCCGTTTTTACAAATAAGGACACTGAGATTCTGGGAAGGTTAGCGACTTCCCTAAAGTCACACATAATCAACTGACACAGCCAAGGTTTGAGTCCCTGTGTGTTTGACCCAAAAATCACTTGGCCAGGATGGGTCTCTTGACAAAGCTACAACAATGCTAAAGATTGATATTGATGCCCCTGCCCCAACTTTCTCATTTAATTCCCTACTCTCTCGTTTAATGACTTTGTATGTCAGTTCTACTTAACCCAACCCTTCTCAGGACACAGTACACTACCACTAGTAAGACTACTACTACTGCTAATAATAATAAAAACAGTTATCATTATTTTTAACAAAATTTCAACAATAATATCTCTGCTAACATTTTTTCATCTATTATGAGCCAGGCATACTGCCAAATATATTACATAGATTATCTTATGTAATAGTGCTATTAATATCTTCATTTGTACATGAGAAAACTAAAGAAACTTGGAGAGGTTAAGTAATTTGCCCTTCTGATGTTTCTGGCTTCCTATGGCCCCTAAACCATGTGCCACCCTGTTGAGATGTGGATGGTTTTTCTAGTTAATCCACTTTCTTCCTACCCTCCTATCTACCTGGTCAAAGTTTAATAAGTTAGATCCTTTTCCTCTACTAAAAAGTAGCTATTTGACTAACAGGTCCATAATAATTAAATAGTATTTTAACATTTGCACTTTATTTAATAAGTCTTTCAAAAACATTACTTTAACAGAGAATAATGACGATTTCCAGTGATTGGGCAGGCTAATGGCCCTCAAATTGACTTTAGCCTGGGCCTGTTGTGACCCTGAGCTTTAAGCCATTGTTGGAGGGTGGAAAAGAGGTGGCAGCAGGATAGAGAGGGGTCAGTTATGGAGTCAGAGGGTGAAGAAAGTCTGCAGGGAAGCTAAGGCTGCGAAAGTCACTGGAGGCTGCCGTCTGGCCATCAGGCTCCTGAGGGTATCTGGCTGCATCCTGCTTCACCCATTCCTACCACCAGTGTGACATATACCCACATTATATTTTGCAGTTTTTTTCCTCAAGGAGCTAGAGGAACTTTATTAACTTCAAAATAACAAAAAGGTTCTTATCATTTAATGAGGACAGCCATCTTACCTCATAACATTGGAGGTACAATTAGGACAGCCTAACCACAACTAAATGAGGACCCCGTGGCTTTTCTAGGTGATGATTATTCTGAGTTTCTGAGAAGCTGCATAGGGTCTGGAAGTCATCTTTTTGGATACAGGCAGGGAATAACTTTTAAATCAGTATGCAAACAAATAAATAAATATGCATTTTGGAAGAAAACCAGCCTGGTGACAAGCATTTTACACAACTACACTGACATGTTTGGATGGTATTTGAGCATGTGTGAGGAAATGGGCCACGCTTTCTGCTGGACAAATGTGTTTTCCTTGCCCTATTAACTTTAGGCTGAAAGCCAGTGGGAGACAGCTGACCTCAAGCCTGATCTGTCACAAGCTGGTCCTGGCCCAGACCATCTTGGTCAGACCATGGAATACTGGGCTAAAAATAGCTCACGAGGGAAAGTGGCAGCCATGACTACAGCTGTGGAGCTCAAATCGAGGGCCTGGGAAGCACCTCCAGATAGTTGAGCAAATGTAAGGGTATGCTTTATTGTGTGTGATTCCTCTGGAGTTGTCAAGCAACTCGACGTCTTGTAACAGCTGGTCAAGGGCAGGCCTGGAGAAAGTGACAAGAAAAGAAAACTCCCCAAACCCTGGGAGTATGCAGGGTACAGGACATGCATGGGTGGGGGAGGGAACACCTGCCCCTTTGTCTCTTAATTTGCAGAGCCAATCTGACACCGTGCATGGACCACTGCCCCAAGTACTGAGGCTCCGTCATTCCTGCCAGGGTGGCCTCCATCCGGATGGATCCAGAACAAGGCCCTGGGGCTTGGCCAGTCCCAGGTCTGTCAGCTAGGGTCGGCTGTCATCACTTCTCTGGTTTTATTTGAGGGTCGGCTGTCATCACTTCTCTGGTTTTATTTGAGNAGGGTCGGCTGTCATCACTTCTCTGGTTTTATTTGAGGGTCGGCTGTCATCACTTCTCTGGTTTTATTTGAGAATGGGACTTCTTAAATCTGTTGAACAGGTCCTCTTGAACCCTAATTCCTAAGTCCATCTTGACTGAGGCAGGAAATCTCTCACCTCGGCTCGGCATCCAGTGGGGTTTAGCAGTGGTCACTCTCCCACTCCCAGGATGCAAATATCCCAGTGCTGACTGCTGTGTTCCCAAGGGAGCCCCGGAATGCTCCTTTTCTCCTTCTTTTTGTGTGCCCCTTCACCGCATTGGGCTTCACTTTGCTCTTTTCTCCTTGCTTTCTGACATTCCACGGCCTTCCACACAGGATCCCTTACCTTCTTCCAGCTCTTCTATAATGTTGGGGCCCGCAGTGGTATCAATGGTAGCCCCCAAAAAGATGCATCCACATCCTAACCCCTGGAACCTGTAAATGTGGATCTTATTTGGAAAAAGGATCTTTATAGATGTAATTATGTTAAGGATCTCAACATAAGATTATCCAGGTTGATGCTAAATCTAATGACCAGTGAGCGTCCTTATAAAAGAAAGGCAGAGAGACATTTGATACAGAAGAGAAGAAGGCCACCAGAAAGCAAAAGGAATTCCTGGAGCTACTGGAAGCTGGAGGAGACAAGGAACGGATTCTCCCCTAGAGCCTTTGTCAAAAGCACAGCCCTACTGACACCTTGATGTTAAACTTCTGATCTCCAGAATTATGTGAGAATAAATCTGTATTGTTTGAAGCCACTAAGCCCATGGTGATATATTGTGACAGCCACAGGAAACTAGCCACACTACCACATGGTGACTCCTTTTATAATCTGCACTCTGAGCTTGGTGCACCCTTTAGACTGGTGCTTCTTCTACTCATCTCAGTCCCCTTCATCGGCCCCCCGGCCCAGTCCTTCCAAAGGGACTTCTTACAGCAGGATCCGGTTCAGTTCCTCTTCTCACTAATCTCCTTTGCTTGGAAAAACTGACCTACGTCACACTGAAGATTTGCAGACTTGTTTTACACGCAGAGGGAGTCTTCTCTATGCTGGTTAATTTTAGGGAGACAATAAAAATTCTAAGTGCCATTGTGTGCTCCCTTTTGCTCTGCCCTTGAGCCTGATTAATGATAGTTTCTCACAGTATGTAGTGTGTTATTTTTGTGCACACTTCCCACACAACCTTCTTCTAGACCTCTTAGTAGTAATGTCCCTGTCAAAGGGGATTGAGGATGTGTTTTCATAAGATGCATCATTTTCACAACTCTTGTCTGGGGAAAAGATTATTAATGCACCCCTCTCATTCTGGATCATGCTGTTGTTCAACTCACAGAACTGGAAGGGACTTTATTAGATTATCAGGCACAGGTGACACTTTTGTCATCAAAGGCAAACAGATGTCCTCCCCATGTAGATGAACGTGTTACACAGGAATGCACACTCAACATGGAGTTTCTGTCCATCCTCCCAAGCTACATAAAGGCAAGATACCTCGGTCACTAAGAGCTTGGAACTTGCACATCTGCATAAGGAACACGAGTTCCCCATGGGCATACAACATAGGCTTTACAAAGTGGATCTCAGGAAGGTTGTCTTATTTAGCCTGGAAAAAGAAGAAAGCTTTGTCTCACTCTGCTAATATTAGTGGAACCACCTTTTTGTGAAATAAAACAAAATGAAAAGGAAGGAAGGGAGAAGGAAAGGGAGAAAGAAATTCACAATTTTCCTACCTGAATTGAATCAAACTGGGACCCAAATGAAACCAGCAATAGGTGACAAACAATTTTGGTTAATAAAAATCAAAGCATGCAGCATGGTGTGCTGCACTTGAGCTTTGATGACTTTGGTAGTAGGAGGAGCTAGTGAGCACTTCTTTGAACTTGTGGGATCATTGAATGTCTCCATGTGGCTTCCATATGGGGCCTCTCCCCATTAGTCCCTCTCTCCCCGGTTTGGAAGAGCAAGTGGCTCTGGGGACGCCCATAGATGTTTGAATCTACTTACATACAGCCAAGTCTCTGGTTCTAAGAGAAGAGAGCTATTCCATTTAGCTTACTACTGAAGGCAGTTTCTTCATCCTGAAGTTTATTTACGACAAAAGAGAGAGATTTCTTCAACATCCTTTTCTCTCTCATTAAAAACAAAATTAGAAATAAGTGGTTTAGTCCAAGGGGGGTAAGCTTTTATATGCTCACTAAGTCTTGGTTTGTGGGCTGAGGATTTATTAAGAATTACTGTTTCACTTCTGGACAACTAAGTTCGAGTCCTTTGAGACAAATTAATGCAGCCATGAAAATTTATATGTGGCCAAAGGCATCAATCCTAAAATAAATCAGATTTTGGAGGTGTCAGAAATGTAGTCTCCATGAAAATTGTGGCCTGTGGCCTAGGCTCGCTCTGAGCTTTTGTGGATGTTTTGGCCTTTTTGCCTTTCCAATGCCCCACCCCCACCCCCACCCCTTGGTGTAATGATGGCAAGAGGGGACAAAGGCCTCAATGGACTGTGCAGCCTGTTGTATTTTTGGAAGTTTTATACATGTGTTAGGAGCCGTGAGAGCGCCGAAGGCATGGGGAAGCCCAGCCATTTAATTTACAGTTTGATGTCAAAGTTTTCCTTTCCAGCATAGGTCACCGAGAGCTATTGAAAGACCACTCCCGTTCTGTCAACACTGTCATCTCAGACATTTTCTCTGGTATTTTAATAGAGTTCTATACGGGAGGCTTTGATTCAGAGAGGCAAGGGCATTAGCTGCAGGCCAGCACGGTCCGGAGCTGTCCCTGTGGAGAGAAGAGAACGAGCAGGCAGGCAAGCTACCTCACGGTGCAGGCGGCTTAGACTCGGAGGAAGAGTCGGGAGGAGGAAGATCAGGGGCTCAGGACCTCACTTTAAAAATTCTATGGTTAGGCTGCATGAGTAGTTCTTTCTGTTGTGAGCACACAGGAAGGAGTGGCTGTCAGGGAGGAGGTGGGGTAGAGGGAGTGTTGATATCAGAGTCACTTGGGGAACCCTTTGGAAAGAAATAGGCCCCTCTCCACCCAGCTGGAAATAAAAGTACAGGTAGTAAAAGCTCCCACCTGAGTAGGGCCTGCCAGGAGGCAGCCAGAAAACCAAAAGTATAAAAAGGATTGTGAGCTCCCTTTTGGTACTTTGGGGGGAAGCTATTGGAGGGGTGTGATGTTCCCCTTTTCTCCTACTCCCCTAAAATCCACTGAAGGGGTTTTGAGGAGACCATTTGGAGAGCTTGGTATTCGTGCTGTGCAGTTAGAATGGAGAAGGGGCTGGTGTGTGCCCCATAACTGAGAAGACCAAGGCTGACAGGTCTTAGCTGGAGTAGGTCACCTGGTGAATGGGCCAGACTCTGATCAGTGATGGGTGGGCAGGTCTGCATTCCTTAGGACAAGATTAGGCCACATGGGAATGAGGAAGTCGGTTTGGGGGAGGTATTTTTAAAGGTACCATGCCCAAAGGGCTTCCTGCCCAGGATGAGGAAACCAAATCAAAAATTTGCTGGAGGGGTGTCACCCAATGGAGAAGCTTGAAGGGGCTGGTATCAGTGACCAGCTGTACTAAGGCAGTTGCAGACCAAGGTTCTCACTAAGAGGCTCTCTGGGGAACCCATGAACTTGCCTGACAAGAAGAGTCTGCTTTGAACACCAGCCATGCCTAGAGAGCACCAGTGTAGGATCACTACAGCGCCACCCTAATGAGTGCTTTCCTGCCTCTGAAGGCTCCTCCTTTTCCTGCCCCCACAGCCTCTCACCCCACCCCAGAGAGTAGGAGGACAGCAGCTAGAATACAGGATCTGTAAGAGCCGACTTTGCTTGGTCTTTATTTTTTGGTCAGCTGGCCGCCCCTGGGGTTCCTGGTGCCAAATCTGTCTGGTTTGCTCTTCCCTTACTATTGAACATTTATTGAACTATTTAATGAACATATACTATGTGCCAGGCCTGTCGTTAGACTCTTCACATCTGGCGACTTTTAATCCTCATGCCCACCCTTTGTGATAGATATTATTAATGTCATTTTATAGATGAGGACAGACATGTAAGAGTTAAGCAAACTAACTGAAGTCATACTAGAAAGTGAGGGCATCAGGATTTGATCCAGGGTTTGTTGATGCCACAGCCCACAGCTATCCCATTATACTGCACTGCTATAGCCCTGTGTCCTCCTTGTGTGGATACAGGAAGGAGGGGCATCTAGAGGCACTGGCCTGGTGCAGCAGAATCCAGTCAAGCCCCTACCTGGGGACCCTCTCTGCTCTGCTTTCTTGGATGCTCAAGGGGATGATTATGGACCCATGTAGACCCACAGACCACTTGCTACCTGTCTGAGTGCACAGGGACCTAGAAGAGACTTATTCACTGGAATCTGGGAGTATCTCCAACAAGGGCTCTGTTATCTTCATTTCTGTACTCACAGCTTCTTACAAATTTAAGAGCCACTTATTTAATGAGGGTTGACTGGATGAATGGATCCAAGAAAAATGGACTATTGTCAGGTGCCATGTTTTCTCTCTTCCAGGAAGTAACCAATAGACTTAATCCAGATAGAAAGGAAAAGGTCCCAGTTTCAGGAAACTACTTCCCTTTAGAAGAAAAGAAAGGAAGACAGAGAGGAAAGAAATGGAGAGGAGGGAAATGCACCCTACTCCATCTCTCCATCTTCATATTAAGAAAATAAAGCAAGAACAATGTTAACTGCTTCTCAAGTACTTCTGACAAGGAGACCATGAGTAGTTTAAGTCTATAAACCACCTGGATATTAAATTTGCTAAATGCTTAATTCCTTAAAACTTCCTCAGACCTCTCTCAGCTTATCACTAGCACCACAGTATGTTCAGTTAAGTATAAGCCAGTTCCGTTTCTTGCAAGAACTTACTGCCAACAGACCCTGACACAGCTAGTACTCAGCCTTTTTTGGACTGGGTTCAAGAGAGATGTTGAGCTGGGTGTCATTTTGGTACTGAAGAAAGAGTGCTGTGATGTCTAATGATGTCTCCTAGTGGCCTCAATTACAAATTGAACAAGATGGCTAACAGCACTGCGTTATGAAGGACACTGCAGCTGCTGACCTCCTGGGCAGAGAAAGCTCTGGGAAGTGAGCCTTTTATTGCTCCCAGAAAAAAAAAGAAAAACTGCGCACACATGAACACACAAGGTTATCCATTCACATACCTTTACCTGACACACCACCCATCACTGCAGACACATGCACACACCATGCACGGTTCAGAGGCGGCTCTGACTAGGAGCACTGAGCAATTTCCTGTTTTTTCCTTTTCTCCTTATAAAAGTGCATCCAATTAATTGTGGCCAATTACGTTCAAATTCCTTTCTGTTTGCCAATCAGGGCTGCCTGACCAGGCAAGAGGCACTCACCTGCTTCATTATGCAAATTGATATTCAAAGGCTGAAGAACAATGCTGCCTTCAGCACAGCAGTGAATCCAGGCTGCTAAGATGAGGCTGCTCCAGTGGAGTTGCTTTAACCCTCTGATGATGGTGAGAGAGGGCTGAGAAGGCTTCAAGTGGAGATGGGCGCAGAGTCAAAATCAGTGCTGGCTCCCAAAGTACCCATTACTCTGGTATGAACTGGGCTCTGACATGGAAATTCACCACTAGGTCTGACAAGATTCGAGACAATTTGGAGTCCAAATAGTTTAGAGAAAATAGCTTGAATCCTTAACTACCCCTGTGGTCTGACAACCATAAATAACATTCTGCAGAATGTGATGGGCACCCATAAGCATGGGGTCAGGTGTGGCCATAAACGTACCAGTTCTCAGAATACCTGCAGTCAAGGGCAAGCCTGATCCACCATGCAAAGCACCCAAAAACAATCACCAGATAGAGAGAGAGAGAGAGAGAGAGAGAGAGAGAGAGAGAGAGAGAGAGAGAGAGACTGAGAGAGACTGAGAGATGTCAATGAACACTGAAGATCTCACATCGTGAGATTATTTTGTTTGGAAGAGACCTGTGCCATTCAGATTCAGGAGCTACTATCTGCAGAGAAAGTTATTTTACTCGCCAGTAATCACAGTTGTGAGGACTTACTTCTCTCTTGCCTGCCTCACCTTCTTACCTTGTCCTAGCACTTCAGAATCTCTTCTTAAATTGAAATTACAGTCTCACCTCTTAACCCCAAGTCATCAAAACAAGGCTTTTAACAAAATTATGTATTTGTCACCCTGGTCCTCTCTGCTAGGGGTGGCACTAGCCAGACACAGCACACAGCAGTGCGGGCATTTCTGCTTGGCAGCTGCGGTCTCAGTGACCTGTAGTAGGGCTCAGAGGAGTCTGGTGTTGGGAACTGGCCAGCTTTCCAGCTCCTCCTGAAGACTCTACATCATGTGACTTCAGTTTTTGGTTTGAAGTATCATGAAATCACACATCATCTAACCCATGTTAGATAAAAGTAACAGCACGACGTCCTTGCAGCATCTGAAGGGTGTGTGGTTCAGTGACGAGGAAGAATCGCTGAAAGAAAATGGCTCCCAAGGCAGTCCACACACAAGCTGAGCCCATGGGTCTGCATGACCACTCCTTTTTTTTTTTTTAATTGTTAGTTTCAGGTGTACAGAACAATGCATTAGTTATCCTCTACACCCTTCGCACAAAAACAACCTCCCTCCCCCATCTACTGCCATCCCACCCCTGATATCATGCTTATCTATTACAATTCTATTGACTCCACGTCTCGTGACTATATGTATATATAATTATAGTTGACATACATTATTATTCAACATCAGCTTCAGAAATACAGTGCGACGGTCAGGCCTCTACACCGACTATGAAGTGGTCTCCCTAACAAGACATCTGGCCCCTTAAAAAATATTTACAACATTATTGATTATATTCCCCAGACTGTCTTGTCTATCCCTGAGGCCATATTGTAGTTACCAATTTGTATTGTCTCATCCCTTCCCTGTCTCCTTCATCCCCACCCACCCCCTCCCAACTAGCAACCCTCAGTTTTTCCTCTGTGTCTCTGAGACTATTTCTGTTTACATTGCTCGTTTATTCAGTTTTTTAGAATCCACGTATAAGTGAGATCATATGGTATTTGTCTTTCTTTGACTGACTTATTTCACTTAGCATAATGTTCTCTAGTTCCATCCATATTGTTGCAATTGGTACTATTTCCTTCTTCTTTATAGCTGAGTAATACTCCATTGTGTAAATGTACCAACGTTTCTTAATCCAGTCGTCTACCGATGGGCATTTCGGTTGTTTCCAAGTCTTAGCTATTGTGAATAGCGCCGCAATGAACATAGGGGTGCATATATTTTTTCGGATTAATGTCTTGGGTTTTTTTGGATAAATACCTAAGAGGACCACTCCTTTTTTAAAGAATTCCTTCATGTGCTTATACTTCCAGTTTCAACACTTATATAAAGAGAACAAAAAAAAATTAAACTATCTGCTTCTTAAAGTGCATACATTTTGGGGATGTTGAGTGACAGTTTAATCACAATTTAATGAGACCTTTTTATAAGGTTGCCTCCCTCTTAACACCTAGCTGTGATCCATCCCTTTGGTCTAAAAAAACAAGGCTTTTGATTTTCTGGACATCAGTCATGTAGAAAAACAGGGACTGTCAGGTTTGGATGCTCCAGAACTGCACTTAGGGAAGCAGAGCAGTTCAGGACGTGGAGTATAAATATACAAAGTGAAGCGCCAGGAAATTCCTTCTCCTTTCCTCCAGTTCTTCATCACCCATCTCCTGTCCCTCCCCGATCCCCAGGCACCCCATCCCTGCCCTACTCAACAGCCCGAACCCACCTTTATCATCCTCCACTAGAATCATTGATCAAACGCCCATTTCCTTTACTGCACTGTAAGCTACTTGAGGCAGCAGACATGCTTTCAATAACAATCTATTCAGCTCCTGGGACAGTGCCTGCTACATAACAGAAGTATGCTAAGTGAATGAATGTTTCCAGAACATAAACTAATAATATTAACACAAAAGTTCTGCTCTCTTATGGATTAAATTGCCTTTAATGAGCTAGCCATTTACAGTATTGTTTCTCTGGGGAAATGTATTTCTTTTTCTGAACAATTGATTTATAAATGAACTCTTGAGGACAGCATGTTCATAGGTTGGAGCCTGCCTGTTAAAAATTGCATTTACAAAGCCAAAAATAAATTAGCCTTTGTTAATTTATGATGTTCTTTTGCAATGTGAATAACCAGGGCCCTTGTCCATGGTAATCACTGTATAAACCCACATCAATAGTTACAGTCTCAGAGAATGGACTAGTCATTAGTGACTATGGGTGGCATTCCCTGGGCTAGACAATTTACATTCTTTGCCTCATTTACTTTTCCTGCCAAACCTTTTGGGCAAATGCTACCTCTGCCTTACAAAAGAGAAAACTAACACTCAGCCAATTTAAAGTATGTGATATGGCTGGGCTCCTAAGCCCCTCTGGTGCCTCGGTTTCCTAATTATAAAATGAGGATAAAAATTGTTACTTACATTATAGCTGTCGTGCTGATTAAAGACTTATAATACCTGTAAAATGCTTAGAACAGTGCCCCATGCGTACTAATCTCTCATTAAATGTTAGGGCTGAGATCCTCCCACAG
Source organism: Hipposideros armiger (assembly GCF_001890085.2). Lineage (NCBI taxonomy): Eukaryota > Metazoa > Chordata > Mammalia > Chiroptera > Hipposideridae > Hipposideros > Hipposideros armiger. The sequence goes on along the minus strand of NW_017731426.1, from coordinate 1,688,140 downwards.
ACTCAGGGTTTGTGCCTAAGTCCACCTCACAAAGCTCATGATGTTTCCAGTTTAGGATCATTGTGAACCTTGAAAGGCATAGAAAAACTGCAACGAATCCATCTAGAGCCTACATGCAGCCCTCCTTCCACCCCCCCCCCCCCCTGCTCCTTGCACTTTCCTGTTTCAATGAGATTCTGGGGGAAGGGGTGGGGCGGGATGGAGGACAAGTAATAGGGATACATCAGGGCTGGACAGGCGTGCAAGGGAGAACGGAGGAGTCACTCTGCAGTGCATAGACTTCTGAAAATAGCTCTGGATCCAAGGATGCTGCAAGAAGGGTATCTGCCATGGGCAACAGGTGCCCAGTACCACTTTGCAACTATCCTTGTGGGTCTTTTGAGAGAAAGCATTTAGCATCCTCTTAGGTGCAGAGTAAGAGTTCAATGTATGTTTCTAAATCCTGTATCTGTCATCCATCACTGTGATAGAAAGTTACTTCAAATACGTTTTCATTTAACTACCGGGCCCACCCCTAAGCAGTTTCTTCCAGGAATGGACAGATTACAAAACTGGGCTTCTCTTAAAGTCTTCCCTGCTTGCATGATCTTGAATTGCCAAAGAAGTGTCTGTCATTCCAGACTCCCAGGAAAAGTAAACCTAACTGCTCCCACCTCACGCTCCCTTGGAGACTTAGAAAAGAGCTTTAGCTTCACTGCAATTTACTGATGAAATCAGAGAATTTATAACATCCCTAAGTTTATATCATTAATACTCCTTTTAGCTAGTATATTTAGCAATAGAAAATACATTCTTATTGTCATAAATAGTTGCCACTCTATCATAATTTGTTCACTAATGGAGGAAATACTAGGGCTCCCTAAAGACCCCTCGTCATTTGGAAAATTCCCAGAATGTCAAGTTAGATTTGGGTCTGGGAGAACCTGAGACCCATTGGTTTCAGTCCCTAAAGCTCCTCTTCTCAGTTCCCAGCCTAGGGAGATCCCTTCCCATTCTCCAAGTCATTTCGGGTCTCTGCTGGCCAGCTCCCACTCCACATGTTCTGTATTAATACACCTTATCCTGCGTATCTGTGTGACACAATAGAATGTAATGGTGTTCTCTAGATAGTCAGTGTCACTACTTTCCAGCCTCGCCACCTACTCTTCACTTATTCATTCAGCAGATAGACCCCAAATCGCTACCATAAGCCACTGATGGACAGGGGCTAGAAAGAGCAGAGCAGCTCTGTGCAGGCACGCTGTCTCGAACCTTTGTGTCCGCTCCGAGCTGGCAGCCCAACCACACCATTTATCTCAGGAGTCCCAGTAGCTGCCACACTGCCCATGGCTAAGGCCTCGATGCCCTGGAAGTAGAAAGACCAATAGTTATGCTCCTTTATCTCAGAGTCCCTCCAGAAACCCCTCGTGCCCTTCGTAAGGTCATTGTTCAACCTGGATCTGCCTCCCAGCAGAGCCCTGCCCCTCTCCACAGTTCTTTGGATTAATGAAAGCCTCTGTTGTATTACCTGCCTGGGTTTTTATTTACATTTTTATATTCTCTGCACTTAGCATAATACCTAGTACATAATAGTAATTAATTCAACAGCTATTTATTTAATGGTGACTAGTTACCCTGTAAGTAGGGTTGCCAGATTTTGCAAATAAAAATACAGGGCACCCACTTAAATTTGACTTTCTGATGAACCATGAATACGAGTGTATGATTTTAGTAGAAATCCTGAAACCCTATAAGTATGTCGTGGAAACCCTACCTGTGAGGTATTGGAGATGTGCTGAAAAAGCCGCAGCCCAATAGTCCAGTGAAGAAGGCAGACAGTTAATGGCAAGTACAGTGATAGAGGGATTGTCTTGGGTGCTCCTTTCAGGGTTAAATAAACTCAGTTTTTTAAACTTTCAGCATAAGGTTTGTCCCCTCTCCTTTAATCATTTTCTGAACCTTCTCAGATTTGAGTTGTGAGTTCTGTGAGTTATAGACGAGAGCTCACAGTGACCATAATGCCCTCCCACTGACACCTCGCAGAGCTGATCATGTCCTTCTCACCTGCTACCTTGCTCTTGAGCTCCCCATCATGGGCTCCCTATTTACACAGCAACACTGCTGGCAATTCATGCAGTTATGGTCCACTAGGGCTCCACAATCGTTTTGGACCATGCCTTTGACAAAGCCAGTTCCTGCCCCTTCTTACTCTAGGGCAATGTGGTTTTACGTCCTGCGAGGGTTACTTTGTATGCTTCCTAATTGAACTTCATCCTTTTAATATCCTCTTTCATCACGGTGGACTTATTGTTTGGATGTTTAATTCTATTTCCCAAATGGCTGGCCATCCAATCCAACTTAGTGTCATAAGCAATTTCAAGAGCAAGTTTTCCATCCTATCATCTAAGTTATTAAAATGAGACCTTTCCCTGTGTGTTTCGTAAGTTAACCCACACTCCTGATTTAGAATTTGTAGGATAATTTTGAAGTAGGCTAGCTTCTCTGTAACCCATAGTCGAAGGGAACATGAGCCGTGCACTTGGAACCATTGGAAGGACCCAGTGGCCTGCTATCTTAAAAGAATCATCACAGAGCTCACTAAAGAAACCTTTGAGTAACTTCCTACTAGGTAGCTGAGAAACTATCCCTGTCAGTGTGCCTATTTCTCTCTAATTGTGTCCACCCAGACAAGGGTTTTAAAAATATAAGTGCGAAATGGACTCATCTAGATTATTTTCCAAAATAGGTGTTGCAATTTATAGGCAAGCTATCCTGCCAGTAATTCTATCCCTGCAGCCCATTTGCTTATTCTAGAAAAAGTCTCTTTTTCCAAGCCTGGTATGAAACACACCTTCGGTTTTATTTTAAGTGAAAAAATAAATTTTAATATGTTTATCTGATGCAGATTTGAACTTGTTCTGCTGAAAATTCACATCAGACGTAGCCAGTGGGACTAGCTTCAAAGAGGAAGCCACTTACAGGGGGTACATTGTTAGAAACAAGAGTTTCCAGGGAACAGTGGCATGGTGTCCCTGACAGACAGTCTCAGCTCAGGACACCCTGTAGGGCAGCCCCCACAGAAGCATCCCGTCTAAAATCTGGAAGAGGCTCTAAAATAGTTTTGTCCCTCCCTGTCTGTTTTACTCTTTTTAAAAATGTTTTCAGTAATGGAAATTATGTTATATGGTGTGACATACTCATATTTAACATATTTACAATGTTTATTAGTCTCTCCCTACTAGACGGTATTCTCCATGAGAGCAAGAATTTTTGTCTTTGTTAGCTGATTTATCCACACTACCTATAATAGAGTCTGGCAAGTACAGGTACTCAAATATTTGTTAAAGAATGAATTAATGAATCATTTAGTCAATGAAAGAACGAATGGATGAATGGATGAGAAGACAGTTATATAATTGACATGGCGTTCATAGTATATGTAAGCCAATACTTTTCTTTATTAGCCATTTGAATTTAAGAAACAGTGGGAGATAGTTTCATAACTAATGCTTCAGGGGTGAAGAAGAGAAGGTAATGTAGATAAGAAATATTTGACATTTATAGTCTTAGATAAAATTTGCTTATCTGTGGTTTCTACTATCAAATCATCTAAATCTTAGAGCCGATATTTGAAAAGAATAAGTGGGGTCTCCAACTGTCCAACTATTGTGGCTTATCAGATCTGAAATTATAAAGTGATTTCAGGACTTATTTGGCAAAGAGACTTGATTTCTTTGAAAACCCTGATTGCTTCTCATCTCATTTATGAGAAGGCTGCAGGTGGCCTCTCTGTGTGTCCATGCACTATAGCTTGCGCTGTTTTCTGAATGTGAGGCCTCAGTGTCTCAGTCAGCCAGGTGTTCACCGAGTGCTTTCTACTTTCCAATTGTCATTTCACAAGAGGTAGCCAACCCTGAAATAGCTATCACAGTGCCACTTTCCACTTTCAGAGATGAATGATAACAAAACAAGTTTATATAAAGGAATTATTACAAGGAAAGACAGTTTCTAAGATTTTTCCTGGAATAAGTACATATTAAACACAATTTCAAACTATCTATGATCTTTTGTATCTAAATTCCTGTGTAGCACGCAGATTCCAGTCTCATGATACATAGCAGGTGCTCATTGAACATGTCGGAATGAAAGGTAATCCTAAAGAGAAATGTGAATTAATGTAGTTTAGAATGATTTTCAACAGAAGGGATGAAAGTAAAAGGGGTTTTGGACATAACCCTAAATCAGCTGGAAAAATTAAATTCTACACCTTCACCGATATGATTATTGATATTTTACTTTTGTAGCAGTCACCTTGTAATAATTTGTTAGCACTGTAATTGGAGTCCCACTAAGGATGACTTAGGTTTGTTGGACTTTCATGATCCCTATAGGCCTGGGGCCTGGATGCATCTGCCACTGACTCTAGTGCAGAGTCTAGTGCCGAGTGGGCACTCAATGTGTGTGTGTGGTGACTGGGTGAAGCAGGGGATGGAGGGGACAGGAACGGAGAATGGCTATTTAGTCTTGGATAGCTAATGAGCTTCCCAGGCCTCTGCTTCCTGCTGTGTACAGTGAGGAGTTCATCCAATCAGCTTTTCTCAAACTCTGTTTCCCAGTCTACAAGTGTTCTGGGAGACATAATGGGTGTTCTTAAAATAAATAAATAAATAAATAAATAAGTCCATGGCAAAATTTGTTCAAGAAAATGCTGTGTCAAGGTTAACTATTCTTTCTCAAACAGCTTATCAGCAGCCACTCCTGTGAGGGTCCATTGTGAGCCCCAGAAAGGGGTACAGTATGCTCAGTGGGATCGCTGAGGCTCCCTCCCAGTGCTGACATTCTATAACCTACAGTGCCCCCACTCAGAGTGGACTTAATTGACCACAGCAAGAAGTTCTGCTGTGCAGTGAATGGGTCACAATGTGACTGTGTATGCACATGCTGGCATTGCCATTGCTTGGTATGAAATTGACTAATCTGATCGATCTCCAGGAAAGCAGGAGTTAGCTTGTGGCCCTGACATGCCTCTGCCCAGATCCTCACCTGTCCCAGGACCTGCCTGGCACAGACCTTTGTCAGCCCTTCCTCCACTTCAGCTTCATGACTCTGAAGATATTGCCACTGTGATGGGAACCTCAGGGTATCAGACTAACAACTGGAGCACCCCCATTTTCACTGGGGCATCTTGATATGGAAACCCTGGTAGTAACCTTTAGTGTTCTCCCCAAAACTGTTTATGAGCTGCTGGGGCTTCTTCTAGTGAAGGCTTGGAATCCCAGTTTCCATGGTGAATCCATCTGTACCCTTTACTTAGAATCTTCTTTTGAGGCCATTTCTCCTTCCTAGCACCCACAGCTTTTATAAAATATCTGCAACCATCCTTGTACTCTCACAGGTCGGGGGGTCTGTGAGGGGGCGTGGAGTGGATGGCAGTCAACCTCTTTGTAACAGTCTCACCTAAGGGCATGTTGAGGGAGCACAGCCAAGGCCACCTGTAAAGCACAGGATGACTTAAGGATAAAACTCAAATGCCTTAGTCCTTATGCTTCTGTTCACTCCAGCTCCATGTTATTATAATTATCTCCAACTCTGTCATATTTTTGGTGCCAAAGAAATATTCATATGCTTTGTCAAGTCCTAAATTTGACAAACTCTTGTGGGATCTCAGATCTGATACATTTTTTTTGAAGGGAAATGGAGAAGGTGCCAGGAAAGATGTCCTCAGCTAGCATGAGGACATTTTAACTCCTTATTCACCAAGGATGCCAGGTTATCACTAGACCTGAGAAATATTAATGCTCAACTGTGTGTTGCATGATAATGCATTAACCAATAAGGAGGGTACTTGGAATTATTTTTTAATAAATGTATCCACATTTGTGTTATTCAATTCACTCATTTAGTCATTCATTCATTCATATTGAGAGCCTACTGCGTGCCAGGTACTGTTCTAGGCACTAGAGAGAGAGAGAGCGATGATCAAAACACACAAAATTTTTGTCCTTTATATCACTTGCATTCCAAAGGAGGTGGGGGGCGGAAAATAAATTAAAAAGGTAATTATGTATAATATTAGAAGGTGTTAACTGCTACAGAGAAAAATAAAGCAGAGAAGGGATATGGTGAGTGTTGGCAGAGGAGTTGCAATCTTAAATTGGGAGATCAGGGAAGGCCGCAGTGAGACCTGAGTCTGACCTGAAGTTAGTGAGGGAGCAATGGATAGTTGGGGCTTTCCCAGCAGTGGGAAGTGCAGGCTAAGGCAGGAGTTTGCCCGGTGTATCCTAGGAACTGTGAGGAGCCAGTGTGGCTACTAAGGGGTGGGCGAGGGAGAGTAGTGGGACAGGAGATGGTCGGGATGAGCTGGACTCTGCCACTTCCTCTGCTTCCTTCTTCTGAACTGGATTCTGCCAAGGTTTCCATTTCGATGTGTTTTCTGTATATTCCCCCCATTGTATTCCCCCTGAGCATAGGCCAGACCCTTAGTTGATTCCCAGTGAGTGTCCTTGTTCCAGCCTCTCTGCTCTTCCAGCCATATGCTTGAGCCCAATAAAAATACCTAAGTGTTGTGGGGTGCCCATCGCGTCCTTCTGCAGCCTGACCATTCAGTGTGCTCCCACTGCGTGACTGCTTTCTGTGCACCAACGGCATTCCATATTCACATGTACAAGCATTCTTCCCAACTTCAGTTAAGACGCAGTGCCCGGGTCCCTCTGCCTCTTTTCTCACACCATTGCCCCCGTGCCCTGCGTGCCCTGCCCTCATCTCTGCCTGTGTAAATCTCCACCAACTAACAGTCAGCTCATCTCTGCTTCCTTCCACTCTGAAGCCTCCCCATCACCGTCCGCTCATGATGATCTCCACTCACTCCAGACTTTTAGTGCCTTTCTTTCCTCACATCCCATTTGGAACTTGGCATACTCATATAGTCATAGGATTTTTCTATTCCACATATGTTTGCTGAGCATCTGTTCTATGTATATAGAACTCTGTGGTGCATTTTACAGTGAAGTGTGAGGACCCTGCATTTGAAGCCTTGCTCTGCCAGTTTCTAGCTGTATGGCCTTATTCAAATGTCTTACCTCTCTGTGCATCAGTTTCCTTGTCTGGTAAATGGGGATAGTAATACCTACTTCATAGGGTTGATGGGAAGATCAATGAGTTACTATCAGTAAATTGCATGGCACATTAATAATAGAAGTGTTAACTGATTCTCTCATTACATTATCATTGTTATTTCCAACTAAGCTATGTGTAGGGGTCGTATCTGTTGCCTCATTTCATTTCAGATATTTATTTCAGAGGTCAGTGACTTATGCATGGTTATGCCCACTAAATGTGTTGATGATGATATTTTATGGCCAGACTCAAGACTTTGCCAAACACCTAAGTCTTCAAGGTACAGGTTGTGTCATAGTAAAGTTAATATAGGAATAAAGCCATTTGCTCTGTTCTACCGCTAGCTCAAGGACCAAATGTCAGCTAGCTAGCATGAACTGTATTGCCATTATCTGATTTTAGGAAATATTTTAGGAAATACTTATTGAGGCCTACATATCCAAATTTTGCAAATTACAAAAGAAATGATTGCTTTACAATGAGGAAAACTGATAAATAACTAAATTCCAGGAATCCAAAGAACTGGTATTTCATTTTCTATAGGGTCTTGTTTTAGCCACAGCAGGAGGGATAGCGAGAGGAAAAGAGGGCGTTCCACCGTTCCACCCCTCCACCCCCTCTTTTCCACTAGAGCTTGTCATAGGAACGCTAGCTCGACACTGAGCTCAGAGGCCAGGGGCTCCTTCTCCAGCAGCATGGCATCCAGAGTCGGGAAGACATACTTCCCAGGCTTCTCACATCCAAGGGCAGGCTTCTTCCCATGCAAACTTCAGTGTGTTTGCCACTGTGGGCAGTCATAGCACTCACATTAATAATAAGAGAAGAAAGAGCAGAAACGACTAAGGCGTTGAGTGCTTACTATATGCTAACTCACTTTCTGGCAATAGCAAAATGGCTTCAGGTTCTCCAGGGGCCCAGGAAGGGAACAGAGTTAATTTGGCAATTTTATTATATGCCTGTATCTTCTAACTACATGCTGTAATGTTATTGTCATCACAATCCAGTCACCTACTCTGAATGAATTTGAACAATATTCTCTCCAATGAATAATGTAAAATGAAATGTAAAAATAATTATTTTTCTTCCCATCTCTGTTCCCAGTTATAAGTTCCAAAAAAGTGAAACGCCTGACTTTTCATCGCTGTATCCACAGCCAGAGTGTTCCATGGGTAGGGTCCTGGGTGCCCATCCTGGCCCCCAGGTTTTACAATGGAGGATTTGTAATGAAATACTGTACCTTATTTCTCCTAGAACATAGTTGAGATTGACTTTCAACGTTTCTTAAGTCACTCAGTTAATAAATGGTGGAGCTCAAATTTGAACTTAAATCTTTTAAGCCCATAACGCATATGTTTACTTACTATTTTATCGTTAAATTGCCCTGTCAATGGAAGCACAGACTACCGCCTTTTAGCCATCTGTCCTGAGCTTTTATGGCCATGAAACAGTGAAGAAGATCCTGCTTTCAGAAAGTTTGCTCTTTGTGTCCTCATCTGACCTTCTTCCCACTTTGGGCAAACAAGGGATCGTGGTAGGAGAGAAGGGAGGCCACTTTCTCCCGCCACCTCTCCTGTCCAGAATCTGACGTCATACACACATATCTACTTCTTCCTAGTTAGACTGTAGGAAATTATTATGGGAAGATTGAGTAGCAGATAGAATAATAAGATAGTGGTTACTGTACTTACTTTATAGTTCATGGGAAAATTGGGAAGACCTAAAGAGAGAAGAAATGCAAAACTTGGTGTATTTGAGGGAAGGGTGGGGGACATATGACCCACCACTCCCACTCCTGGGTATTTACCGTAAAGAAATGAAAATTTCTTTTTGTTCACACAGAAACCAGTACATGAATGTTATAGCAGCTCTATTCATTACTACCCCAGACTGTTCTTCCATGGGCAAATGGATTAAAGAAACCTGACATATCCTTACAATGGAACTCTACTCAGTAATAAAAAGGAATCGATACATGCAGAGCATGGATGCATCTCAAAGGCATTATAAGTGAAAAAGCCTATCTCAAAAGGTTGCATACTGTATGATTCCATTTATATAACATTCCGGAAAAGACAAAACTACTGGGATAGAGAACAGATTGGTGGTCGCCATCCGTTAAAGGTCAGGGGAGGGTGACTATAAAGGAATAGCACAAGAAGAGAGCTTGGGCAGTGATGGACTTGTTCTGTGTCCTGTGGTGGCAGTTACAAGATTCTATGCATGGTTAAAATTCATATAACTAGTGGCGATTTAGTGCTAATAGATAACGTAGTTTCAGTTGGGGAGGATGATAAAATCCCGGTGATGGATGGCGGTGACGATTGCACAACAACGTGAATGTACTTAATGCCACAGAGCTGTACACTTAAAAATATTTAAAATGGTAAATTTTATGTTATGTATATTTTACCACAATTTAAACAAATGAATGAATATGGAAATAAATAGAATAATGAAATTCATAGAGATGTACCTAAAAAGAATTAAAGCCAATAATAAAAAAGCACTATGAAAACAGAGGGTCCTGAGGGTAGTAAGGAGAAGGAAGGGTGTTAGGTAGGTCAAAAAGTGGTCCCTTCAGCATTCTGACGTCCTGCCACCCCCTCATAATCGGCAGCACAAACCAAAAGCTGCCCTCACATCCCAACCCTGCCACCTTGTCTCCTGGGTGCCTCAGCGAGCTAAGTGGCATTTGGGCATTGATTCTCTCTGTGATTCAAATGTAAAAGCAGGAGTAATGGGATGAATATTTATATGTTGGATCGTCAAGCTCTGAAGACAAAAGCACCCAGATTCTGTGTCTCGTGTGGATGAACCCTGCGAACAATATCCATCTCTGCAAGGTCGCAGTGCCCGTTTGTCTTAATCTGCGTGTGCTGATCGGACTCCCGCTGAATCAGAAGAGCCATTTTTCAGGGGAGCCAACTACCCAGGCAGGCATTTCCTCACCGCCCTCTTTATTTTAGCAGAGCTGCTTACATTTATGTACTGTCATTCTCAAGATCTAACTCTAATTAACCTCCTTAGGACCTGGTGGCAAGCAAGCGGGAGACAGCTTTGGTGGTCAGCACAGAAGCCTGGATGCCATCAACATTTAGGGGAGTTTTTGTTTTCTTTTCAGAACCTGCTCTTTCTCCTGACATCATGGCCTCAAAGACTTCTCTGAGAATATTTGCTTCTTCACTCACCATGGAAACTAGGCAGTGTTGGAGGAAGAGTCTTAGAGCAGAGGGGTTCTTCTAATGTGAACTGATGTTCAATCCTCGTCCCCACCCCTCCAAATTCAACTCATTCTCCATGCCAGCTTTACTCCAGCCTCCTTCGAGAATCCTTCCAGGAAACCAGGCTGGTTGCAGCCTTGCCCTGTTGGGATTTCGGTGGCATTGTAATACACACCTCAGTGGTCTTGTATTTTATCTAGTTGGGCACATGCCATCTTTCATATTCTTGGGAGACAGGGGCAGTATCTGATGATGTTTCTGTTCTTCCTTCTCCCCCACCCCCGAGTGCCCAGACCATCACTGGAGCTGATCTCCTGTCTCTCTACCTTATTTCTTCCAACATGTTCCTCATGCTGACACCTCCAGGCACTTTCTAACACGAAAACCCAGCCTTGAAACTGCCAGAATCCTTCAGTTGCTTCTGATAATGACGGTGATGATGATAACAGTAATAATAATGATAATGATAGTAATAATAACTAATATAGTGTCTTTATCGTGTGCCAGGCACTGTGCTAACCCTTTGCCCAGAGTTACTGGTTGAATACTATAAACCTTATTAGGTAAGCACTATTATTAGCTCCATGGTACAAATGTGGAAACTGGAGCACAGAGAAGTTAAGTGAGTTCTTTCAAGTCACACAGCTGTCAAGCTGCAGAACTGGGATTTGATCTCAGGAAGTTTGGCTCCAGAGGCCCTGCTGTTTCTTTTCCCTTTGAGCATGAATTCTAAACTTCTTCGTACAGAATTCAACCCCCTTTGTGATCCAGGCCCTGCTCCCCTCTTCAGCCGTGTCAGCCTCGTTACCATCACCCTATCTGTTAGGCTCTTGGAGTGACAAGCTCTCATGATCTCTGATCATGCCCAGGTTTTTCTCGTTGTCCTATCTTTGCACAGACTGTCGTCTTCATCTATTGGGTTGTCGGAAAAGTCATGACACATTTTTGCAACGAAAACCAGAAAACATACGTCATGACTTTTCCGACAACCCAATAGAAACCTCTTTGCTCCTCTAGTCTAACTGAAAAACTCTTCTTTCAGATCTTGGCCCTGGTGCTATAGCCTCTGTGATGCTGTTCAGGATGCTCTGTATGCCCACTGCCCAAAAAGCACATTGCCCCGTAGTGCCCATCACGTTGTCCATTGCACCCTAGCCACACCAAACTTGTCCCATCGTCAGGCCTTTGTGCTGATTATTGCCTGGGCCCAATACACGTTCCCCTGATCTCTGCACGCCCAGTTCCTTCTCATCATTCGGGCCCCGATATAGATGCCACTTTCTCAGAGAGGCCTTTTTAGGACAGCAAGTCTAAACTTGTTCTCCAGCCAATCACTCTCTATCCTATATAATAGCTGTCTCCATTTCTTCATAGCACTTCATTTTCACTATTTGAAATCATCTGTATTTCAGTTATCTATTGCTGCACAGCAAACTACCCAACATGCAGGGACTTACAGCAATAACCATTTCATTGTTTTTCACAATTTCATGGGTCACATATTTGGACGAAACTTGGCAGGGAGATTCTTCTGCTTCATGTGGCATCAGCTGAGTTCACTCAGTATTCAGGTAGTGGCTGAGCTCGGCTGGGCTGGGCTAAAGGACCCAGGATGGCTTCACTCTAATGTCGTGTGCCCTGGCTGGAAGGCTGGGCTCAGCTGTCAGTATAAACAGAAGCACCTGTTCTTCTGGTAGGTGAACAGCATTGCAGAGGCTGTAAACCTATGTGATGGCTGCAGCATGGTGGCCTTGGGGTTGCTGGACTTCTGAGAGGGTAGACTGCTTCCCTCAGAGTGAGGTTCCAGGAGTCCCAGGTGGACACTGCAAAGCGTCATATGACCAATCCAGTACTAATAGAATTCTGCACATCCTATTAGTCAGAATCAAGGGGAGTGGACATAGACCTCACCTCTCAAAGTGAAGAGTGGCAAAGAATTTGTGGCTGACTTTAGTCCACTACATTAAAATAAAAAAATTAAAAATAAAAATAAAAAACAGGCTTATTATCTGCCTTCCTTCTTTACAGTATGAACCCTTTGAAGGCAGGATCTTACTCTTTTCGAATATTGCATCCCTAGCACCCAGAAGAGGACCTACACATGATGGATGCCAAAAGATGCTTGCTGAATGCCTGTGTGAATGAAAGAATAAATGAATGGATGAATGAATGAATGAAAAAGTAAATGAATGAAAATTTGAATGAATGTTTAGAGCTCTGTTATGGAAACTTATTGAAAACAGATTTTGATTTTATTCATCTTTGTAGCCTCAGTTCCTAATACAGTTCTCTACACTAATAGATGCTCTGTAAATATTTGCCAAATGAATTAATGCATTTTAATTATTATAGTTAAAGGAGATGATATGAGTTATTCCCAGCACGTACATAGGTGTTGAATTAATAATGCCTGATATATAGGAAAATCAGTTTCTATTAATATATTGATTTAATAAATAGAATAAAATGGACCAGATCCCCAGTTGCCTGACTCCTTCCCCTCTCCCTTTCTCTCTGCAACAGGCTGTGTACAACAGGCTGTGTAAGAGGCTCTCTAGTAGGAAGGCAGCCGCCATAATAGCCCAGAGCCCTCCAGTCTGATCATCTTTGGGTGAGGACAGGGGCCTTTATTCCTGGCCTTCTGGCACCTTTCTCCTTGCCGGACTGCTAAGACTAATTCACTTTGAGGTCATTAAAATAGGGGCTGAGACGTGATCTGAACAGTTCAAAGGGCTAAATTCTGATTCCCTGCTGCTCTTCAGGAGGATCAAGTGAGATTACAGTTCTCCTAACATCCTGGCACTGTTCTGCCCTTATGCAAGCGCATGCTTAACAGTAACTGCTGCAAGCCACGTGTTGAATCCAGAGGGGGAGTGGGAGTTGGCATTTGAGATGCCAGAAAGGGAAGGATACCCTCACCAGGTGGCCCCACTCATGGAGTGTGGCTTCACTCCCCAGTAAGTAGGAGCAGGACCAGTTGGGGAGCATCTGAGCCTGCGGTGGGAAAGCTCGGCCCCAAGGGGTCAAGTCCGCCTACTTCAGCACATGGCCTGCAACAGCTCACTTGGCCTCCTCAGGGCTTCTTCCGTGTCCTCATCTGTGAAATCCCTAAGTTTCCTTCCTTTTTGTGTTTTTATTTCCCTCTCAAAATTTATGTTTCTGTAATCCTAATCTGGGTAACTCTGAAAAAAGATTCTTAAATTTAAGGAAGCCCTATGATGACCAGAGGTGGTGAATGAGAAGCACTGTATGAAAATCAGACTGGTCTCCTGGGTGTGTGAGGTTTTTAAATGTATTTTGTTTGTTTGTTTGTTTGTTTGTTTGTTTGTTTGTTTGTTTGTTTGTTTGTTTTAGAGGGCAGCATCACTGGCCCTCACATGTGGGATCTGAACCGGGGCCCCTCTGGCATCCCAAGCCAGTTCTTAACCATCGCGCCACTCAGCTGGCCCTTAAATGTATTTTTAATTGTTTCTTGGGAGCCTCCCCGTTAAGTAGATTTTAGGACTCCTGATTCTTGACAGTATTACATTTTACTCCTTCCCAAAACCCCAGAGAGCATCGATTGCCTCTCAGTTTAAAGTAGTGTCATATAATGCCTCACGGCTTGGGATGAGTTTTTTACAGGGCATTTCTTAGAAGCATCAAGGTATTTGGAATACTATTTTTAAAAGCCTGTGTTTTATTTAAACCTCACCAAGCTGGGGCAAGAATTTTCAAAGAAAAAGGCAAGCTCACTCTGCTCCTGCTTTGGCTAATTCTGGGGCGATGCGCCATCCCTTTTGGCCTCCGGACTGGCCCAGTTTAAGTAACAAATTAAAGAACAAGAGTTTTTCGATCATAGGGAACATTGCCTCACATAGGACAATTTTAGATATTAGAATTTCATCCTTGTAAGAGCAGTTAGTAATTTTGAGAATCCACCATGAGCCAGATATTCTGGTAAGTGGTCTCTTATATATTATCTTATTAGTCATTAAAAATAGTACTTCCAGGAAAATGAGGCTCGGTACATTTAAGTAACTTGCCCATGTTCACACATCTGGTCAGAGACAGAGATGGGATTCAATCCAAATTGTCTGCCTCCAAGACCAGTGCTCTCCACAGGGCTGTGTCTTCTCACCCTTCCAGTACTGACTGGTTTCTCTGCTTGTTTTCTTATGGAAGGTGCTTCAACTGGAAGAGTCTTGTCATGTTGTTATTTAAATCCTTGATTTTCAGATATTTATTAATATTTATTATTTTCAAGTATTTTCTCCCAGTCAGAGGCTTATCTTTTCATGAACCTAACTGTGTCTTTCCAAGGGAAGTTCTTAATTTGATGAAGTCCAATTTATCTTTTTTTTTCCCCCCCGTGGATTATGCTTTTGGTGTTGTATTTATGAAATGTTTGTCTAACTCAAGGTTACAAAGATTTTACTCCAAGAAATGTTATAATTTTAGCACTTATATTTGGGTATACAATTACTTTGAGTTACTTTCTATATCTTTTGTGAGGTGTGGAATGAACCTCTTTTTTTTTTTTGGCATATGGATATCTAACTGTTCCAGCACCATTTGTTGAAGACTGTCCTATCTCCACTGCATTGCCTTTGCAAGATATATGTATTGGTCTGTTCATGGGCACTCTATTCTGTTAGGATGATCTCGTTACTATTTCTATACTAATGTCACGTTGTCATGTACTATAATAAGTCTTAAAGTCAGATAGTAAAGTTTTTCAACTGTGTTCTTCCTGTTCAAAGTTTTCTTGTCTATTTGAAGTCCTTTATCATTTCTTTACTTTTTATTTATTTGGGGATATGGTTATAAATAACATCTAGAAATCTAAACATAACATAAACATAAATTTAATGTTACTAAAGAGTACTACAGAAACTTTCCATAATCCAGCACCATCAGGCATCAGATTCCATTTGGTTAATCAGAAATTGTTTCATATACCTTATGAAATTTTCAAAACTCTAGAATATAATAATTTACACCAGAGTTTTATTGGACATGATTTAAACTTTCATTGATGTTTCAGATGATACTTTGGGCCCTAGAGTATCTTAGTCATTCTGAGCTTTGATTGTCATTGTCCTGGAAAAGTAGGGAATTACTGGTTAAAGGAGGTTTATTTGGTTATATTGCTGCCTGCCATAATATCTACTCCATTGTTGACTTGGAGGATACCTTTTTTCAAACATCTGAAGTGTTGTAATTGACAGTGATATACATAGCATTCTGGTATCTGTCTCTTTTTATAAAACATATCCATGTTCTCTTTTAACTCACTATCTGCTGGGTACAGTGAGGAGTACTATTAATTAAGCCCATTGATCCCTGATAATGTTAGCCATCGCTGCTACTGTGTGACATTGAGCAAACTATTTGTCCTCTTTGGGCCTAAGTTTCTTCATCTGTAAAATGAAATGTTTGGACTGGTTAACCTGAATGGCTCATCCAACTCCAAAAATTCTTTGACTCTTTTGTAGTGCATTCATTCACTTAAAAATCACAAATCTTTTAGATATAATTAAACAAAAACTCTAATGCCAAAAAGCACTGTAGTAAATCAACTGGGAGCTTTTTAAGTCAGAAAGTAGTTGTCTTTGATACATTACAGATCACCTAACACCACTGCATGACTCTACTTTTAACTATGGCCAATTCTGATCCATTAAGATGGCATTTTTGGTTCTTGGTACTGCAACATTTTGTGGTCCATGAAATCTCCATATTTTGAGAAGCTCTTCAGCTTCTCAGGTCAAGGGGAAGAAAAAGGAGAATGGCTCAAAGCCCAATCTACTCCAAAGGTTCAGAGCACTCCTGAGTTGGCAGATAAGATTTTCAAATGCATCTCCAAAGTAAATGGTATAAGAGTTTTCAAGTATGGAAACCAAGAAGACTTTTAAATATCTACATCATCTTTACTATGCCAAGGCATAACCGAGCTCCCCTGGTCATATTCTGTTTGTTCATTGCTATACTAATAAAATGAGAACATTGGAGAGTGTGAAGTTTAATAGGGAATGTAGAATATGGACATGAATTAAAAATAATAAAAGGAACACTTATTATGCCTATTTATTGAGCACTTACAATATGCAAAGTGCTGTGAAGAACTTCTTATACATTATACCATTTAATCCTCAACAGTCTTGAAGATTAGACATTATTGTCTCCTTACAAGTGAAGAAATGATGCACAGAGTTCATGTTACTTGCCCAAGGCCACACAGTAGTAAATGACAGAGCTGCTCTTCAATCTACATCTGTGTCAATCTAGAGCTTAAACTCTTAGTGACTGTGTCAGAAACTAGCTCTCCTAACTTAGCCAGCTCATTTTGAGAGTAATTGAATTTGTAGTATGAATTAAAGTGATATAAACCAAGAACACCAAATGCTGATGGGTCACTTTTGGGTAGACTTAATGGAAGAAAGAGCTCATGGAAGGTTTCCTGAGAAATTGCTTTGAGTTATGTTTTGAGATGAAGGACATGAATTGGCCTAGAGAGAAAGGTGAGTTCATGCTGAGGGAACAGACTCTATGATGCTATGAAGATACAAATGAACAAATTATGTGTTCAGGGAGCAAACATACAGACTTAGTCATTGCAGAGCAATAGCCAGAAATAAAGCTAATGTCACAGGGGTGAAAATCCAAGAGATTTCACTTTATTATGATAGGCACTAGAGAGCCACTCAGTTCTTAAGCAAAGGAAGGAACATAATTAAAACTGTATTTGGTTGTAAAATTTATCCTGCAACTAATGGAGGATAAATATGAGCTCTACATGCATCAGAGAAGGTCAAGAGAAAATTTCTTAGCAAAACATATTTGATACCCAACAAATTATTTTTAGAAATATGATGTAGCGCGCCTCCCTAGGGCCCTGTGGCCTTAATAGTGCAATGTATTTAGGCCCCTAAATTAAGAGACCTGGAAGCAGATTTTACACAATTTGCAGAAATAAAGGTGACTAGTCCACCACAGTTAAGCTAACAGCGCATTTCTGTCATCACTGGTATTGTGCAGTGTATATAAATGGTTATAGATTAAAGTCAGGGTTAGGCAAATAGAAAGCTCTCAACAATAGGTATTAAATTGAGTTGAATTGATGTCCACTTTCAGATAGCAATTGCTGATCTTCAGTGAAGGCTAATGTATTTGGTAAACTATAGATGGGTTCCTTCCATTATAAATCCACTAATGCTAACTTAATATCTCTTCACATTTTCTGAAGTGTTCTCTCTCTCTCTCTCTCTCTCTCTCTCTCTCTCTCTTTCTCTCTCCAGTTCCAGAGACCTAATGACTTCTCACCCCCTTTTCGCTTTGGGACTGTGCCCAATGGCAGCACAGAGAGGAATATTCGCAATAACTACGCAGAAATGCATGCCTACATGGGAAAATTCAACCAGAGGGGTGTAGATGATGCATTGCTCTCCCTGAAAACAGGGTAAGAACTGCTTCCAAGCTCAGAGTCTTCGATGTATTTCTCATGTTTATTATATGTACATTGAATCAGATGCAGCATGCTTGGGTGCCATACAAAGTTACAGCAAAAAAGGCTTCATTTGTTCTTTACGGACTTCCAAGTTAAATTTGACAGTAATTCATGCCAGTGCACAAAGATTCCTGTGCTATTATTTACTTCTATGTATTTTTTTTAGAAATTACATTCTACTTACATTAATGTAACCATGAAATAGGAGTTAAATAGATGTAAAAGTAGAAGGAAAGTCAAGGATAAGTTTGATGTTACGCATGACATAAAAACCTGTCGACGAAGAGGTGAAAATGATGATTCTGGTGTCTTATGGACAAGGGAGAAATAAAAGAAGAAAAGGGTAAAAATTTTTAGACAGCAAACAATAAGAATATGTTGGCTGATCTTTCATTCCAGCTTTTATTGGCATTCTTTGATCCAGCTGTATACTCTAGGAAGTGTTTGTTCATTAAAAGGAGGTCATAAACTGCAAATATGTTCGCTTGCATAATCCCAGCCACATTGATCCCTTTACTTATTTGGCCTTCAGAAACCAAGCTGTCAAATAAGACACACAGTTGAGCATGTAGATATTGGGATTTCAAGCTCAAAGGGTCTTATAGCTGATTTTCTGTGTTGTATAACTAGCAGCACTTGAACCTGCTGGTGGCTCCAGCTCAGGAAGAGCCACCCAGGTGCATGGTTACCTTAATACTATTACTTAAGCATTTAGGTATGTTATAATAAGACTCTGTTATCACCATAAAATCAGAGCAGATTTTAGAAGATGGGATTTGAGCTTGGGCGTAGGACTACATTGTGTAGTCTGGCACTTGACACACCATGGTTATCAATGATATCAGAGCTTTGGTTTTTGGTGTGCCACCATTCTATAGGGTACTTGGGGACCTGTTGAAATATGAAATATGTTCTGTTTCTTATCGTACCAGAAAGGGCTTATTTTTTTTCTTGAGGGAGGATAAAGCTCACTTTACTTATATGCATGAAGGGGCTGATGCATGCTTTTCTTTTTTGCAGACCTGTCTATTACCCATATATTTATGTCTGAATTTCTTTCTCTACCTTTGATGTGCTTAAATGTTGGTTTTAAATATTAATTTAAGCCTTCCCACCCTTACCCCCAGTCTTACTCTCTCCTTTACATTTGCCCCCTTCTTGCAAAGCACAATACACAAAATGAGGCTCTTGTATACACTTAGGAATTTAAGAGATCTGAGCTCTTCCATATGTTGCACTCTCTTCTAGTTTCACAAGCCTTAACACAAGCCTGTGCTGTCACCACCCCAGCTACTCATTTTTCCTCGTACTGCAAAGCCAAATATTGAAACCTTTCTGACCACAAAAATAGCATTTCACATCTATTGAAGCACATACACCTACACTTATCCCCACTCTGGGCTGTAATGAACTGAGAAATGAAAAATGTTATATAAATCTAACCCATGCTATTTGTTGTTATCATTGTGATGGTTACTTTTCATTATTTCTGTTATTATTTTTATTGATTCCTTTTTTACTTCCTCTCCCTTTCAGACACAGCTTATGAGTTGGCTTTAGGCCCAACTTACATTCTCATCATTCCCAGTGGGAGGGCAAGAACTCCTTTCGACTTGAAATCACATAAAGAACAGCCTGGGATTTAGGCTTTAGGTTCTGGCTGAGTTTCAACTTGAGCCTGCCTTTGAACCAGTTCTCCCCATCATTTGCTGGAACCCTACTGCTTCATATTAATGGCCCCATAGGTAGTTTTGTACTAAGATTCCTCCACTGGATTTGGTTTGTTTGCTTTCTCGCACAGGAAACTGGATGCCTTCATCTATGACGCAGCAGTGCTGAACTACATGGCAGGCCGAGATGAAGGCTGCAAGCTGGTGACCATTGGCAGCGGGAAGGTCTTTGCTTCCACTGGTTATGGCATTGCCATCCAAAAAGATTCTGGGTGGAAGCGCCAGGTGGACCTTGCTATCCTGCAGCTCTTTGGAGATGGTGAGTTAAAGAAAGGGAAAGTGCCTACTTGGCTGCTTCTGATAGCTGGTCCAAAACACCAGCACTTCTTCCTTCTCCATTCCTCTAAGTCCTGCAGTTCCAGGAAAGCATGTCACAATGTACTGAGATTTGGGGCTATGTATTGGTTTCCTAGGGCTACCATAACACAGTACCACAAAGTGAGTGGCTTAAAGAACAGAAATCTATTGTTCTATAGTTCTGGAGGCCAGAAGTCCAAGATCAGAGTGTTCATTGGTTTCCACTGAGGGATGCAACGGAGTATCTGTTTGATGCCTCTTCCCTAGTTTATGGTGGCTTGCTGGCAATCTTTAGTGTTCCCTGGCTGTAGGTGCATCCCCTCATTCCTACTTCCATGTTCAGGTGGCTTCTCCCTGTGTGCATGGTTTTCCTTTGTACATGTCCGATTTCCCCACTTTTTAAGGGCACCAGTTGTACTGGATTAGGACCCCACTGTGTTCCAGAATAGCCTCAATTTAACTAATTATATCTGCAATGACCCTATTTCCAGATAAAGTCACACTTCAAGGCACTGAGGGTTAGGACTTCAACATAAGAATTTAGGGGAGGACACAATTTGACCCATAACAGGGTGAAAGATGGGACTGAGGATTAAAGTAGTTGGTGAAGGAGGTATGTTTCAGGATTGCAGGCTATGATCAAACCTTCAGGGATAAAGTAAGAGAGGCTGGTATTAGATGTTCCAAACAATCATGTCACATGTGGCCAAAGTAGGTGGAACTTTAGAAAGGTCTCTGCTTTTTATGTGCCCAAAGAAAGGGCAGTGACATAATCAACTTGTGGCTATCTACTCATTTTTCCCTCTCTCCCATCTTGCTCTTTCAGCTGGAAGAGGTAGTAGACAGGGCTCGGGTCCTCAGAGGCAGACACCATAAGGCTTTCCCCAGTGCCTTTCCGGCAGCAGACTGAGCAGCCAACTTGTTTGAGAAAGTCTCATCTCCTATTTCATTATAGCATGTCTTCGGCATCCCTTTTAACTGTATTGTCCAAAGTACCTCCTCCTCCTGTTAGCCTCACAGAAGCTAATCCAGTTAGAAATGAGCAATTTGACTCTACTTGGCCCTACAGGCCATCCACCAAGCAGCTCTCTAAATGACCTCTTGGCTCTTATGGATGAAATAAGAGGCAGAAGAGCACAGCTGGATTTTCAGACTCCAGGGGAAGTTGGTGGCTCCACTAGTTAGGAAAATCATAGTTTGATCAAAGAAATAAGTGAAACGTGATTTGATTAACATTGGAAAGAGGAGGAGATTGTAGCTGGAGTGTTAACCAGACACTTTGGTGCAAGGGCTTCTGTGATTGTAATGTAGCTTCACTCAGAGGCAATCATGGAGCTCTGTCTCTCAGGAAGAGCAGCAGTAGAGATGATTCGTAAATGTGGCTGAAGCGCTAGTCAGATAAGGCAAAGTTCAAATTTGGAACCAAACCAGAACTGTTGAAACAGGTGATTTTCTTCATGAGATTTTCAGGATTTTACTCATCTAGAGTTGTCTAGGATTCTATGCTTCTAAGTCCTTGTATCCACTGAAGCAAATAAAGATTATTGAAACCTGACATGAACTGAAATTATCAAAGCTTTCTTAAGCAGTGTTAAAAGGTAGCCTGTCTGACTTTGGTGGTCTCATTTTATTCGAGCTTACTCCTCTTTCCTCTTATTATTTGTGTTTTCCCCTACAAGAGATCAGTAAATCTGAGGGTCCCTACGGAATCAAACTATCTGCTAAGCTGGGTCTCTCCTTCCCCTACCCAATCTGCTTTGCACATTTTTTAAGAGCAATTTTCTGAATCACTTGTTTGATGATGTTATTCCTCACTCTCTACAAAATTAAGTGCAAAGTGCTTAGTCTGATGCCTGAGCCCTCAGCGATCTCGCCTCAACCTTTTTTATTCAGCTTCTTTTGCCGACTATTATTCTGTGTTAACTGTTCTGCATGCCTTTCCCTAAATAAGCCTTGTGGTTTCCCCTCTCCCTCCCATTGATCATACTATTTCTGCTGCCTATAAATTAAAATTCACCTATTCCTGTCTCCCTCCTGAAAACCCACTGGCCACCCCACCCACAAAGTTACTCTCACTCATTTGAACTCTTGTTACCTGCATAGAGCTTATCATATTGATTATTTATAGACTAGCTTACACTGAATAGACAATGGAGAGCAGAGTTAATGTCTCATGTCTTTGTATTATCTGCAGCGCCGACATTAAGTTCTCACTGAACACTTGTTGAATACATTGATGAATTCATATATAAGGGTATTAATAAAATTGCTGTTAACTTCCACTATTAATTTTCTTCCTTTATGTCTCCCTGTCTCTTTCTCCTGCCTTTCTCTCTCATTCCCAACACCCTTCTGTCCCCTTTTCTCTACTCCTCCCCTCTCTCCTCTTTACACCTGATCTCCTTTTCTGCCCCGTCTCCAGGGGAGATGGAGGAGCTGGAAGCGCTCTGGCTCACTGGCATTTGCCACAATGAGAAGAATGAGGTCATGAGCAGCCAGCTGGACATTGACAACATGGCAGGAGTCTTCTACATGTTGGGGGCAGCCATGGCTCTCAGCCTCATCACCTTCATCTGTGAACACCTTTTCTACTGGCAGTTCCGGCACTGCTTTATGGGTGTCTGTTCTGGCAAGCCTGGCATGGTCTTCTCCATCAGCAGAGTAAGTGCTTTGATGTTGGTGCCTGGAGCCTAGGAAGGACAGCTTAGTCTAGCACCGTGCACAGCAGAGAGATGCAGAAGGGCACTAACTCCAGCCTTATGCTGCTAAAGCTGGAAACCCTCTTCCCCAGGGGAGCGGGAGATAGAATTTCTTGTGGCTCAAAAAAACAGGTGATCCTATTTTTCCTTCAAGGAACAGCTTTCTGTGTGGGGTTTGGGCATTTGCTTCTTCTCAATAAGAACTGGCAGATCTCTCAAAATAAAAAACTTGGCCTTTTACCAACTGCCTTTCATCACCATTAATTAATTCTGTATAGGATGTATTCATCATTTAATCCTTCTTGAAAATCACATTTCTATTCAAATAGCAGAATATAATGTATCTCTTATTCCAACATTCAACAGTATATTATTGTTTCATTACTCCACCTGATGTTTTAACCATGTGTTTGCTATGGGGAATTAAAGAACTTAACAGAACCTTCAGAAATAATTCCTGACCCATAAGAAATTGACATTTCAGAAGCTTCCTTAATTGGAGCAAAGTATAACTCTGAAGTTGGCCTTTATTTAGTGTGTTTTTTTTTCTATGTTTCTAGTTTCAAGTGAGGATTCAAAACAGTTTTGAATATGAACAGAAGGTCACAGGGGAGAGTAAAAACAAAATGAGGGGGAGGGCTTCTTTTGATTTGTTAATAAAGTTATGGGACTCATTCATGAGAGGTGAACTCAAATGTCCATTTAGAAGAGATCTGGATTTCAGATATGAACAACTTTGGATCAAATGGAGTTACATAAGAAAATGGATTTCTCATCAAATTGTTCCATCTTTTGATCATTTTCCTATAGTATAGAGAACAATTTCCTCTCTGGCTGTTAGTTGATTCAGGCTATTCAATAACACGGGAGCAAGAGGGTGGGACTTGTGGCCCCTGAGTCATGTTGTTTCCTTGTGTGGCCCTTCGCTCAGGTTCCAGGTAGGATGATGGCAGAAACAGTGGGAGCTGGTGATCTGTAATAGAAATCCCATTCATAGCCCTTAGACATAATCAATGCCTCTGTAGAAGAAACACACTTGGCATTTTCTCCTGGCCATAATCCAGAAGGGTTAGAAAGGAGGCCTGAGAAAGAAAGTAGAGTAACCTTACTTTGAAGATCTATCTTGCCACTGCCCCCTGGGACCGTGCGGCTCACCTCATCTGTCTTTCTTCTTTGCTATTCAGCTGCCATTCCACTTCCTAACCTTCTTCCCTCTCAACGCCATCCATTGGGACAACTTTGCTTTCCAAATTAGTTCACCTTGTTTTAAAGACACAATTCAAACAGCCTCCTCTTCAAACATCTTCCCTTGCCAGTGAGAAGAGTTCCAAATTTGCCCACCTTTCCAGGCAGGGAGCAAAATTGGCTTGCAGAAGGTTGACTTGAGTTTAGACTTGAACCGAAACATTTCCTCTCCTGAACAGTGTTCCTTAAAGCCCCAGACACAGAGAGTTCTCAATCAATACTAATTTGTTAAGATATTAATTATTCATAAATGTGTTATTCATAAGATTAAGTGAATGAGAAAGTATACAAAGGAAACCAGAAGCTAAAGAGAGAATAAATGAGAGAATCCAATAAGGGAATTATTTATTCCTATTTAGTACTTGATATCTGTCCCAATTCTTCCCTCCCACGGTGTGGGGCACAGCAGGAGAAAAACCCTATTTTGACCCCAGGGCTTCCTAATTCTCTGTGAATTTGGTTCATGCTTGGCTCAAGCAGAGAACTGCTCAGCTGTTATTTGGTGATCAAAATTCTGAAAGCTGCTTAAAATTTGTCAGAGCTGGAAAAAGAGTGGCAATTGTGAGCTACTGAGCTCTCCTGTGCTTTCCTGCCAGGCAAGGGTGGCCAGCTAGGGCAGAGCAGTCCAAACATCTGTAGCGCACTGCAGTTGATTTTCAGGGGACAACTGTATTTTTTGCTATTGGTTGATACCACGGTATCAATCTTTAAGGTGCGAAAACCTGGGTGTAGAAAGGCACATCAATGCAAGTCATTGACGGAGTCAAGGCAAGAATGTCATGCCTTTCAGTTTTATCCGATTTGCTCAAGTCACTTGTTGTCATCATGCCCCCTCTTGGGTAGCCAGGCCACGACCTTAGCTCATGATATGAGACTTGCTAAATGCAGGGGGATAAAGCAGGCCAACTTCTAGCCACATCTTTCTATGAGTATATAAGACTATCTGTTTCATGTTTTCCCTGAGTTTTCTTATACAGTTAGGTGATTAATTGGGGGAGGGGGAGGGGGGGCAGAGCATCACGTTTCGCCTCGCTGGAGACCTAATGCATCCCATCCCGTTCTTCAGGGTATCTACAGCTGCATCCATGGAGTCGCTATTGAGGAGCGCCAGTCTGTGATGAATTCCCCCACCGCGACCATGAACAACACACACTCCAACATCCTGCGCCTGCTCCGCACCGCCAAGAACATGGCCAACCTGTCAGGTGTGAACGGCTCCCCACAGAGCGCCCTAGACTTCATCCGACGCGAGTCATCCGTCTACGACATCTCCGAGCACCGCCGCAGCTTCACGCATTCCGACTGCAAATCCTACAACAACCCTCCCTGCGAGGAGAACCTCTTCAGCGACTACATCAGCGAGGTGGAGAGAACTTTTGGCAACCTGCAGCTGAAGGACAGCAACGTCTACCAAGACCACTATCACCACCACCATCGGCCCCACAGCATCGGTAGCGCCAGCTCCATCGACGGGCTCTACGACTGTGACAACCCGCCCTTCACCACGCAGCCCAGGTCCATCAGCAAGAAGCCCCTGGACATTGGCCTCCCCTCCGCCAAACACAGCCAGCTAAGCGACCTGTACGGCAAGTTCTCCTTCAAGAACGACCGCTACAGCGGCCACGATGACTTGATCCGCTCGGACGTGTCTGACATCTCCACGCACACCGTCACCTACGGCAACATTGAGGGCAACGCCGCCAAGAGGCGTAAGCAGCAGTACAAGGACAGCCTGAAGAAGCGGCCGGCCTCGGCCAAGTCCCGGCGGGAATTTGACGAGATCGAGCTGGCCTACCGCCGCCGGCCACCCCGCTCCCCCGACCACAAGCGCTACTTCAGGGACAAGGAAGGGCTACGGGACTTCTACCTGGACCAGTTCCGCCCAAAGGAGAACTCCCCGCACTGGGAGCACGTGGACCTGACCGACATCTACAAGGAGCGGAGTGATGACTTTAAGCGGGACTCGGTCAGTGGAGGAGGGCCCTGTACCAACAGGTCTCACCTGAAGCACGGGACGGGTGACAAGCATGGCGTGGTCAGCGGGGTCCCGGCCCCTTGGGAGAAGAACCTGACCAACGTGGAGTGGGAGGACCGCTCCGGGGGCAACTTCTGCCGCAGCTGCCCCTCAAAGCTGCACAACTACTCCACGACCGTGGCGGGGCAGAACTCGGGCCGGCAGGCGTGCATCCGATGTGAGGCGTGCAAGAAAGCGGGGAACCTGTATGACATCAGCGAGGACAACTCCCTGCAGGAGCTGGACCAGCCGGCTGCCCCGGTGGCGGTGACGTCAAACGCCTCTACCACCAAGTACCCCCAGAGCCCGACTAACTCCAAGGCCCAGAAGAAGAACCGGAACAAACTGCGCCGGCAGCACTCCTACGACACCTTCGTGGACCTGCAGAAGGAAGAAGCCGCCTTGGCCCCGCGCAGCGTGAGCCTGAAAGACAAGGGCCGTTTCGTGGATGGGAGTCCCTACGCCCACATGTTTGAGATGCCAGCTGGTGAGAGCACCTTTGCCAACAACAAGTCCTCAGTGCCCACTGCCGGACACCACCACCACAACAACCCCGGCAGCGGCTACATGCTCAGCAAGTCGCTCTACCCTGACCGGGTCACGCAAAACCCTTTCATCCCCACTTTTGGGGACGACCAGTGCTTGCTCCATGGCAGCAAATCCTACTTCTTCAGGCAGCCCACGGTGGCGGGGGCGCCGAAGGCCAGGCCGGACTTCCGTGCCCTTGTCACCAACAAGCCAGTGGTCTCGGCCCTTCATGGGGCTGTGCCAGGCCGTTTCCAGAAAGACATCTGTATAGGGAACCAGTCCAACCCCTGTGTGCCTAACAACAAAAACCCCAGGGCTTTCAATGGCTCCAGCAATGGTCATGTTTATGAGAAACTTTCTAGTATTGAGTCTGATGTCTGAGTGAGGGAAGAGAGAGGTTTAAGGTGGGTATGGGAGGGTAGGGCTGTGGGCGTGCGGTGCGCATGTCACTGGAGGGCGACAGGGGTGAACTTGGTTCCCATTTGCTCCTTTCTTGTTGTTTTATTTCCGGGATCCTGGAGTTCTGATTCTTTCTGAGGGCAACCCTGGTGACCAGCACCATCTCTCCTCCCTTTCCATGTCATTCCTCCTTCCCCCATCTGTCAATCATTCCTGTTCCCATGAGAGGATGCAATGGGCTTGCTTAGGATGGGAGGGCACAGTGGAGAAAGGAAGTGGCTGCTTGTGAGCTTCCTCCTAGCGTGGAAGGACTCTGTTACCTACTTGGAGTGAATTAAGGAGAAGCAAAAGGAGACCACGCGAGCACAGGGCAGCTCTTCCCAAACTGACCTTCATGTTTAGGAGAGAAGGCAAAAGCATTCCAATAAGACCATTTAGCATACTTGCCTGTGAATGAAAAGAGGCTTTCGCTAAATTCTTATTGCTTAGATGGCATTTGTTTAGGGATCACGTACCAAGCAGAGGGTGGGAGGCCATGTGTGTTGGTATATAAGCCAAAAAATGTTTGCTTCAATTCCATGAGACTCATTAGTGGTAAACTGGACCAAAAGGTCATTGGTGGATGTTGGAAAGTATATCATAGCAGTCTCTCATGGTGCATTACAGACAAGAGAGGATGGACTGCGTGTGCATGTGTGTCCATATACACGTGCATGTGTGTAGTCTATACATGTGTGTAGTCAGGGGACCTATAAATGTAGAGAAGGCAAACTTGACTCTTGCTCCTTTCAATGTCCCTAAGCAATATGCTTGTTTTGGCTTATATACAAACAGAAATGGTTGTGAATTTTGGCTGTCTCTCCCCTTTACCCTTCCTGAATGAGGAAAATGGAAGTTCTTGACAGAGAAGAGTATGTGGCCTAGCCAAAAAAAGAGAGTGGTGAACAATCCCACAAGAGCAAGGTACAAAGTAATTCCTCCAGTTTGGGCCATAAACTTTCCAGGAAGGCTAAAGGGAAATAGAAGTAGCCACGATTCTTTTACGCACGCTTGAGAACAAAAAACTCTAGAGAGCTCTTCTGAGCTTTGTAGATCCCCAGCTGGTCAAGGTTTGGGGAGGAGCTAAGTTAGGCTTTGAAGACTAGAGGAGTCATTTGTGATAGGGTAAGTGAGATAGGGGGATGTTTTCAATGCTTTGATCCCTTCTTACTTAACCTGGAGCTAGGAGAGTAGGCTTGTTTCCCCAGAATTGATCACAACTGATAGGGAACAGACAGTTAAGAGGGATGCGCTTGCTCATGAGTTTAGCTCAGGAGGCGTGGAGAAAAGGGAAGAGATTAGAGAGTGGGGAGAGTGGGAGAGGTGGGACTGCCCCGCTACCCTGTTGGGTCCGGCTCCCTGAGAATGTGCCAATGTGCCATTGAGCCCAGTGTGAACACTCTCAGAAGCCCATCCACCTTCCAGCAACACCTCCTTTCCCTCCCAGATTGTACCACTCAAGAAATATATATATATATATATATATATATATATATATATATATATATGTAATATATATGAACTCCAGGCATGAGGGTACTGGCAGATGTGATGCCCCTTTCACTAACAGTTGGAAACTTGAGAGGGGAAATGAATATTTGTCACTGCCAGTCCTGAAACTTGGGGTGTAGGGGGTGTTCTATGGGTCAGCTCCACCGCCCTGTCATCCTCCCCTTACACAGAGTGGCAGCCAAAGAGCCCGGGTCTGTTTGGAAGCTTGACTGCAGGATCTCCATGTTGCACACAGGACACATAAACCAGAAAGGTGCTCATCCTCCTCTGGAAGGAAGCTGCCATGTTTCTTCAAGTCACACCCTCCAGGGCTGCTCTTTGCCTTCTGTTTGCCCTGACTCACTAACCATTCCTCATTCCCCGCCCTTGACTGCTGTCCCCACCCTCCTCCTTGATTTTTACCTCAGTATCTTTCATTTTAAAGCCAACTGAAGGCCTTGTAAAGCTGTGTTTTCTTTCTAAAACGAACCTGGGGACAAGGGGCTGAACCTCTCACAAATTTGGAGAGAGGAGCGCGGAGCGCTTTACTTTAGATTCAAAGGAAGACTTAAAGAGAGAGGACAGAGGGCGTGAGGCGTCTCCAGGAGGAAGAAGGAGAAGGGCCATATAAACATTGCTTCACCCTGACTCTGTCCAAGGTCAGGGGCTCCTCCCCTCATTCTTCCTCTTACCTCACCCCTTTCAAATAAAAAACCAAACCAACTAATCTAGCGAACAGCAATCTAGAACAAAGGGGGCTCTGTCAGTCTCCACTGGTGACAGAAATCAAGATGGTGTTTATTTCATATGTAAATATTTTGTTTTCTAATTAATTTTGTATAGATAAAGTGTTCTCTTGTGAGTATTCAGGGTGTTGGGCTGGAGGGAGTGGGGTGGGGATGGGAATGAAGGGGGAAAAGTGTTTTGTTATGGATTTTCATTTTCCACTAGGGAATTGTTTCGTATGGCTTTTGCTTCAGGGTGTCTGGAAAAAAAGGTGAATGCTAATAGAGGCCACTGTGGTGAAAACGCCAGGGAAAAATAATTTGTGTCCATGCCTTCCCACCTTACCAGTCTTCTTATGGGTCTGTGAGAAGTGTTTATGCCCATTTGCCTGGGCTCAGCACGGGTCCCAGTTTGGATTTAAGCAAACCCTGGATCCGGCTCCTGTCTTCTAGGTAGACTATAGATTATCAGTATTCCATGCAAAGTCAAGCTGGTGGCACCATATTTTCCCTGTCAGCACCTAGGGTAGGAAAGATTCCCAAGGGGTCTTAAACCAGAATTGAGGTCACATGAACCTCTCATTCTTGGTGTGGCTGAGAGGTTTTAGGAATCTCAGTCCTAAGAAATCTCCTAGCAGGCCCCGCTTATGTTTAACAACCATCACAGTTCCTCTTACTCTTCTTCCCAGTACCTGGGCACTGACCCTCTCCCTGCCCCCTCCCTCAATCTTTGGAAATCAACACTGCAAGCACACATAGAAAATTCCCACTAGGTCTACTTTTTGAAGAATGTGATATATCTGGTTACAGGATGGTAGCACTCGATGCCTGTCTTTACAAATTCACATGCTTTTCTGAAAAGATTACCAGATCCCAAAACCCAGTGGCCAGATGATTCTCTTAGAATGATTGCAGAAGTTGGTTTTAGAGGTAGAAGGGTGGGTATGTGACGGATGGTGCCAATAGTGATTTTGTATTTGCCTGTCCTCATTTCTGCCATCAGGAAAGCGCTGTTTGCCTCAAGCCAGGTATTCATAACCTGACTTTGGGTTAGCCAGACAAAGAGAATTTCTTTCATTGGCTGTTGGCCTTGCAAAGAGTGGCAGCCTCTCCCTCTTTACCACAGGATGAAATTTCCAAATCTATTTACCCAAGATATTACCTTACATTTTTTTCTATGCTCCCATCATCAAAAGCTGTCAGCTGGATAATTTTATTTTTCTAAACCCCTTCTCTTCAACTGGATGGTCCCTTCTCTTCAACTGGATGGTTGATCGGGACCAAATAAAATATTTATGGCCTGCTCAAGAAAGCTTAAAGATCAGAAGGCTGAGCATTGTCAAGTTCTAGATGTTACTTCATTCCAAAATAAACCAGTAAAATGCATGAGGAGGAATTCGGCAGTAAGCCCCCTCTATTGCACAAAGACCCAATCTATTCAAAACTGAGATTACACAGACACCTTAAGAACACCAGCTATTCTACTTTTCTTTAGAATCCATGCTTTCTAGCTTTTTGTGTCCTCTATCATTCCCTTTCACTGTGGACGTGGGTTGGTGGGTGTGGTCCTATGTCACTCCTCTCAGTAGTGATGCTTAAATCTCAGCATTCCCACCAAAATCAGATAATCTGACCCTTGTATTTGCCCAAGTCAAGAATGTGCACATGTGCACCTTCCGAGTGATGCCTGTACAGTGGACCTTGTAATTTCAAAGTTTGTCACTGTGTATTCTCATCCAGAATGTGGGAAACATCCCTGATGTGGATGTCCCTGTATTGGCCACCCATGTTGTGAATTGGGGGGTGAAAAATCCCAAATGATTCCATTAAACGTTGGTGGTGTTGGTAGTGCCAAAACGCATGTGTAATGTGATAAAATAGAAATCATCTATATAATTAAGTGAATATCATCCGCCCAGTCTTTCATGGTCATCAAGAGTTGCCCAAGGTGCAATTCTCTGCATGGGAGATGAAGAAACTGTGTTGCCAAAACTGCAGTGTGCTGGTCACCTGCACATCTCATTTAAGAAGTAGGGTTTCTTTGATTGGTTGGTTGGTTGGTTGGTTGGTTGGTTGGTTGGTTGGTTGACTGGTTGGTTGGTTTAGTTAGTTCAAGATTTAGGGACAGAATAACCTGACTGTCTGGGCAATAGCTTTTGGAAAAAGCTGTTCCAGAACTCACTTTATTCTTTTAATCCCCATCTCTCTAAAAAAAGCCTTGTCATTGCTTGACACCCTGTGTGTGTCTGCTTGGTGTGTTAGGAATGATTCAGATGTGTGCATACATAATGCAACTGCAGTGCTGTTGATGAATGCATTAGCATTTCCAGGTATTGTGGCCATAACTTACGTGCTCTCTGAGCCCAAAGCCATATACGAAATGTGTGCTCAGTAGACTGCCAAATACTTTGGTAGAAAGTTTGCTTTCTTCACTTGAGTGTCAGAGACTCCTCTTCCCGTCTAGGGAACTCTTTAGAAATGAGAAGCAGCTAAAAGTGGACAATTATACTAGAATGGGTCTGGCCTTACAAATGGTATATGGTCCATGGTGTGATTTCAGAGGTCCTGAGAAGACCCTCTATTTTCATTCCCCACCCCCACTCCAACTACTGGCTTCCCACACAGATTTACTCCTTTAACACTGAGCTGCTCATCTCATTTAAATGAAAACAGGAAGGGTGACATATTAAGCCATATTAGGGGTTTATACACTTACACATCTAGTGTACATTAGGATTCTCATTTCTTTTCCTAGGAACAAAGTAATGGTACAGGAGAAGATAGAGACAGTGACAAAGTAGGGAGTAAAGATACAGTTTCTAGAGCATAAAGACATTTAAACCATCTTATCCTCCACCTGCTTTTATTTAAGGCTCATATGACACAGGAATAGGACTCCTGCTAGGAATTATTTTCAATAAGCAGTTACTAAGTGGACAGCTGGAAAGATCCAATTGAATTAATGTTACGATAATAAAAAGTCTCTGTAATTATCTGTTCTCTGTTCCAGTTCAATTAATCTTCCAACCTAACTGAGTTGTTCTATATATTATACTTCCCCACCTCCATAGCGGGTGCCCAATGGTCCCAACACACAATTAACTTTTAAGGAGTTACTGGACTACCAGGTGCTACTAACCAGTGGGTGATTGTTTTTTAGACCTACCAGATATTTGGGACATCACTAAAATATAGATTTGTCAGTCTGAGAACTTCTAATACTGATCTGGATCAAGGATTTCATTCTAACTTTAGAGTTCCAGTATTGTATAAAATCACAGGCTATCTAAATACATCCCACTTCCATCTCATTCCAACCACATTGACTCAGTCATGCAGGGACCCTATGGGTTCTATGACATAAAGTATATAGACCTATCCTATCCTCTTGATCAAGAACCACCCACACCTCACCCTCCCCCCAAAAAAAACCCTTAAATCAAAGTCAATTCTATTTCCATGCCTTGGAGAGGTTAGTGAAGTTTGGGACCTCTAATTTACAATATGGATGCAAAGAAAAGGAATTTTGCCCAAAGAATGATGGGTTCAGATATCGGCACTGGGAATAAGTAGCAAAAGTTAGAAGTCATCCACATTTTTCTGCCAGTGTGTCCATTTGCATCCATCTCAGAGCTCATTACAGTGAGTTTCTGGCTCTGTTCTGTGCTTTAAAACATAATTGCTGATGTGTGCATGGGGATGAGGACTCCTGATGAGAACTGAAGTTGGAAAGCAGAGTGGATGAGTAGAATTTCTCATAGCCTTGGGACTCTGATATGTAGAATCTGTGTTTTGGCAAAGGTAAAAGAAATGGGACTCAGTGCAAAGATTAGGGTACAATTAAAAAGCACAACACTGAGCCCCCTATAAAACTGTATTTTAAAGATTTGGTCTCCACACTTTAAACCTGAACTGTCTTTATTTGTAATTATTTTAGCATTGTGATTTAGGGAATGGAGCAGACTCTAGTACTATATAGGAGAAAAATAAAAAATAAAAGCTCTTTAGCGTAGCTTTAGAATTAAATATGTTAATTCAATTAAACCAATGTCTATTGAGCATATTCTCTGCCCCTGGGCTGGTGCTGTGAAGAATAAAAAAAATTTTTTAATGGAATATATTATACTCATGTATAATATATGAATGCAAAACTATAAAATATTAAAATGTATATAGTGTGTATGCATAAATAGGTGTGCATAAATTAATATATTTATACATGCAAGTTTAATTTTTTTCTAGTTTCAGGGTATGAGTCAAAGATGTTATCCATTATGTTATTTTTAAAAGCACTGCAGAGATTCAACTCTCCCCATAATGGCCAGGCCTGGACCTCTTCTCTTGCGAATTCCACCTGCCAGAAGAAAAACTCTGAAATTCCCTCTCTGGCCTCAGCTTTGCATTTTCTATATCTTATCTGCCTTCCTTCAAGCTCCATCTGTTGTTCTTGTCCATAAACCCCTCTGGCTTCATGTACTCCCCTCTTTGGTCTAACCCCATGTGCGCCCACGTGGACAGTCCTCTCACCAGCAACCTTCTCTTCCTCTCGCCTTCAATCTCCAATAGCAGAAGCTCTTAAACTGATACTGAAGAGCACAAATTTGACCCGTTTAATCTCATCTGGGCCCTATCCCAGCTTAGACACCTTTTTATTTCTCCAAAGTTGATTCCACGTCACATTCTCCAAGTGATTGTTAAATTTATGCTTCATTTTTTTCTTTCATTTTTATCTACTCTCTTTCAACAAGCAATCTTTCCTACCATGCTGCTAAGAAAAGATAACTGATTTTTTTAAATTTTCATGTAACCTCCCCTCTCTACTTCAGATTTCTACTGTCCTCATTCATCTTTTCCATCCTCCCTCTCTGTCTCTGGTACCTACCCTCTTACCCCTTCTAAAGTCCACTCCAGCCAATAGTACTTCTTTTGCTGTGTCTTTAATCTCTTCCATACTTCTGCCCACCAGCCTCTCCAAAAACAAATCCTACAACAATCTCGAAAAGCAAATCTCGTCTCAACCCAATTAGACTGTGGAAATCATGTCCTATCTCTATTTATCTTTTCACTTCCATACTTCTCAAAAGGGAAGTCTTTCTTTCTTATCTGATGCTCATGACTTGACTTTTAAAATTAGGCTACACTCTACCACTCTACTGAAAGTACTCTATGGCAACATTCCAATGAGCTTATTACAAAACCCAAAAACCTTTTTTTTTTTCTTGCACTTCAGCCTCATGGACATCAACCTAATCGTACTGTCAGGAAGCAGCCCATTCTGGTTTTCATTCCAGCCCTCTGGTCCTCTCTCTGCATCCCCCACTGGTTCCTGCTTTTCCTCCTGTCCCCTCAGCATTGACTTGCCATGGTCTTCTGAGTTGGACCTTCTTCTCTTTATCTCCATGCTTCTGTAGCTATATTTCTTTTTTCTACAGCTTCAACAATTCTCTGAAGGAGGATGAATTCCGTATCTTCAGCCACCTGATGTTGGTTTGCAGGGATGGTCTTGGAATTTGACTCAGTATGAAGTGGGTGGAAATATGTGCATTAAGCCGAAGTAAGAAGCAGGGTCTGGAAATGAAGATTTTCAATTTACCCTCATTCAAAGAATGTGACATTTGTCTCTTAACTTTCTTTTACTGACTTTTTTTTTCATCTTGTGCCTTTCCTTCAACTGCTCCCTTTGCCCCAAATTCTCTCCTCCCTACCTCTTATCTTACTCACTTCTTGCATAATATCCACCTTCCTCTATACACATTTTAAAAGACCAGAACAAATGGATGTTCACCTTCCTTCATGTCTCATCCAGGTAAAAACTATGTAGGCATTTTTTAAATTCCCATAACACTTTAATTGTATCTCTCTAATGGTAACTATCATAGACCATCTTATTTTATAGCTATGTGGTTATACACCTCATCTCTCTTGATAAGTTATAAATTCCCTGTGGTCAGCAGCCATGTTTTTATTCATCTTTTTATCTCCTATATCATTTGCCAGTGCATCTTGTGTATGAAGAGTTTTAGTAAATACTTGATATTGTTATAAATTACAATTGAAAAGGAGTCACTTTAGTTTTTCCAGAGGATACTTGATCTACAGTAAATTGTAAGGATGAGCCCCTCCTCACTTACCTCTGTATTTCTACACCTTCCCAAAATCACAATACCCTACATGGATACATTTTCATGCTGCTTATTATTTCAAATGGGAATTTGGATTTTTCTAAGTTTTGCTTTGTCCTTTGAAGTTACTCTGTGACTGTCTTACAGTCAGAAGAGTGTGCTTAGAATACATGTACACAAACAAAACAAGTGACAGGGAGACACCATGGAGGATATTGATCAAATGTTAGGTATAAGGAGCTTTTCAGGTGCTTTGAGGAGCTTGTCCCCAGACATTTCACCAAACTGAGTCTCTAACAACCTGATCTATGCTGAAATTGAACTCTCTTTGACCCAATCTAGAGCCTTCCTCTTTTCTTTTTTCTTTTTATTAACACTTGCAGTACCAGAAGGACCTTTCCACAGTTCAGGCTCACTAGTCACTTAGTCGTGTAGATCCCACATGGTGGCCAGTAGGAGCAATGTATGATGCTGCACACTTGGTACTGTCCACATCTGTATCTGTGCGAGGCCAGAATGGGGACTGTCTGTGCTGCTCATGACCTCATCTTGATATTTTCTTTCCTGGGCTCTGTGGATTCTCACCCTTTCTGAGGCTCTGTCTATAGGACGACTTCTCCAAAGGGAAGATGAGAGTTGAAGTAATTGAGCGCTTTCTTTCAGATCTGTATATTTCAAATGAAAATAGGTTAGGATTTGAATGATCTGCCTTAGAATTGTAGTTTCCAAAGACTCATTTCTCTCTAAAATGTGAAGGGATTCGTTTTTGGAGGAGATAACATCACCTCTGACCTGATGGCCCTCCTATCCCTTTATTCTCTGAGCCCTATTCACCCTTCTCCCACCCCCTTGGTATTTCACTTAGCAATCTTTCCTATTCCTTCTGGTCAGTGTCAGTCTGTTTGTTCCCCCCCTTTGCTCCCCCCCCCAAAAAAAAAACAACTCTTGGAGCTGGTACTGTCCTCTCACCACTGCTGGTAACTGATAATGTTCCCTTCTCCTGGCCAGCTTCCCGTTATAAATCTTATTAAGTCATTGACCATCAGTTATTCTCCTTTAGGAGGCATCTTAGGCCATGGTGTGCTGATTTAAATCACACTGTAGAAAACTGAACGCAAATATGTTATGTGCCACTACAAGTCTCTTCAAAAAAGTGAATGAAGTCCATTCTTTGTTGAGACAGGAGTGGGGTATAGGAATTATTGGCAAGGTGGACAAAATGTGACAACTTTGAGAAACCCTGATGAAAATTAAAATGTATGTCTAAAGGGAGAGTTTTTCTTCTCAAAATTCCTATTGGGTCTAGATAGCTCTGCTCCTGGGAATGGGGCAAGTTAACATTTTAGAACAAAATCAAGCTCATTGTATAATGAGATTTTATATATATGCTCTGTATATTAAATATTATATACATAATATATAAATATATACATTGTTATATATATATATATATATATATATATATATATATATAATATTATATAGAGAGACCAATGAAACTAATAGTCTGATAATAGCCAGTAGAATGGTAGGAAGGCAGCTATCCCCAGGAAGGAGATTCATGAATCTGTTGGACCAATGGAATGAGGAAAATTTCAGGGAATTCAGAATATATTCCGAAGGCAGTTTTACTCGTGAGGCGTTCATGTGAACTTCCTGCCTACCTGTAGATGTGGAGGGAGGATAGGAAGAAGAAGGACAGGAAGTCTGCAATGGAGTGTCTCTTCATGTCACAAGTCCCTGAGTCTCTTGGTCCCCCCTGGGTTGCTAGTTTTGAGGACAGCTTCAGAAAAAGCAAGACCCAAAGCTAATGACCTTTCAGCTGCCTGTCCCTTTAGTCACTCCCAGGGAGCCATAGCTCCTCAAACTTGGAGCTTGTCTCCTGGACATAATTGGACTGAGGATAGAATTATACTTATTGTTCTTCATTTTTCACTTGTAACCGGAAATGCAGCAGGAGGGAGAATAAGAAGGTTTTTTTTAAATAAAAAAGCATTTTCTGAGGGCCACCTTCATACCCACATGTAAACTGGAGGTTGATTGATCAATGTCAAAACATACCACGGAAGGTAACAACTGTCCAGGACAGAGCCAGGAAACAGGAACCACATCACAGCTGCCTTCAGCTGTAACTGTGTCCACCCTGGGATGAATGTGGAGCTTGCATCCAACCACATCTGTGAGGTCCTGATTGTCCATAGGGAGTCCATGTTCAGGATGTGCCCGCTGAACTGCATCACCCAGGGAGCCCCTAATCTCGTCCCACCACCTCTGCCCACAGAATCTAAATCGCCACACCATGACTGGGTCTGTCCTCCTTGCATTACTAGACTCACAATCTCTGAGACCTGACAGCAGTGCAGCTTAAGGGGATGTGACCATGGAATGGGAATGTACTGGGCAGCCTGCTTCTCTTAGATAAGGATATTACCTGTTTTCAGAAGGAACTTAAAATAAATAAATAAATAAAACATGCCTACCTGAAACCTCAGTCATATTCAGAAAAGCCTATGTAGATAACTCCCAATGTCATCATCAGATTTTAATTACAATTGATCATTTTCTTTTGAAATCAAGGGCTATTTTAATGTTCTCTTTGGCTGTGACATAGGAACCATCAGCAAATCAGAGACTCGGCCATGATGCTGCCTCTGCCCAAGTTATGACCTTAGTAACTTCTCAATTGCTCCCACAAATTCACTCAAACAGCACAACTGCACCTAATTTGATTTCTTTGCTGTGAGCTTCCTCACACTTGTGCATTTCCCCAACATACACACACACACACACACACACACACACACACACACACACACACTCCTAACAAAGAGATCCCAAATTGCCGATTTCAATCACTTTATGGGGGAACAGGGATACTTTATTGGTAGATAAAAGTGTTCATTTAGAACTTGATGGATGTATTAGAGTTTTTTGAGCCCATGTTTTTTCTTCTGCTCTTCCTTGCCTGTGAATCACTGACACCTCCAGGTTTGACAGAAACATCCAGGGTTTATGTAAAGGGAGCATTGTCCTTTCTTTGTGATGGAGCAACTTCCTTGTCCTGCCAACTGTCCCTATTTTACCTGATGGAATCTGTGTGGTCTTCCGATGTCCTGTTAGTGGTCAGTGCTAAGAGGATGATGAAGCAGAAGCCAGGCTTCTCGAGAACAGACAGTCCCATTGCTTAGACACGTTCATATCCACGCGTGCCCACATCGCTTCTTGACAACACCAGGAGTGGGCATGGACAGCTCCATCCTCGGGGGATGGAATGGCGCTATGTGCTTTGGGTGATTTCAGTAGTTTTTCCTCTCCCAGGGTCAGGAGCAGGGAAAATGGCGAGGCTTCAGGTCAGCAGGAAGCATGGAGGCTAGAGAAGCATCCAGGTAGAACTCATTGAGAAAAAAATAAAATAGTAAAAATATCTTTTTTTCTTTTTCTTGTCTTTTTTTTTTTTTATGTGAATGCATTGGAAGTCAACCAGGGCACTGATGGCTGTGTTTTCCCTCGTTCACTGGTCATTTCTCGCCTTCTCTTATTGCTGTTTCTCAGTTTAGGAATCTTGAGGTATTCTTGAGTCCCCTTTGAGTAACTCACCCCCAAAACACACACACACACACACACACACACACACACACACACACACTGTTAGGATGAGAAGCAGAAAGAGCACAGAGTTTGAACATATGCATGGCATTTACTGTTTCTAAACCAGAGCCCAACAAGTCTGGTACAGTCTGTCCCCCTGTATTTTAATGACTGAGTACAGAGCCTGCTATGAGTAACTGGGTACTTTGGATCCCAGTAAAGAGAACAACTTTGTTACTAGATTGCGTCTGAGACTCCTGGGTACTTTCAATAATCAGGGCAGTTACCTTGGTTATTTCTTGGTAGCACGTATACGAAATGGAGCACATAGAAATTTGAGGAGTCGTTCCTTTAGCATTGTTAGCTTAATTCTCACATCCAAAGGCCCTGAGCTATGGTAGTTTCTGGCCTAATTCTGCTCCCCCTCCTTGAAGAAGGATGCTTTTCCTAGGATCACCAGCAGCCCACTTAAGCCTCCGCCACGTTTAGCCTGTGGTACATTTTGAGTAAATTAAAGTCGTTGGTATGTAGATGCGGGATAATTTACCGTAACCATTTCTCCAAAAGACCTCCTTTGGCAGGGGAAAATGATCACGTTTTAATTTTACAGATGAAAACGTTGAAGCACAGCAAAATTTGATGATTATATAGGTTATTCTTGGCAGGTGATATAGGAAATGCTTGGCAGAACCAAAACGTCTGATTTCCAGCTCCCAGCCTTGCTCACTGAGTGATGATGCCTGAATTTTCGAGCTCACCTTAAGTGTTCAGCAACTAATAGCGAAGAAAAATCATGATTATCCAGATCTTTCCCATGGAAATTTGTCGTCTTTACAGACGCAGACACACACACACACACACACACTTCACATGAGTCTACAGAAACAAGTCAAAAGGGGTAAGAACCAAGCAAGAGCTTTGAAAACCAGAAAGGGTAGCAAAATTTCTGTGATAAAGAAAAGTTGAAGGCTAAATAACAAAAATGTTTTTGCATTTTGTGGGGTAAGACTTTATGAGTGAATTTTATTATTAAAAAAATTTTTATGTAGCATGTAACCCACCCAAATAAAAGCTCCAGAAAAACTAAAACAGAGGATTTCTTCCAGAGTGCTACATGCGGAAGGGAGCCTTCAGGAAGATGTGCAAGAAAGCTCTGATGCTTTGAAGGTGTCAGTAATTTTGGTCAGTCCACAGTGAGGAAGGCCACCTCTGGGGAGAGTCTCCTAGATTCTTCTTCTGGGGACATCTATGTAATTTAGTCAAATTCAGACACTTAATGCTAGATTCCAGCACTAAAGCATGAGTTAGTTCTGGAAGCATAAGTAGAAATATAAGGCAGTCACATACACAGTGAATTCCAGAAGGAAGGATCTATATCCCGCAGATCCATAATAAATAATTATTGCCTGCCTAAAACCTGAAGGAAGGGAAGTTTTGGTGTTGTAAAGACTAATGAAGATCTCCTGAGAATTCTTATGAAGCCTTGATTTCTATCCAAGATTGCAATGCTGGATTCTTTAAGCACCCAAGGGCCAGGGAATCCTGTAACCATCTTTTCTTGCAATCTACCTGTTGATTAATGAATGGTTTCAAGCTCAAGGAGTCTTTCCAAAGAGGACAGCGTCTTAATTTCTGCCACAGAGCATTCTATTTACAGATCATTCTGCTTACAAGAGCCGTGAAAGAGTTGTAACTGTCCTAGCTTAATGTAGATTTTCTTTTTTCCATTTCATCAGTCCATCCTGTCCCTAGAGGGAAGATAGCAGAGGAAGTAGGAAGCTGGAAAAGTCCTGAAGTGGGTGAGTGAGGAGTCTTTTATACTAAATAAAATAAATACATAAATAAAATTGCACAGTATAGTCATTTCCAGAGCCTGGTTCTGGAGCCTGGCTTCAGGAGAAGATATGGGCAGAGAGAGGAGAGGTAAGTTTTATTTTCATGCGTGGGAATGGTGTTGGGGAGGGTACCAGAACCCTCCTTAAGCTCAAAGTTTAGAATCAAGCCAACACAAATATCCTTTCTCGCCTTTTTGGCTCCCAATAGGCCACATGAAATTATGATGGTATCATGGTAAGCTAAGAACGAGGGGCAGGACTATTCTATCTTGACCCCATGCGTGTCATTACGAATACCTGTCATGACGCTACTTAATGACAAGGAAGAGGGCTAGCAGCTGAGAGCGTTTGGAGCATCTTGGTCCTCTGAGAGGACCATTCCCTGGTGTGCTGCTGCTCTATTCATTGGAGGGAGGAAGTAACAGGATTCATGTTGACCCTAAGCGTGCGAAATACCAGAGAATTATTTAATGAAAATTCCAAAGCTCTTGTGCTTAGTAATTAAGATTACAGTAAAAATAAAAAAGGCAACCTTCAAGCATAGCCACCAACAGGACAGCTTACAGAAGCATCATGGAGGAATAGTTTTACAAAGAAGATCCCTGTTTGCACAAGATTAAAGTTGTTAAGCCAAGAGTACAACATAAAATGAGGGCACCTTCCCGTTTGGAGTAGATTTTAGTGCTGGGCACTGGGTGTCCTATGGAAAGGCGGAGCAGGGTCAAGTCCACTTCAGAGCCCAGGTCTGAGCTGAGCAGCTGCCTCCCCATGAGCTCAAACTCCTCACTGAACCTGGGGGCAGAATGTAATTCCTCTGATATTGTGGTTTCGATTTCTTCCCAACCCAGGCTTGTCCATTTGATCATTAGCACCTAGGCAGCTCATACCTCTCCTTGGACTCTTGCTTTCTATAGTTTACATGAAGGAGTAATTGGCATAATCTTGTTGGGTAAGGCTTGATTGACAGAAAGGTAAATGAGACTAAACAAAACAATGATCTTCTGGGATAGTTAGGATTGTTTTCTGATTTCCTTTGTTTCTTTTTCATTTTCTTTGCCACACGGCGGGGAAATCTACATGGTCATCACCAATCAAATACCCTACTGATAAAGTTTGATATGGGAATTCATGAAGAATAGGATCAGCATATTTCATTTAATCTTGACAGTCTCTTGGGTTATTCTCTCTCCCAGAGCTACCTCTTCTTGAGGTACTTGTTCTCCTCTTTTCTGTCCTGGGCAGAAATATTCCAAAACAAATTTCAGTCATTGGTGCTGGACAAAAGAATGATAATCATAATAGTAAATAGACCAAAATACCCATGTTTTTAGCCATTGCAAAGTGGGTTTTATCATAGAGAATAGCCTTCCAGGTTCTTTACATAGAAATTCATCCTCACCTCTCAGACTTCTTGGCAGATGTCCTTATTCCCTTCATGGTCGTGGTTCCCCTCCTCACCTTCTTCCCTACGAAGGTGGGATGTAACCTGTAAACTGCATTGTCATCTACACTATTAGATTGTTAAATGACACCCTTGGTAGTAATTTCTCGTGGTTTTCTCACTATTTTTTAACTTGGGAATATGGAGAAGGTGAAAAAGAAAATGATAAGCAAACAAGGAAGGTTTTATTACCAGATGCTTAAATTCAAGGTCAAGTGCTGGGAACTGCATGCCCTCCAGTGATAGCCTGCGGTTCTACTAGTGAAGAGGTGTGTGCTCTGGAATATTAAGCAACTTCGGTGAGAGTGTGCACCAGGGCTTTGATTGAGGTGCCTGTTGTGTGCATGGAAGCATTTGGTGGTTGTTATTGTCTTCTCTCTTCCTTACTGTTTTAAAGCACAGGCCCTGCATGATGGCGGATGCATAGGTTTCAGTTGGAACAGGCTACTGATATAGCAGCCCTAAAGCCACAATGTGTCTAAATATTTCACCCAAAGAGCTGTTGCACGTTCTTTTTTAACCGTTAATAGTGTGTCTCTATTGGAATGAGAGTGAGAAGGTGGAATGGGAAACAGATTCAGTGACAAGCAGGTAAAAAGCTTAATTCTAAAAGATGCTCTTCACAGAGCTGAGAATAATCTAGAAGCAAGGAGAGGAGAAGCAGGGTAGAATGTTTGGGGGTGAAGAGACAATGACAGTGACACCCAGACGCTCCAGTGTATTCCATAAGAGGTTTGTTTACCATTCCCTGTGAGCTCTGGCAGAAGGGGAAGCTGTGCTGCTACAGATTGGTCAGAAAGTGGTGACAGGCTGACTTTAGAGAGAGGCATAGCTTCCTTCCAAGAAGGCATTGCTGAGCATTGCGCCTTAACTCTTCAGAACCTTGTCTACAAACTGTTAGGGCAGCTCCTCTCAAATGATTTTCATTCCCTGGTCAAGAATATCCTGAGTAGAAGAGACTTAGACCCATTATTATTACATTTACTTAAATTGGGAAGCCAGGGGCACTG
This sequence comes from Hipposideros armiger, assembly GCF_001890085.2. NCBI lineage: Eukaryota > Metazoa > Chordata > Mammalia > Chiroptera > Hipposideridae > Hipposideros > Hipposideros armiger. The sequence continues at coordinate 1,645,172 of NW_017731426.1, read as the reverse complement.
TGGGGAGCATACTGCATCTGGGGAAAAGGGTGAGTGGTACCTTTTGCTCAATTTTGGACAAATTTTGGATCACAAAGTTAGGTCACCTCTGACAGAGAAAATCTTTTAAATAAAATTATATCTCCCCATCTCCAGCGAAAACACCAGGTTTCTAATCTGATTACTATTTACTTTAGGAAGGAAATTGGTAGATTCGATTACAAATAGGCATTTACAGATTGATTTAATCCTGAGTCTTACACATATTAATATGGAAGTTCCTGACTCAGACATGATCTTTTAAGCTATAAAATATCATTGAAGGGCAATAGATCAAGTGTTCTGAGCAAACCAGAAAGGCTAAAATGTTAAGTAATCCTCTGAAATGAATGAGTCTCTATAAATTCTGCTGTATCCACAAAGGATTTGGGAGTTAGGCAACAGAAGGAGAGGGGCAGCAAGCCATTGACTGAGACTTGTGGTCATTTCTTAATTATTGAAAAATACTAGCAAACCCAAGAACAATTTTCAAATCAAAAGGGAGCATAGAAAGCAAGCTCTGTTCTTGTCATTTAGAAATTTGGTTAAAGTTTAGAATAAATAGCCAGAATTTTTTTTTAACTGAAACTCTTCTTTTGGAGAGATTTGGCCTGCAGCATAGTAGGAGCACGTTTTGGAGAGATGATTTATTCATGCGTTGATATTTACTGAGTGGAAATTCCATGTCAGGGATACAAACATGAACAACTCTAAGTCAAGGCCCTCATGAAGGTTACATACTGAGAGAAAATAGACAAGAAGCAAAAAAGTATATTTCATGTCAGATACTACAAATTTCCAAGGCAGATTAAGGGAGGTGGGGAAGGATAGCATAAGTATGAGGTTATTTTTTATAGGGTGAACAGGAAAAGCTTCTACGAAAAAGTGACATTTAAGCAAAGGCTTAAAGGAAATGGAGTGAGACTTGGAGCTTTCCTGTGAAGGTTTTTCAGGAGAAAAGAAAACAATTCCAAAGGTCGTGAGGTCAAAGCCCATATTTGACATACTTGAGGAAGAGCCAGAAGGCCAATAATTGAGGAAGAGAGTGTGAGAAGTGATGTCAGGGTGGTGGTATTGACTCATGAGCCTTGTAGGCCATTGTAAGGATTTAGGCTTTTACTAAGAGCAACATGAGAAGTCACTAGAAAGTTCTGAGTGAAGAGTGATACGACCTGACTTCTATTTAAAAAGAAGCATTGTGACTACTGTGTTGAGAATATGCTGTGAGAGGGTTGGCAATAGAAGAAGCTGCTAGACCAGTTAGGAGGCTATTGCAGTAATCCAGGTAAATGATAATGGCTTGGGCCATTGTGTTCCCAGGGGTGGTGGCAAAAAGTGGTTGGATATGGAAATATTTTATAAGGTTTGCTGATGAATTAGATATAAAATAAGAGAAAAAAAACAATCAAGATAACCCTTTAATTTTTGGCCTTAGCTATCAGAAGTTTGGAGTCACTAATAATAAGACAAGAATCCTACAGGTGAAGTTGACTGTGGATGAGAGCTTTATATTAAGTTTGTCAGACATCCAAGTGGAAATGCTGATTGGTTATATGAACCTGGAGTTTCGGGAAGAGGTAGAGCCTGAAGATAGAAATTTGGAATTCATAGGTATTTGGAGCCATGAGACTGGATGTAGGAAGTGATTTGAGACAGAAGAGAGCTTCCAGAACTGAGCCTGGGGAGATGTTCAGAACCCCAGCAGATGAGGAGGAACCAGCCCTGGGAGGAGTGGCCAGGGGTAAATCAGGCTCTACTATGAGTATTTAGTAGCATAAGATTATCTGAAAACATGGAGGTCATTCCATTGATGACCTGGAAGGAAGCTGTTTCAGTGGACTGGTAGGGACCAAAGCATGATAGGGGTGGGTTCAAGAAAGAGTGGGAGGAGAGGAAGTGGAGACACTATGAATAGGCAACTCTTTTAGTTTTGTTTTAAAAGGAACATAGAAATAATAGTGATGATAAAGGATATGAGGTCCAAGGAGGGATTTTTTTTTAAGATTTTTTTTTAATTGGGGAATTGGAGGAAGGGGAACAGCGTTGGGGAATCGGGGAAGGGGAACAGACAAGTTGCTGTCCTTTTGTTCTTCAGTCTAGTTGTGGAGGACGTCACTTCACTGGC
>NW_017731426.1:1633178-1638339 GCF_001890085.2 Hipposideros armiger | reverse complement strand
GGAAAGGAGCTATGTGCTCTCTATAACGTGGCTTGGAAAAACTTGTTATTATAACAAGATGCTGTTTAGAAAAATCCCTTTCCCAGTGAGTTTCCATGGTAGTCTGGACTGATGAATCCAGTTGCGTTAAGAAATCTGTTTTTACTAGCTAATGCTGTAGTCTCTTGGTGAGGGGTCAGGGGAGATTAAATGATTATGATCTTAAAGCAACTTTTTAGTTTCCATAAGATTCTTTCTTTACCACATAATAACTGTCATCTACTTTTTTTTTCAGCATGGAAGAATTTAAACGTATTCAAAAGTAGACAGAATGGTATAATGAATCTTCATGTAGTCATCACCCAGCTTCAACAATTATCAACTCATGTCAGTTTTGCTTCAATCACACCCCTATCCATTCCCGCATCTATATTATTTTGAAGCAAATTTCATAATTGTATAATCTGTAAATATTTTACTATGCATCTCTGAAAATTAAGGACTCTATTTCAGAGTAATCACAATATTATTGTGACATCAAAATTTAGCAATAAGTCCTTGATAGCAAACATCTAGTTACCGTTCAGATTTCTCATTGTCTCAGATATGGTACTGCTTTTCATCACAAGCCAAATAAGGTCCACAAAACTGGTTGCTATTTCTTAAATTTCTTTTTAGCCTATAGGTTCATCCCTCAACTTTTTTTTTCTTGAAATGCATTTTTTAAATGAAATATCCTGTGGCATTTCCCCTGGTAATGAGTAACACGTTCCTCTGTCTTTTCTGTAAATTTGTAATTGTCTTACTCTTCAATGCATTCTTCTTCCATTGCCTAGAGGTATCAGGAAAGCAAACTGGCCCTCATTTTAACCAATGTGCAGTATATTTAAAATAATTAGCTAATCACATACANAGACAAGTTGCTGTCCTTTTGTTCTTCAGTCTAGTTGTGGAGGACGTCACTTCACTGGCCCATGTTGGTATTATCGTTGCGCTCTTCCCGGGTGAGGCAATCAGTCACCGGTCATTGGTCGGCCGCTCACGGCGGCTCCCGGCAGCTCATACCAGCTGCTGGCTGCTCACGCTGGCTGCCAGTCACTCATGTAGCTCACAGCAGCCCACTGCAGCCCCGCTGCAGCCTACACCATCGCCAGTGACTCACAGCAGCCCAGCTCCAGGTAGAGCTGTTGTTTGTCATCTTAGCTGTAGACAGCAAGCGTCACTGGCCCTCAATGTGGGATCCGAACCACAACCCTGCTGCTCAGAGCTGGTGCTCCCAAGCAAGCTCTTAACCAGCTGAGCCACTCAGCCGGCCCAGAGTTTATTTATTTATTTATTTATTTATTTATTTATTTATTTATTTATTTATTTATTTATTTTTAAGATGAGAGAAATAGCCTGTTTTATGCTGACCAGAATGATCCAGTAGAGAGGAAAACTGATGATGCTTAAGGAGAGGAGATGATTGCTGGAGTGATGCTTTTGATGAAGTGGGAGGGGATGGGATCCAGGGTACAAGTGGAGGGATTGGTGTTAGGAACCTAGCCAGGTTGTTATAGTAACAAGCAGCATATAGTGTATTTGGGCACAGATGCAGGTGGGTTGGTAAGTGTGCTGGTGGGAGTATGTCTTTGCTAATTGATAATTTTTAGTTCATCATATAAGGGTGAGTATTGGAGAATGGGCATTGGAGGTTTGGGAAGAGAAGAAGGCATGAATCTCTCATGCAGCCATCCAGCAGAAGAGTAGAGACAAAATGTAGGAGACATGCTAAGTGGCCCAAAGGACTTACTTGAGGTTCTTATGGTCAGGAGTTTGAAAGAAATTTTCTTCTGCTACATTCAGCTACTTAGAGTGGAGAATTGGATTTGAGCAGGTTTGTGATTTAAGGAAGTGAATGCAATGGAGGCAGCAAGAGACACAGAGTTAAGGGCAACTGCAGAGTAGTAACTATGACTGGTCATGGAATCTAAGCTGGGTGAGAGGGAAAGTGAGGATGCTTAAGGAATCGGAACAATTAGAGTGGTGGGGAAGAAGATTGAGATGCTGAGATCGCCAAATTATTGAATCAGGTTCCAGGAAAAGAAATCTGGAAATTAGGAGCTGAGTCAGAGAGTGGGATGCTGGAGGCTTCTGTGATGGAGAGCTTGCAGTCATTGGTAGTGATGTGGTCTGGGGTTGGTGTGGGGTGGTGGGCTGCACGGTCAGGTGGAGGAAAAGGTTATTGAAGGAGTAGAGGCCAAGTAACTGAGAGGCCAGGATGTGGCACAGTGGTTTATGTGGCTATTGAAGCCAACAAAAATTATGATGGGGATAGCATTGAAGATAATGACAGGAATGATTCAAGATGATTTAAATTACTGTTTCAAGTAAGGGAAGCTTCGAAGCTGGTGTGTTGTTATTTTGTTTTGATTTTGAAGGAAGAGTGAGAGAAGGTAGCCTGAACATGGCAAGGAGGGGCAAGGGAAGTGCCGACTCTACCTCCAGGCTCAGTGGCATGGGGACCGTGGGAGAGAAATGCCTGCCACTTGAGAGGGCTGCAGTCCCCAAGGAAGAGCCCAGTTTCAGTGAGAGCAAGAATGTGAAAGTAATTGTTAGGGCTGTGATTGATGATGAACCCTGAATTCATGGAAGGTTGTGGGGAGTTCATAAAAGATGGGAAATGAGCACAGATGGGAGATGCACCTGGTCATCTGGGAATGAAAGTCTGAGTGATGAGAGATATTCTGGGAGCTTGGGCTTCTCATGGTGACTCTCCCAAGCAAGACCTGCAGGCACTTTGGATCAGTCCAGATGGTCTCTTTGTCAGACTGAAGTGGGAAGGCTGCGAGGACTGGGGGTAGCATCTTGCCAGCAGCACATGGAACTCGGGTGCCTCTTCTTCAATCCTGATGTTTGTTTTTTTAACTTCCACTAAAACTTCCATTGCCATCTGTGGTAGGTCACTGCATGGATATTAGCAAATGTGATGGTGGTTTGAGGCTACGTTTTGACTGTTTGCCCTGGAAAGAACACATTTGCACAGTAAATCTTGTCCTTCCTATTTTCAAGGCTCCCAACTCAGTTAGTTTCCTTAGGGAAATCATAATTCTTTGTTCACCTTTCTCCTCATTTATCTTTTAAAAGAAATCAAAGTAAAAGGATCAGAAAGCAGCTTTGCTTCTGCCCAATTCCTCTAAATGGAAGTTTTCTCCGACTGATCATTTTTATTTAGTATTTTCTTTCGGGACAGAGAGGAACAGGGGGACAGTAGTATAAGGAAATGATCGAAAGTCTCTAAAAGCCTTGGGTGGGAGGTTCGGAAGATCAGGAGAGAGTTAGGGAAAAAAAGGACTCAAGTGGTGCTGCATGAAAAGGGAACAAGTGAAGGCTTTTAGGGAAGGCCTGAAAAAATCAGAAATCCCAGCAAGGAGGCAGGGGAAAAAAATCCACTGTGTTGGCATTTGGAGATTTAGCAAGAGCAACCTAGAGTTTGCCCCCAGGAACATTCCACATACTTCTGACACAGATGGTGTGCTGATTCTAGTTTATTTCATGTGCCCTTAAAAAAAGAGAGAGAGACTCATAATTTGAAAAAAGACAGAAGCTTTTCCCCCATTCCTAGCGTGCTAGCTCTCCAAGCCTCCACAAAATCTTGAATGAGGCATGAATTTGATCGCAACCACTGCTGCTCCTGGATCAGCTTCTCTGTCCGCCAGTCAAGGGACCCCTTAGCTTAGTCATGTACTGCCTGGCATTTTCCCCAGAAGATTAAGTTGTGTTCATCCTGGCTTGTCTTATGCCACATCTTTAGTTCTTGTATTGGAAGGATATTGCAACCAACTCAAGGGGTTATGCTGTGCTTTGTACACTGAAGACTAAAGAGCCCGATTTAAGAAGGAAAAAGAAGGGAAGCTAACCAGGGATGACGTTGTCACGCCCTCTGCTTTCTCACCTCTGGGAGCGCAGCCTTTCAAAGGTGAGCAGAAAACAATGTGGTTTCCATTGCCTCTGCCTCAGATTTCCCCTAGTTCAGGTTTCAGGTTGCCTCCCACTCTAACTAACTGGGTGCACCTGTTTGTTAAGGGAATTTGCAGAAAGTGTGTGTGTGGGGGGGGGCGCTCAAGTCTTCATAGGAGCTTTGTTACCCAGTGGCCATCCCACAATTAATACTTCACAGTAGCCCTGATGCTTGTGGAAATGTATCAGGAGATTAGGTGGCATGTTACAGTGGAGATCAGAGAAGGGACAGGATAGGGCAATGAGTTCTTGTCCCTAAGGGCAAATCTCTTTTCCTCCACTTGATAGGGAACAGTGCTCCAACACTGTCACAGTTACACTTAGCCACAATGACTGGTGCATGTGTGCACCTGTGAGTGTGTGCACACGCATGTCTGCGTAAGTGTGAGAGGGTGATGATGGAAACCACAAAACACGAATCTACTGTGGGGGTGGGCTGCAAACTCAGAGCCGCGCCCACCAAGGTGACGTGGTGGAGAGGGATACGTTCAGAGCTTCCCCAGTGTGATGAGCTCCCCAGGAAAAAGACTCAGGCTTGCCTTGGCTCTGAGAGGCCCAGACCCCACCCCGTTCCTGGGGCAGGCTCTCCTTCCTCTTGACTCCCAGGTCCCCAGCCCATCCCCATCCAAGTTTGTTTTTTGTTTGTTTGTTTTGTTTTTGTTTTCTGTAAATATATATTTCTTATTTTGGACGTGCAGGGATCAATAGAGATTCTGGAGTGGGGGGAGGGGGCGATGGCTGGGTTTTTTTATTTTTTCCTTTCTCTCTTGGATTTTGGTGTTTGAACTTGAAAACAAAAATAATTACAAGTATATATATAAGCAAATGACTTACCTTAACAAAAGAAATAAGTTGATTTCATTCTTTTGATTTATCTTGTTTCTCATTGGGGTTGGGTGGGGGCGGGGGGTCTTTTGGGTGGAGGGCTTTTTTGTGAGCTGTATAGATTTCCAGTCTGGACTTGTTCAATCGATGCGGGAACAACAAAAATTAAAATGAATTTAAAAAAAGACACAACATAAAAACAAGAAAAACTTTGTGATGTATAAAAGCTGTAAATAGTCAGATTCTTTCTCTTTTCTAATGGCAAATTATTTCTGTCACTTTATATTCAAAAAATAAAGAAACCTACCACAAATTATCAGGGTAAAAAAATCCAGTAGCAGAGTTTTTTTTTTGTTTT
>NW_017731426.1:1572588-1632242 GCF_001890085.2 Hipposideros armiger | reverse complement strand
CAAACTGGCCCTCATTTTAACCAATGTGCAGTATATTTAAAATAATTAGCTAATCACATACATTTTCCAGGTGGACAGAGTAATACAGGTCTAGTGACAACGTGACTAAGCTCCTCCCACAGCCAAGACAAGAAACAAAGACTTGGTCTGGCTCTTCAACCTGTCTTTTGAGCCACTGCATTTACTTGAATGGTGTCTTTTTCTCCTCTAGTCCCAGCTGTGTCACTAACTATGTATATATGGGTACTGGATGTTTTCTCTTACTATGATTTCTAAATTACTTAGGTTAAATGAAGTTCTGATAAGAACATAAGATAGAGATGCATTTAGCTTTCAAATTGAAATCATAAAGCACTTTATGCAATATCACTTTATTATTAAGAGCCATGTGCTCCTCCTATAATCCTAGAGCAGCAGGTCTTCCAATAATGTCATTTCATTTTAATGTTGATGAGAAAAAAAATTGATTCCCAGAGGGACCACTGTCTGTGTGGAGTTTGCACATTCTCACCACGTGGGGTTTTGCTGGGGACTCCGGTTACCTCCCACATCCCAAACACATGCACGTGTGATGAATGGGAGGGTCTAAAGTGTTCCCATCTGAATGAGTGTGGGAGTGAGCCCTGCAATGGAAGGGCGTCTTGTCCGGGGTCGGTTTCTGCCTTGTGCCCACAGCTGCCAGGACAAGGCTCCAGCCAGCTACCTGTAACCCTAAACTGGAATCAGCAGGTTGGAAAATAAGTATCTTACTTGTTTTTATTAATCTTGCTTTAATGTGTGTATAGCTCACATTTATCTTAATGTTTGATATTAGAAGTGTTTTTGGATCCTTATTTAGAACCTTGGTGATGTTTTTGTGACCAGAAATAATGCCATAGGAACTTATATCAATTAGTCTGTGGTAAAATTGGTTTCGTTACATGTCGTTTTGCTTAAAGTCACAGTTCCCAAGAACCTATCGACAAGGTTAAGTGAGGACTCACTGTACTGGAAAGGACTTACATGAAGAACAGTTAGTAGAACCCCAACATATGGCTGAGGAGCCTCAGGGGATTGATGTGCGGAAAAGTGCTGGCTAGCCCTAGTTCAGGCATCTTCCAGGGTGAGGTGTTGTCTCTTTGGAGGGTTCCTCCTGTGTTTTCCTCTGTACCAAAACAAAGACATCTCCTTTCTCCTCAAACATTTCTGAAAGAAGATGAGCCCTCATGTAAAATCAGACTTCTTTCCAGTTATACGAATTCTCTTCACTTCTGGGGATATTTCCTGAAAGCCCAAAAAGTCCTTGGGCCATAGACTTGCTTTAACAAGAATCTCAAAGTTATATAGTAGACTTGATTTGAAAATCTAAGACTTTTTTTTTTCTTAATGTTATGGGGGACATGACTTCCACTCAAATCTCGGCTCTGGTGTTTTTAAAAGGGAAGCTTAAGGGCAGGTATCTGAATTCTGGTGGGAAACTCCAGTAATGACTTAAAGGCTTGATCACGACCAGAGCATCTCAAAAAAGCAAAGACTCAACTGCCCAGGCCACCCCATAGAAATTCTCGAGACTGTAGCTGGTGTGGATTCTTTATACTGCTGGCCTCACCCACCTCCTGGGATCTCTTCAATTAAATAGCTTAGAACACTTGTGTTCTTCCCATCTCTGTACCACCCCGAGCTCCGCTGTAGGAGACTGTCAGCAAAAGCAGTCGAATAACGGGCTGAGGGGCATGAATTCGCTGACATCCTTCCCTGCATTTGCCACTCAAATACCTACCCTGTTCATTTGGTTTTACTATTGCTATCCCCCTATCTTTTTACAAACCCAAAATAACCCTTTCAAAAAATATATATTATTCTCAGGAAGTAACTTCATGTAGAATTCTGGAATAAGCAAGAGAATGGGAAAGACCACCAGAAAGGTGGTTCTGATACAGAGTCTGGAAGCCTGTCAAAAAAAAAATGATGCCAAAGCTGTCATTTGTGGTCTTCAACACATCATTTAACTGCAATGGACTTCAATTTTCTTACCTCCAAACCCATTCATCAATCTTCTTGCTCTCCCCTGCCAAAGGTTACCTAGAGCAGTGGTTCTCAATTTGGGTTACGTATTGGAGTCATCTGAGGTGCTTTTAAAATACTAATCCCCAAAGATTCTAATTCAATTATTCTGGGATGCAGATATTTTAAAATATCGGGTATTTTAAAACGTCCCCAGGTCATTTTGATATGCAGCTGGAATGAGAACCACTACCATTACGTATGTCAGTGTGTTTGGGGGAAAGGAGTTCTCATATCTACTTCTAATTCAACTCTGTGCTGCATCGGTTGTCTGTGGTCATTCTCACCCTCACTGTGGACCACCACGCACTTCAGGATGCTCTTCCTTGGAATTCCTGGACCTCCTGCCTCCTCTATTGGAGCTGCAGAATGAATGTAAGGAAGGCTCAATTGACTGGCACAATCCAATTCTTTTATTTTTCGTACCACTGCAATACTTGGCTAGATATAGCTATACTGAACAGTTAGTCTACCTATAGGACGTTCTACATATAAATTTTAAATTTGAGATGGACATTAAATATGACTATTCTCATGATCATGGAAGGAAAGCCAAAAGGCTAAGCCTATTCCAAGAGGTTGGTTTATGGATATACTGTAATTCCTGGAATTACTCTACAATTTAAAATGATCTGTGATCTTCTAAGGCTGCACCTCTCTTTTCAGCCTTCCATAGCTTGAGTCCTAACTCTTCATCCCCCTCAATTAGGGAAATTTATCCTCACTGATGTTCTCTGCCTAGGAATTAGCCCCTTCCCATCTGCCAGGCAATCTCTAGGATATTGTTATCCCCCAAGTACATGCCCCAGAATCTGGATAATTCAAACCAGTCTGACATCACAGAGGGCTTCATCAGGACAACCAAAGATGGGCTTCAGTCTTCCACATCCAACCTTCTTTAAAGGTCCCCCACTAGAGTAGGAGGGGAGATTTTTCCTGGCTGACCAGTTGACATCCCTGGTATCATCTCACAGATAACGGAGTCTAAATTGAGGGTCAAAACCTGGTGCCCTGCAGGCTGATTCGAGCAGGAAACTGGATTGTTTTGACTGGTACACTTTTTTGAATATTAAAATTTGAATCCCTCTAGATATTATCTGCTCCTGAGTTTAGCACAGTCCCTATCATTTTTTCATAGCCTGCCTTACCTTAGGAGGGAGTTAAGTTGGCGACACTCTCTCCCTTCCCTTCCACCTGCCCTCAAAACACACACACACACACACACACACACACACACACACACACACACACACACACACACACACACACAACTCTGTTCTCCTAACTGCTGCAGCTTACTCAACAGAGTTGCATTTCCACCATGGAGTAGTAGCTCTCATTTAGGGCAAAGCGATGACAGTGTTTTGAGTTCCTCTTACTTTCAGTCTTTATTAGGTCACACCAATGACTAATAAAATAGGCCGTTACTTGACCATCTACACCATTTAAGTACACATACCCACGAACACTTTGAATGTCAAGTTTTTTCCCCGTCCCTCTTTTGCCTTTTTTTGAGATTAGATTTAATATTTGGGTGCATCCTTCCTTAATCTCAATGAACTCAGCAATATGATTTTTATCCAATCCAAGAAACCTCCCAGACATCAGAGGAGAGGATATTTTTCCCTTAGTGTTACACCTCAAAGGAACTAGCGTTTAATTTTATTCCAGGCCCATTACCTCATATAATCCTCTTAATAACTCCATTTCACAAATGCTATTATTGAGGTTTGAAGAGATTCATCAATTTGCCCAAAGCCACACAGCTATTGTTAAAAATAATTAAAAAGACAATTTAAGTGACACAAACAAACTTTATTTAACATTTCAGGAAGTAGACAGTTTCTGTTTAGGAAACTGCAAAATGGGGCAGCAAGCTTTCACAGGATAAAGAATAAAAAACAAGGAAGTAATTAGAAAGCCCAGAGCTGGCCTGGTGTTGGGGGGTTGGTTGACTGGACATGCTACATTTCTGGTTAAGCAGAGCATGTACAGGGACATGAACATTGGCTACGTTTTGCTTTGCTGGCGTGGCACCCAGGAAGAAGCAACTCCATCTTGAACAATGAAATTTATATCAGCACTATTAAGTGAAAGACCAGCAGGTCAGAACCAGATCCCACTCTCATCATTAAGTCAGATAGCCTTACAGATCCATTGAAAGGAATAAACAATAAATGTGAACCTATTCTGGAAACTGTTGCGTACTCAGGATAAATGTGATGTCAGATTATTCTGTCTGGTGATGGTTTGGGATTCACTTACCTATTTCTGATACTCGACAATTAGTCACATATACTTACTTAGGCACCAGTCTCAGAAATCTTGTCCCTTTGGAACCTGTAACACTGTGCTCTGTCAAAAATGTCACATTTGGTAGCCATTCTGAGAAAGTCATGCAGAAATGGTCTTTGCAAGTGAAAATAGCCACCACCTCTGTCAATACAAATTATCATCTATTGAATACTGAATAATTACCAGCACCCAACACTGTGCTAAATACTGCACATATATTATCTCATTTGCTCTTCACAATAATACTGGGACAAATCCATGTTACAGAGAAGGAACTTGAAGTTTAGAGAGGTTACTTAACTTGCCTAGAGTTGCACGGGATCTACCTCACCTGAACCTTTCCACCAGGGAGACTTTGAAGGCCGATAGTACCCCAAAAACATGTTGTTTTTATGGCAGCCTTCTTGCCACTGACTAGCCCAGAGGTTTTCAGCTCTGGCTGTACATTAGAGTTACCTGAGGAGATCTTAAAAATATAGTTGCTAAATTGTATTTTGTAAAAGCTCATTGGATGATGCTAATAAGGAGCCAGGGTTCGGAACACTGGTTTCATTTAATGCCAGAAAATAAAATCAGGGCCATGAGATGGGAGAGGGTTGGAATAAATGAATACAGACCAGTTCATTCAAAAAGTATTCATGGCCAGGATCCCTAATACCCAGAAATATTTTTTATCCCATTCGTCCTTTGGGGCTGTGTCAGTTATTAAATCTGGCCTCCGAGTTCCACACGCCCCCTTCTTTGCCATGCTTTGTCATACTGGAGCTGGTCTCCGCAAGCTGCATTTCTCCTTTGCCAGCCACTGTATGTTGGGCTTTGCCAGTAAAAGGCGCAGGAGGGATGTCCAGTATTTTTTCATTCATTCATTCAAATATTTATGGAGTGGAGGAAGAGTTTTGTTCAGCCAGCAAGCCAGCCTCTTTTTGTTCAGCCTGCCCCTAAGTCTGCACCATACTGGTGAACAGTTCCCATGGTTCTAGAACAGCCTCCAGCGGCTTTCTTCACTGTGAAGCCAGGAGGTGCTCCTGCAGCAGTTGTTGAATCCCAGCCATGCAGGGAGGGCTCTCCTCTAAGCATAAAGTCTCTTGCTTATTCACTCTTCCCTCAGTCCCAGGGGGAGAAGCCCTGCTCTGCAGCATTCAATTTCGCCCTCCCAGTAAACAATTGTGCAGTCAACAGTTTTTTAAGTAAAACTCCCCCTATTAAGATTATTGCTGTGGTTTCTGCTTCCTCATGGAACCCTAACAGCTGCATTGGGTTACCTGAAAAACTTGTTTTCATCATGGATTACTTTCTTTATAACCTGGCTGCCAGATCACAAAGTGGGGATGGTGGGAAAACCTTGCACAGGTTCCTCCATGAAGCCTGGATAAGCATATTCCTTTTACACAAATAACAAATGTTGTATTTCTAGAAACAGATCTCATGGATGTGGTTGGAATACGGGGATCCATCTCAATTAATGATTTGGGTTATGAAGAGACTCCATGAGCTACAGATTTATTCATTCTGTGACGGTTAACACTAGACTTTTGCTTTGCTTCCATTGCTATGTCACAATGGTAAGAGAATTCCAGCTAATTAATTTGCAAGCTGCATTTAATTAGGAGACATTATTTCCTGACAACTTTATATAGACAATTATATTTACATAAGATTAGTTACATAATACATAATTTATAATGAATTTTCTATGTAACATTTCATAATCTAATTTATATAAGTAGATGCTTGTATGTTTTTATGTCTTATATTTATTCTGGTGATTGTGGTGGTGGCGGGGAGAGATAAGGAAGTCTTAATTATTTTGTCTGTGTCTCTTTTAACTATGGTAAATTTATTGGAAGATTTTGATAAAGCTGATCTGCTTCAAGTTAACAATCATTACAAAAACTTGGGGTAGGGGCTATGGAGATGATTCCCAAGCAAGGTCTATGTGAAAATTCTAGGGAAAGGGCAGGTTTCCACTGCTTCTACTTATTTTTCATTCAATCATTCATTCAAATAATTATTGAGTGTCTACCATGTGCCAGACATTGTTCTAGGAGTTAAAGATACAGCAGTTTGCAAAACAAAAAAATAGGAACTTCCTTGCTAGCACTTAATTGGACAGAATCTTGGAAAGTCATACAGGGCCTCAGTGAACCTGGGGATTGACTTCTATGTGGGACATACGTACTTCAGGATGTGGATCCAGTCACCTATCCCAGGAAGTGCTACCTGGGCATGGATGCCAGCTCAAGCAGAAGAGCCTTTGAGTCTGAAAGGGATGCATTCATTCTTCTTCAGAGAAGAGGTTCTCTTTCAAACAGACTCTTTTTGAGGAATGTGCCCACAACACATTATGAAGACCATACCTGAATTGAAGTGAGAAACAGACACGTTCTTTTAAAAGAGTATTAGAACTCTGGAATTGGGGATGAGAGAGGAGAGATAGAAAGAGGTAAGTGACTTAGGAAGAGGCATTCCATTCTATCCCATTCCAGTCTTTTGAGTCTTACATCCCTGACAAGAAAAAAGGCAGAGCGTATTATCACGTTACAGATGAGAAAACTGGGGGCAAAGTGATTTTTCCAGTGAGTAAAAAGTGGATCCCAGGTTTGCTAAGCCCAGTGTTCTTCCCACTGCACTATGTTAGTTCCATGATGATTGACATGGATAATTGCAAGAATTTATGAAAAGAAAAATCTAACATAAGGTGGTGATGATGTGGCAGAAGTGAAGGTAAAATGGAACCAAATATAGAGATAGATGCACACCCTTTCTTATGACTTTTATTTAGTCACTGTTGCAAAACCTTCACATGAAGAAAACAACTTGTCAGATCCTTTCTAAACATTTACCAGCAAGAATTGAGCAGCATGAATCCATAAAACTTGCTTCAGCTCTTGGTCTTCCCACCACATCATCATGGTGCTGATCTCTAACTGCACAGAGCTATCTGAGGAAATGCCCAAGGGAGAGCTGCATTTTAGCCACATTTCTGCTGGTCTACAATCTGATTCCCAAAGAGCTGAGCCTGAACTAGAGCTTTGTACAAGGTGGCTCCCCCACCATCCTGCTAAGTCAGCAAGTACAGATGCTTTCCCAGGGGCAGGAATATGGACAGAATCTCACTGAGGCACTGCCTTACCATAACATCCTGGTATTTCAGGCTCTCAATTCTCTCTGTCCCATCCTGTAGAGTCTGTAGTGTGGCGATCCCCTCTCTCCCACATCATTCCACAACTCGCAGACATTCTTAACTAAATGAGAAAGAAAAATGAACGAGGGAGCCTCTCAGCTGCCACACAGCCACTGGAGAAATTCATATCTCTTCCCAAATCCAACCTTGGCCGTTGAGATGATCTCTTGTCACACTGACCAAGGGTGCCAAGCACGCAGGCCATAATGATGAGGCGATGAGTCTCCCGGTTTCTCCCTGTGTCATGCACTTGTGTCCTGCTGTCCCTTGAGTCATGGTGGCCTTTACCTTACAGGGTGAACACGAGAGAAGCAGACGTCCAAGGGAGAATTGCAAAAATAGTTGAGGGGAGGAGACGGCAACTGCAACAATTCACTTAAGGAGAGAAAATTTCTCAAGAGAGTTTGGAAAAAAAGATTGAGTGCTTCACTACTCGATTTTGTGAGGATTGGCCAAAGGGAGGGTAGAATGAACCCAAATATAGACACAGACATACACCCTTCCCTATGATGAAGCCACCCTTTCCAGTAGGAAAGCAAAGCAAAGCAAAAACATAGAACACCAAACCTTCCTCTCCTTTTCCACATGAAGGTGAATGTGAGACATGGACCAGGTTTCTACTTTTAATTCGACCCTTTCTCTTCCTTCTCAGTTTTCTTCCTAAACATGCTTCAGGCTTAACTTCATCGTTCTGGCATAAGAATCCCTGGGAAGGAAGATGACAGGAGTTCCCCAAAGGGGCAGAATCAGACAGACCCGTGGCCCCAAGGAAATGCTTTCTGTGTTAGCACAGGCTGTCACGCTCACCTGCCTTTGAGGAAGCCAACCCTGCTCTCCCCTCCAGCTGCTTGCCCTTGGAGTGTTGGCTTATAAAAACAGGGAGAGCCGTATCCTGGGCCTGGAGGCATGTCAGCCATATTGATGCTTCAGGAAAGACCACAGGTGCCTCTCACACTTGCTTCTCCCTGTGCAGCCTGTACCCGTGCTTCCTTCAATCTGTATTCACTTCTCTAGCCATTTCACCAGCCATATTAGAGCCCTGGCTTTCAGGCTACAGTTCATAAAATGTTTCCAGTCTTGCCATTTCCATAGCAGAGGGCAGAAAGCTTTACTGCCTTGCATCCTGTGGGAAAGTAATGGGCATTGCGCCATAAGCCACCATTTCACAGCAGCCGCTGCATTCATGCGGGGCCTGGGGCCCTGCAGGCAGCCTTCAGCCCATAATAACTCCCTGTTCTTTTCCCAATTACCCAGAGTCAATAGGTCCAATGCAGGCTCCAAGCTTAGCCTTTGCAATTTAGATGCCACAGGTAGCTTTCTGTTTGGATGGTTGAGAAAGGACAAATAACAACCTTGCCTTGCTCGGGCCCTGCAATAGCTGTGTCACAGCTATATAAAGAGCTTCACAGCCTGTGTCTCTCAGGCCCATTTAGTGCCCTTTCTGTCCTCTCAGAAATGCAACCCCTTCCCTGGTGGAGCCTGGCAGGGGTGAACCATCTGCATAGGAAAAGAGCCAAGCCGCTGAGGGGCCAACAGCGAGAAGGGAGCCCTGCACAAAGGAAACAGAAAGGCAGCCCAGGCCCAGTCCACAGGGAGAGTGTAATTCCATGAGCTGGGATCCGGCCTGCTCCTGAGCTCCCCTGGCCCCGCCCCCACCCCGCCCCACCGTATGAAAAGCACAGCAGAGTCTTTAATAACACTTCTGACATAATGAGCCCCTTGTGTGGACAGACCAACTGTGTTTCCACTACAGTACCTTTTACTGTGCAGGAGTTCAATACACATAACAAACTTTGTCTTTAGACATGCATACTGCAAAGTGGGTTGGTGAAAGTTAGCATTACCCAATTCCAACAGGAAGGAGAAACAGAGGCATTCACTGCTGCGGGGAATTGCCTCAGAGCTCAGGAGCAGCGATAAGGTCCTCTGACTTTGAAATGGATGTTCTGTGGCCCAGCACCTTGCTGAGCAGCTCATTTTGGATTGCTCTCCATCGCAGGTGTTCTGCAGGGTCACAGAAAGCGTGAGTTGGATGGGAACAGGCGCTTACTTCAGGATCCTAATCCTAAGGCTTCCCTACTCAAAATGAGTTTGAAGTGGCTGGAGCTTTGCAAAGAGCCCCTCTGACAACACCACCTCCCTCTTGACCTCCAAGGGGAGGTCCCCCTCCTTCTATCCATTTCCACTCTCCTGTGCATTCAGGCTCAGAGCCTGGGCCATCTTCAACTCTCCCTATGTTCCTCACCCCAACAGGAAGCAGTTGCCAAGTCCTGTCAAATCTACTTCTGAAATATGTCGGGATACCTCTGCTGCTCCCCGTCAGCCTGGGTCAGGCCCTCTGGGTCCTCCAGGACAATGCCAGTAGTGTCCTGAAGGACCCCCTCCCCTCAGAGCTCCTCGTGCCATTCCCTCCTTCAAACCTGTGAGGCTGACCTTACCACACAGCACGCCCCTGGCCGTGTCCTACTCTAAGCCATCCATGGCTCCCTACTGCCTCTGAAGGAAGTGTGAATGCTCCCCCTGACGTGCGGTCTGGCCTCCCTCTCTGGCCTCTTTATCTAGTGTTCCCGTACAGTCTGAGCTGAAGCCCACTTGGTTTAGTTACTGTTCTCCCACCACACCCCATATTGCTCTGCTTCCCTGCAGATATTCCCATTTGTCCTCCGTTTAGGAAAACAACATTCCTGTGTTTCTCCTCGACTGTAACACTGAACACTAATGTGACCAGGTGTGTGGGCTCTCCACTCATCAAGCACTCCACTCATCAGCTGGCTGTTCTACAGTTCAGTTCAGTACCTGGAGATAGTGACAGATCCCACAGGTGAAGGGCGCAGGACAAGACTAACCCCACCCTCCCCAACTTCAGACACCAATCACCAGTTCAGGTTGTCACCGTGCTTCTGGCTATAAATCGGAGGTTCCCATGACCACCTTCTCAAGTTGGATGAATTTGCTATAGTAGCTCACAGAACTCAGAAAAAGAGTTTACTTACTGTACTACCAGTTTACTATAAAAGGATACAATTCAGAAACAGCCAGATGGAAGAGATGCATAAGGCAAAGTATGGGGAAGGGGCTTTGGGAAACCCCAAGGGTTTTAGAAAATCTGTACCAGGTATGGGGATCAAGACCAAGTACTTTTTTTCTTAGTATAAATCACAATACCCCACTACCCCTGCCGTATAAAATGCCACTTCAAATGTCACCTCCTCCTTGAAGCCTTTTCCAGCCACCCAACGATATGGCCTTTCCTTTCTGTGACGCTCCACATCTCTCTCATGCCACTTGTTTTCTGATTGGCAGGTCCTGGGTGAGAGTAACCACCCATGTGACTCTGTACTCAGGGGTATGAGCAGAGTTCAAGTTGAAACAATGCTTGTTAAATGGAAAGTTTGGGGGCAAAAAAAAATGCAACTTTGCCTTTCTATCTTTATTTTCCCTTTATCTCTTCATTCCCTGCCTTCCAACAGATACTTGAGCATCTACTCTATCCCAGGCATTGCCTTTTGTTAAAGACGTAGCAGTGATCAGACCCGACCCAAAGCCCTTCTAAGTAGAGCTTAAAGATCTGGTGAGGGGAGAGAAATGATACACAGACATGTAAGAGATTTAGTGTGGCACGGGGTAATTAGTGCTGTGAAGAAAAGTAAAACAGGGAAAGAGGGAAAGAGCCCAGGGTGAGTGGCCAAGGCAGCCATCCTGAGAAGGTTCCGGAGAGCACAGAGGGGTGAACCAAGAAGCATCTTAGGGAACAACACTGTATGCAGAAGGAACGGCCAGTGCAAAGGCCTAGCTGAGGAAACAGCTGGGTGAGAGGGATGGAGAGGAGGAAAGGTACATGCAACATTTTCTCTCTTTCACCTTTACCTTCACTGTCTTCTAAGAGAGGCTCACCATTACGGCAGACAGAATCAATATTATCAGTGCTAATGGCTTAGCGTGGTCAGACCCTGGGTCCCTTTCTCTACTCCCCAGGCAGTGGAAGGCACACCAGGCCTGGCTAAGTGACATAATAAAGGGCCTATTTTCTTTGAAAAGTCCTCATTTGCCAGTTAATTGTATTGCTAACATAGCATTTGGATGGCTGCCTAGCTTCCTCTAGCTATGTAAGGGCTTTCAGCATCCCATCCCTGTGACTGATTCCCAGGTGCAGAGTAGCTGGATGCAGACAGAAATCAGAGAGGAACGGAGAAACCAGAGGGAGTAGGAGGCCTTCCTGCAGCTCGGTGAAGGGCAGGGCGTGGCCATGTGTGACCGAGCAAGTAAGGAGGGTCCGCCATGCAGCAACACCAGCCTGGTGCTGGAGTCCTGTGTTGACCTCTGCCAGGTCCTACGACGTGGGTCCCCTCTTTACATTATGAGGGAAGATCTCACTGGTGGCCTACTCTGCCTGTGTTTCTCCTGAACTATGGCATATCTGGATGTATCCTTATTCCCAACCTCTTTCTCACCGATGCTTTTGCCAAAATCACCGCCTAAGAAGGCCTGGTCGGCCAAAGCCGAGGATGGTGTTCAGAGCGCTGTTACTGGGTCTGGCTGTGCAGGATCAACACTAATGGAAAAGCTGACTGGATGCAAACAGCCGTGCTTGAAGTTTGTGGTGCATATTGTCGCATAGTTTGAAGAGTTCCTGTCTGGCCTTCAATAGAGAACCACCCCTCATGGCTGCCCTCACCTGATGGAGGGTGGCCTGGGGCATTTTCACATTTGTTTTCATAATTGCAATCATCAAACTAACCACAAAGATGCGACACCACATGTTTGTTTCATATAATCCTCACCATGCCGGGGGCGCAGAGGGTAGCTATTGTTGTCCCCATTTTATAGATGAGAAATTATTAAGTAAAGGACCATATAATATTTTGCAGTTCTTTGTGCTTATCGTTTCTATTATTATTAAATACTTGTTGTATGCTTCAGGACTAATTGAGGTGAGAAAAACAAGTATTTATAGAGCACTTCCTGAGTGCCAAACAATGGGGTAGGTACTTGGCATGTCCGTGTTTAAACACACCTTAACAAACATTGTGAGGTAGGTATTAATATTCTCATGTTCACCATGGAGACAACAGAAGCTCAGAGAGGTTAAGGAGCTTTTCCACGGCCACACAGCTTGTTGGCAACAGACCTGGGGTTCAGATCTGTCTGCCTCCACAGCTCATTTGCTCTTACAACACCCACTGCTCCTGAATCGGCAGAAGGAAGAGACCGCACAACGTAGGAAGCACTGAAATTCCATGTTGATATGAAAAACAACAAGTTGGAACTTTTGGGGGGATGGTAACCTTAGTAACGGCTGCTTCCTACGGAGTGTGCCAACAGTATACAGGGGGTGGGGCTTGTTTCCAGGGTGGGCAAGGCAGCTCTGGATCCAGAAACAGGTAATAAACAGAAAGTGAAAGATAAAGCAGCCTGGGTGTGCATGAGCAAGGTCATTCACTCAAAACTCAGGGTCATTTTGTTCACCTGAGCCTTCAGGTGGTGCAGTAGATCTGGTATGCAGCTGCTCACCCAGCGGCAACCCACGGCCCCTCTGCTCTACTCCAGGTTCTGCTGCAAATCATGTCTCTCTGCAACTTGACTTACTCTTTTCCCCTGTACATCAACAAACCAGACTTCTCCTGTGCTGAACAATGCCCTCCTCAATCCTGGGTCCACTTTTAGCTATAATCAGATCTCTTCATTCCCATGGCAGGCAAGTCTCTGGAAAAAGTGGCCAATACTCTATTTACCATAGCTAGCATTTATCAAGAGATAATTAGGTGCCATTCACTGGCCACGTGGCCTACATTATTTTTCCCAGTTTGTCACAACTACCCATGAGATAGGTACTGTTACCATACCCATTTTATGACCAGTCAACTAAGACTAACTCAGATTAAATGACATATCAGGGCCACACAAGTAAGACGTGTCAATCAGAATTCAAACTAGGTCATCTGAGAATGTAAGTTTTATAAGAGGAAGGATATTCATCCTTTGTTGTTGCTGTTCACTGATGGATCCCTAGGACGTAGATAAATGCCCCAAATAGAGTGGAGGTTCAATCAATATTAGTTGAACAAATGAATCTGTCACCAGAATCGCCTCTGTAATTACGGTGCTGTGTTTCCCAGAGGCTGCAATGCTAGGCTGCCCGGGCTTGCAACCTGACTTCCTCCCTCTTCCCTGCCCTTGGCCTCAACCCTGAACTTGCTCCGAGCAAGCCAGTGGACGCTTCCTAGGCTTCCTCTCTCTCGCCTGACTGTTGAACATTCCTCGCTGAAAGCCTCTTCCCTTTGTGGCATCCATAATGACGATCCCTTACAGTTCTCTTCCTACCTCTCTGGCTGATGCTTTCAGGAATTTTTTTTTAAAATATATTTCTTCTCCCCAGTCCACCTCTTAAATATTGGAAGCTCTTCCTTTAGCCATCTTGTTTTTACTGCACACGCCACACCCCCCCCCCTCATTTGTACCTAATGCTTCAATGACCAACTGGAATCTTTCATTTCCAAATCTGTACCTGAAAGCAGACCTATACCCAAGCTCCAGAATAATATGTCTGCCTGCCTGTTAACAGCATGTCACACCTGGAGGTCTCCTGGAGGCCTCAAATGCAGTCTCTCTAGAATAGAATGTATTAGTTTGTCCCCATACCTGCCCCTTCTCCTGCAACCCCTGTCTTGGCAAATGGTACTACCATCTGCTAGGCCCCCGGAAGCAGAATCTGGGCGCCATTGCCCATGCTGCATAGTCACTCCCTCCTGTCCACTCTGCTGGCTAAATGGCTCTCAAACCTGCCCCTCATCTTCACCCCACTTCCAGTGTGGCTTGCCCTGTTTCCCCACCACTCCTACATACCATCACTGCTATCTTTTGAAACACTACACTGTGTCATTCAACGGCTAAGCATTCTTTAATAGCTCCCTGTCACCTGTAGAATAAAGTCCAGAAACTCCCTGTATCACACAAAATCATAATGAAGCCCTGTCCACTTTCCCTGCCTCGTGCCGTCCCATCAGCCTCCCACAGGTACCATCCACTCCACTGTAGTTGCATTTTATTGGATGTCCCATGATCTTTCCTTTGCTCGTGTCTTTTTCTACTTAGAACATTCTCCCCTTTCTTCCCACCCCACCTCCATCTTCTCTAGGTCCTCTCTCCATATAAAATCCCTTTCACTCGGGAAGAAACCGCAGGCCCAACATCATCCCTTCTGTGAAGTCTCCCTGACTGCTTTCACTTCGGGCGCAATTACGGACTGCCTGTCTTTGTCCTTGCATAGTGGCGGGGACATTTTTTTCTTTCTGGCACTATGACACTGAATTTTAAACTGGAGACAGAGAACAGACATCTTTGTATTACCCGAGCCCATCATGAAAACAAAGCACAGTGCTTAGCTTTCACTTCTAATGAATCTTTTCCAAATAAATGAGTTGGTAAGTTAGGAACTAAGTAAAGGAATGAATGAGAAAAACTGAATTAGGGGACCTACAAGGGTTCAACTTTTCAAACAACCTGCTGAAAAGTTATTTAGTCAGTGTGATATAAATGAGAAAAGATCTTTGGATAGGAGAGGGATTTGTCTCAGAGACAGATGACTTCTCTGAACTTAATTATATTTCTTTTTCAATTAGATTTGTCTTAACTAACCCTCCAGCAGTTCCCATAGCTGGGTTACTTGTAACTCAGAAGGGAATACGTCATTTAACTTATGCTCAACACTCTGTAATTAAACAGCAGCTTCCATGCATGTGGTTCTCCATGCATATAATTTAGGATTCTTCTTTTTTAAAGAAATGAATCTTAGAATCTTAGACCGGTGGTTTGGGAGAACTGGGGAAAGGGTGGAGTCATTCATCGGTTCCAGCCAAGGGAGGCAGTAAACCACATTGGTTAGAGCAGTGATTTCAGCCTGTAAGTCTCAACCCCTAGTAAGATGTGAAATCAATTTGGAGAGGCCTGTCCAGCATTTTTAATGAAATAAAATAGAAAAAAATCAAGCAAAAAATGCCAAAGAACATTGCACATAGCAAAGATAAGTAATAGTTTGTGAAACTTTCAGGTGTATGTGTGTTTGTCACAGGTTGTTGTGTAATATTTCTTACTATGGGTCATTGTAAAAAAGTTAGAAACCACTGGTTAAGAGCATGACCTTTATTCAATTTTATTGATAATTATCCCTGCTACCAACTCCGTAGGTAACTTTGGACAATTGCTTAATCTCTCTAAATCTTGGTTTTCTCTTCTATCAAGTGAGAATAATAACAACATTCACTTTTTAGCATTCTTGAAATAGTGCTTGCCACAGAGTAAGAATTATATGAGTTTTAATATTTTTATTACTATTATTATTATCTATAATGAACTAGACTGAACTTGAACTATTAACTTTATAGAGAAAATATACTTGAAGAAATACTGGTTCATAGATATATATGAGTACAAATCCAATCTGAGAAATGTAAAATAATGTTTCTAATGTATTGAGTCATTCATTCAATTGAACAGATATTTATTGAGCATCTACTGCATAGTCCCTTGTACTTCGGAGATTAGATTCTATATTTGTACTGCTCCTCCTGGCAGGAAGGCACTAAGCCAAGCCTGGACCAGAATGCCAAGTCGTGTAGTTATGGTCCTTACCTTTGAGCACTTAAAACCTAGTGGAGTAGCTAAGACACAAGAACAAATGTCTCACTAAAAGGCAGTGTATGATAAATACTATATTAATGGCATAAATAGTGCCATGAGAGATCAAAGAAAATAACTCTGGCTAAAGACATCAGGGTATGGGAAGGAGGTAACCAAGGAAGTGCCTTTTGAGAAAGGACTGCTATGAAAATGAGAAGACAGAAGGAATAGATATCCCTAACCGGGAAAGGACACCATCAAAGGTATGGAGATGGGAGATTGCAATGCTGATTTAAAGAGCATGACATAACTGTGAGGACTGTTAAGAGAAAAGGACTTTGTTGTCACTGATAATTGTATCTTCTGCAGAATTTCATTTTCCAGCGTTTGAGCACCTCCTCCCGTGCTTCCAGGTCAGCTTTTCTTCTACTGCTACTGAGGCAAGGCTTTGACCTAGAGCAGTCCTCTAACACATGGAACCTTCCACTTCTCCCACTCTCCGTTTCTCCCACGCCTGTCTTCTCCATGCTACCTATACCTGGGCATCAGCATCATATGCATTCTCTCACAAACATCACCGACTCCTCTGCCCTCTCCTCTCTCCAGACAATTTGCCAGGCAAAGCCTAAGCCTGGTTAAACCAGATTACTTGCTTACTCTGGACCTGCTCCCTAACTGGTGAACTCTGGAAAAAAAAAAAAACATACTGTGCTATTTCACCTCAATTTCATGAGCACAAATTTCAAATGACACTCAACACAGATGATGGGTAATCCTACATTATTTCCATAGTATCTGTATTCTCCAATCCCCAATATTGCTATCGCACATTTTGTCCGTAGAGTTGGTTCAGACAATTGGTTTGTCACTTACTAGGTGTGTGAATCTAATCTCGATGTACCTCAGTTTCCTTATCTGTAAGATGGAGTTAATATTGGAACCACCATATAGGATTGTTAATGAGGATTAAATGAGATAAAAAGCATTTGTAGACAACATGGCCCATAGTAACCTCAATAGAAATATTTACTATGATTATTGTTCTCCTTTCTTTTTAAACATCCTTTCTTCTTTCCCTATTCCCTCTTAATAATGACTTCACCTCATACTTTATTTGGACATAAAAAGCCATTGGACAGCAACTCTATCTCCCTTTCAGCAAGCCTACCATCCTCTGGCATCAGTACCTGTGCCATTCTCCTTCCCTCCCTGCCCTTGCCCAGAGCCCACCCTCCTCTTCACTCTGGACCTATCCGCTCTGACCTTCCAGGACTTCAGCCCTGCAAGTTTCCTCCCTCCTTCCTGCATTAATTACTCTGTTCTATCTGCACACCCTTCCTAGGTGACTTCACCCGGTCTCATGCCATTACCTACATTGCATATCCATTTTGTCCTACACTTTATTGCTGTCTTTAACTTTTTCCAAACTTAGATGCCAACATCAAAAATACTTGCTGTTCTCTCTGTCTGGAAATGCTTTTCCAACAATTACCATAGGGCTGGCTCCTTCTTTTCCTTCAGATCTCAGCTTAAATGCCACATCCTTAGTGAGGCCATCAGTGACAACCTTCTAAAGTGGGCATGAATCACTATATCATTCAGCTTTCTTTAATCCTCTGCATGGCACTTAATTCTAATGTATTTATTTTTTTAATATCCACCCTCCCTTCCCCACCCGCTAGAGAGCTAGCTCTGTGTAAGATCTTCTGTCCATTCACTGCTCACTGTGCATCCAACTAGCACATTCTAGGGATTACGTAAATTTCTTGCTACAGGACCATGAGAGATGAGCAAAGGGCTTTTGGGCATCATAATTTAGGTTCTGAGGGGCCAGTGATGTGTTGAAAGGAGTATCATTCTCCCCCCCCACCTTCAAAACCCAAGCCTCATCTCCGACAGGCCATACCCACAGATCTTCATTCTTTTCATCCTACTGCATCGTCTTCCTTCTTTCCCAATACTTCTTACCTGGACAGTTTTGATTGCCTTCCAATGACGATGCTCTAATTCTTTCCCTGACCCATTCCATTCTACACACCACCACCCATCCTTTTAAAATTCTACTGTTACCATATTGCTTTCCTGCCCCAAATATTCATAGCTTTTTCAGAGTTTACAGAATAAAGTTCAAAATCCTTAGTCTGAGCCACAGAACCTTTTACAATGACTGTGAAAGCTGCCTCTTGATATAGAAAGAAATACAAAGTGTCTCTTATCCAGCAACTAAAACACTCTGAGATGAGTTATTCTCCCTTTCCTTTGTAGCTTGAGTAATTTCTTAAAAAGTGTAGCTGAAAATTCAATGCCAGATGCCCTCAGAGTACTATCTGCTGCCCACCAAGCCGAAACCCCTCAGCAAAGCTCCATAATAAGTATCACCACGGGCACCTGCACTTAAACCAAGAGTACTTTGAGATGATTTAAGAGTTCCACAAAGTTCTTCCAAAATCAATCTGGAGTGTTTACCAAGGTTCCATGATCACTTCCTTTGGAAAAGGCTTTGGTGGATTTGATGAGTGGTCTAGTATATCACCTCTCCTCGCTTCAAATCAGTCTGAACTAGTGGGTCTCAATCTTTACTGCACATTACAATAAGATGGGGAACTTAAAAAGAAATTCCAATACCTGAGTCCCACTGCATTTGAATCAAATCACAGTCTCTGGGGCAGGACCCAAGCATCAGGGCTGTGCAACCACCTTAAGTCTGTGACCCACTGACCAAGAAATGAACCAGAATGTTCCTGCAGAAAAGATGACTTCACGGAGTCCCAACCGTTTCTGAACATCAAGTACCAAAACTTAAAAGTTGCATGAGTGTGGGGTGGGGGTGGCAGAAACAGGTAGTGGGGCCAGAAGGAGGACTAAGGTAATTAGAATAATAGCTAATATTTGAGAGTTAATATATGCAAGGCAGCTCTACTCCAAGTGTACTAACTTACTTAATTTCACTGCAGTCTTTTCAGAAAAGTATTACTGTTATCCCCATTTTCCAGATGAAGAATCAGAGACAGAGAGAGAGGATTAAGTAATTGCCCAAGGCCAGCAAGGTGAATCCGGGATCTGAACCCACAAAATCTGACTCCAGAATCCAGTCTTTTCTACCTCAAATAGCCACAGCAACAAGCACGTACATAGGCCTTCCTGAGTACCAGGCACTGTTCTAAGCATTTGACACATACTATCTCATTTAACCTTCCTAAGCAGTCACGTGCGGTGATCACTATTATATCATCTCTAGTTTATATATGAGGAGACTGAAATACAAAATGGTTAAGTGACTCTACCAGGATCACTGAGCATTCTTCCAGGGATGGGAAGTTGAAGTATCCCATGCTGCCTTCTTAGAGTACAATGCTTCTAATATTCTCCTAGAGATAAGGCATGTGTACTCATAATTCACCTATTCCCCCAAAAATCTTGATGACTTCTTGGAACTACCACCTTTACTATTTGAAAATAAGCCTGGAAGGTTGTTAACAAAGACAATGGGGAGCCCACTGCAGACATCTGTCTAGTAGTACAGTAGTGCCCCCTTTTCCACAGGGGATATGTTCCAAGACCCCCAGTAGATGCCTGAAACCATGAATAGTACTGAATCCTATATATACTATGTTTTTGCCTATACATACATACCTATGATAAAGTTTAATTTATAAAGTAGGCACAGTAAGAGATTAACAATAATAACTAATAAAATAGAGCAATTATAATAATATACAGTAATAAAAGTTATGTGAATGTGCTCTCAAAATAGCATTTGAATTGTTTATTTCTGGAATTTTCCATTTATTATTTTCAGACTGGCTGACCATGGGTAACTGAAACCATGGAAAGCAAAACCACAGATAAAGGGGGCCTACTGTGTGTGTGAAATGGAGAGAGGCAGAGTCCCTCATCCCCTCACAGAGGCATTTCTGCAACAGGAAATTCTGAACTGGATTTTCTCTACAAGGAGCTGGGTTGCACACACTTTACTGCAAAAGATTCCAGGCCCTTTTGGGAGGCCCCTCCTGTTGTGTCTTGGTCCATCCCTAACCTGGGTGTAGAGTCCACGTCTGCCTTTAGAGCAGGCTGTGCATAATGCTCATCAGAGCTCCTCGAGCCTAAGCAGCACACCATGCTCTCATCCAGACCTTCTTCCTTCCCCTTCCATGAATATGTATCATCTGAAACATCTATCATAAAAATTGCCTACATGCATGAAGAAAGCTTAACTTAAAAATGCCCATCCTGTGTCCACCAGAAGCCTGCTTTCTGTCCATCTGTTAAATGCAACCACTGTTGAATTTGCAACTGGTGCTAATGGGTGAATGTGCTATCCTTCCCAGTTGTTATAACAGTTCCATTATGACTGATTTTTGGTGCAAAGACAGACATTATTGATGGGAATTTCAGGTACCTTGATGTAGCTGAAACATTTGTGTTTAATTGTATAGGCAACAGGAAGACTTTGCAGGTTTTTGAGCAGAAGAGTGACATGGGACCTACTTTCGAAAATCAATCTGGCAGTGATATGTAGAATAAATCAGAGCAGCAGGGAAAGGAACAGTTGGTTGGAACATGGTGTTGCAAAGCCCAAGGCTTGGAATGTTGGCACAGAACATGTGGATTCATCAGCACAAACCATTCTTGTTGCTAAAAAGCTGGTCAAAGAGCGCAGCTAACTGATGATGGATTTGTATTAGGATGACAGCGTTTAAAATATGTGTCCACCCTGAGCTGCTTTTATCTTCAGATGCCATATTAAGGAAAGCTTCCATGCATCTGTCATTACTGAGTTAGTGGCCCCCTTGGTGCATTAAAACTTCTATTTTCAGACTCAAATGTCCTAGGCAAGTAACTCCATTTCAAAGGGATGAGGATGCTCTTTCATACTCATTGTTATGCAGGATTGGATCCAAGCAGAACTTTCTTCTTTTGCCACCTCTCCCATGTGTCGGCTATTCCCTGTCCATAGTCACTTTATCCATCTCTGAACCCAGTGCAGGGCACGCCATAGAGCAGGAGAACCACCCTTTCTCTGCCCATTGTCTTCCATCATGCCTGCCATCTTCCCCAGGTCAACGTAAGTATTTGCTAGGATCAAATGGGGCTATACTTTGAGCTTTGACCCGGCATGTGACAGACAACTTCAGGGGCAAATAGCTAGGGGTCTTGTTGCTGTGACAGGGGCTTTTCTGACCCCTTGGTCAAGCCTTCTCAGGATGTACAAGTTCGACCATCTCTGCTGCCTGAATATAGTGATAATCATGCTCAGGGCACAAGACAGCCCCAGGCCAAGGTACTTTGTGAATCTGGGTCCTGTTTTGCTCATATTCTTTCCATCTCCTCAGTCAAATAAGAGTAGAAAGACTGCAATCAAATCCTGCTCAGCTGTGGTATAGAAAGTAGGATATGTTACAACCAATAGTTTGGAAAACCCAGATTTTAAAGATTTTAATGATCCAGAGAAAAACTAACTCACCATTCAGGCTGCATTGTCCCTTCCACTATCACCTCAGGAGCAGCCCATCAGCTTTCAAAATCTTCCCTCTGCCAATTGCCAACGTCAAGCAGGGTCCGAAAGTCACCTCCTCCTTCCTTCCCTCTCTTCCTGTTTTTCTTTCTAGTTCTTTTCCTGTTTTTCCTTGCTGAGTATCACCTTACTTCTAGTTCTTTCTCTAACTTCCTGCCTTCTCCTCACCCCCAAACAAAACAAATCACTCTGCTCCCTTTAGAGCATTTCCTACATCCACATATGGCAACTTCATTTACCCAGGAATCCAAGATGAAAGCCGGGGGGGGGGTCATTCTGGATGGGTGAGGGGGCCTCAAACTCCCTGGCAGGGCTTGTTAGCAGGCAGATCGCAGGGCTCCAACCTCAAAACTTCTGAGTAAGTGATTCAGATGGTCTGGGACAGGACCCCAGATGTGCACTTTTTACAAGTTCCTAGGTGACACTGATGCTGCAGGTTGGCTATCACACTGAAAGCCACTGTTCCAGAAACGTCTTTTTCCTTTCCCTCTTTCCTCCTATCCATTGATTTTTGTCTACCGCCTCCCTACCACCACCACCCTAGTGTGGGCTTTTGCCGTTCTTTCCTGAACTATTATAGTCACCGGCAAGCTGGCCTCCCAGCCGCAAGCGCGTCTTGCCCCTTCAATATTTACTGCTAGTGAAACGATCGATCTAAAACTCAGATCAGGCACCACTTGTCCCCTGATTAATGCCTTCAGAGCCTCCCACACTACCAACAGAACAACGTTCAGCCTTTTTAGCATGGCAGGCAATGCCCCATGTCACCTGGCCCTGTTTACCTCTCCATTCTCATTTGCCAACCCTGCCTGTAGTAATGAAATGCTAGAAATTCCCAGCACTTACTTCACAGTTTCCGGTTCTCTTAGATGCTGTTGCTTTTTCTAGACCACTCTTCCTACCTATACATGTTGGCTCTCAGCTCGGGTTTCAGTTGTTGTGGAAGCCTTCTTTAAAACCCCCACGGAGACTTCAGTGACCCCATGCTGTTCCCCAGGGCTCCCCATTATGACTCCCCAGCGCCTCTACACTCTTTCTTAGCACATGACATTGAAATGCTTGTGTGTCCTCTTGTGGCAGGAAACTTACTGAGTTTTCTCTCTAGCACCTCACTCAGTGAAGGCTGCTGAACAGAATTTCCTCCCCCACATGGCCTCTCTCTTCTCCTTCTAATGGGTCTTGTCCTGCTCTTCCCCTATACCCACTCCCCCTTGATCTTCACAGGAAGATCCAAGATTCTTAGAAGGGCCAGGAATGGCTGAGCTGCAAACTATTGGTGGCCTCTCTTGGTCTCTCTGTAAAGCCTAGTTAGATTTTCTCACGTATCCTTAATCAAACAACAGCGCTGCTTTGCACAAAATCAGCCTTTCACTTCAAAGTGCTCAAGGAGCCTTACAGCTCTGGCCATGATATCCAAAGCGGGACCCTATGAGGTGAGGAGAGGCCCCCAAAGAGATTAATGTGGCACATTTAAAGGTCAAAACCCCAATCGAATACGTTCCTTTGGCTGTGTTCATGAGTCACTGTGGCTGCAGGAATCTTCAGCGCTGCAGAATTCTGTGTTACTTGCATTTCATTTCTAAACTTGGATAAAGCCCGGCTAGTGTGTGCTGGCTCATGAGCCCCTGATCTCAGAGAAACTGAGTGGAGATGACAAAAATCAGATACAATCAATCCCTAATGACAAAGTGTTTCATTTGCTCCTGCCCCCAGATTCTTTTTGTTTTAGCTTTCTCTGGGTAGGAAATTACGTGCTCAAAGGAATATTCCCATAACTTCCTGGCTGTCTATACAGTATTAATAGGGAATAATTTTGATGCTAATGATGTAAATGGGTGAAATTGATGAGATTGGATGGAGGCTAATGTAATATCTGGGATAGAATTTTTATAAATAGGCAAGATGAATAAAGTTTGGAAATTAAGCAGCTAACAATGTTTCACTGAATCATTTTATATCCTTAATATACACTGTGCACATTCTCCTATAGGCATATGTAAATGCATGAACCTTGCATATTAAATAGTAGGCTAGGGGAGGAGAGGCGCTTTAGGTATATAAAGTGTTATTATTTTCATTATTATTTTTATTACAAACTTGAACTCTCTTTATTGGAATCATTGTTTGCTTGGAGAAATATGCCGAATTTGGCAATTTTACACTATCATTATGAATTTCTCTATGTCGGGCGACAGGGCCTCTGGAGAGAAGAAGTGTACGTAATGCAGAAAGCTGGTTGGAAAAGAGTCCTTTTTATCAGAGCTTCTCTGGCCTGACTGCTGAATCATTGGGGCAATAATTGTCTGAGCCACCTGTCCACCTGTCACACACCTTCTATTTCTAAAAAATAGTCACTGTTTTCTGCACTAGGTGATCAGATGTTAGGAGAATAACAAGTGAAGATACTCAAAGGTTCTGCCTTAATCTATAAGCATCAAACATAAGGGAAGTTCTAGGTTCTTTGTTCTAACAACTCACGTAGGAATGGCTGTGGTTGCTGGCCTTGAAATATTGATGGAAACTCAACTCAAGGTGTGACATAGTGACCTGCTTTAGCAGTCAAAAGCCTTTCTGAAGTGCTCTCAAGGGAACCATTAGTTACATCCTGGTAAACATGCTCAGCCAATAGAAGGAAGAATAGATGACTGGTTCTTGACCATTGTTTTTTAGTTTTGTTGTTGTTTCTTTGGACCCTTTAGAATTAAAGCCTGACTTTGTTTTCTAATGCCAAGCCTGGCGTCCTGTTACTCTTTTTGTTTGTGATAGTCTCACTTTCTAATTTGAGATTTGCAAATATGAATGAGGAAACATCCAACCAAGTAATTAGTGCTGACTGGTTTATAAGCCATGGATTTAAATAACTAAGGTCTCCATAAGTGTGAATGACAAGGAGCTTAAACCAGCAGGACCCAATCCACTGGGTAAGGGTTTCTAAACAATGGGGTATGGGTGTTTTTACTAATGAATATGTTACAAATAAAAACATTTGGGTTGACCTACTTGAAATTTGGCAGATGTGACTATTCCAAACTCAGCAAAGGGTTATTAAAAAATAACGAATTTAATAAATACTGTACTTTAATTCAAAAATTTTTTATTACCTTCATTGGTTTTTAATTTGCTTCCTTTAAAAATTAATTCCATTGAGTTGAAAGGCCTGAATTAAGGATTTCTGTATATTGGGGCAGATCACCCTCAGCAAATCACAGAAACATAGGTCAGGCTGCAACTGGGCAGGCCTTGCTTGGCCTGTAAAATGCTTGTGAATTGATGTCTTTGTGCTCATGAGAGGAAGGAGCAAAAGAGCAGCACACTTGCTTGGAAAACCAGTGACCTCCAAAAGTCCAAGGCTACACAGAGCACAGATCATTCAAGAAGAATCCTTGACATTTTGCTGTGTTACTACTCCCCCATCATCCCCTCTCCTTTCTGACTTCTGAAGCAGGGTATATTTCAACAAAGATCGTAATAACTACAATTTAAGGAACACTTAGGGTTGTGGTATTTATTTCATATGTATGTCATTGAAGCCATACAATAATCTTATGGAGTAGATATTATTTTAGCCTCATTTGACATGTTATAAAAGTGAGGCACAGAGAAATTGAGTAACTTGCCCAAATCACACAGCTGATAAGTGAAGAAGGCAAGACTGGAATCCAGGCAGTCTGACCAAAGAGAAATGAACAAAGTGCTTTGGTTTTTCCAGCCCTGTTGCAGTTATCTCCTTTGGCTGATGAGAAAATGGAGACATTTGGATCCTCCTGGTAAGACTAAATGGGGGAGATGGTCTCTGGGGGTCATAAGTAATCTGTCTGCTGCTCCATGCTCAGGAAACATGTGAAATATTTGCATGTGGCTGTGGTAGCCAGCTTTCAAGATGGCCCCCAAAGATCCCCACCTCCTGGTATTCACACTCTTGTACAGTCTCTCCCATCTTGTACTAGGGTTAGCCAGTGAGGCCAGTAGCAAATGGCAGGCATTGTGGCATGTCACTTCCAAGAGAAGTTATAAAGGAGTGTGGCTTCCGTCGTGGTGTCTCTCCCCAAGGCACTCTGTCAGGTCATGGGCTTTGGGGGTAGCCCACTGCCATGTCATGAGGACATTCAGAAAGCTCTGGAATTGCTGGAGTGTACAGAACTGAGGTTTCCAGCCAATAGCTAGCAAGGGACTGAGATCTACCAAGAACCACATGAGTGAGCTTGGAAGTGAATTCTCTAGCTCTGGTCAAGTCTTGGGAGGATTGCAAACTGGCTGACAACTCAATGAACCAGCACCACCCAGCTAAGCTAGTCCCAGATTCCTGACCCTTAGAAACTGTGAGATAATAAATGTTTATTGTTTTAAGCTGCTGAAGTCTGGGCTAATTTGTTGTTCCACAGCGATAGATAACTAATATATAAGATGTGAAGGAGCAGACTACGTTAGCATGTGTGCACCAGAGGCTAATAGATAGAAGTAGGCAAACCCCAGGGAAAAAGAGGATCACTATGATCTGAGGAAGGAAAGAAGTATTTGACTGCAGAAATGTGGCTTCACTGTTTAGAATTTTTATTTGTGTGAGTCTGCAGTCAATAATGAAGGTGGGCTGGTGTGCTTCCTGCAAATCAGCATTGATGAGAAAGCGTGAGATAAAATGTGCTGTGTGGGAATGAGGAGCAGATTTCTGTGAGGAACCAGCTAAGGCACATGGTGAGCTTTGCAGGTGCCTCTCAATTTTCCCTTGGGATTGAGACACGAAGCTCTCTGGGGCACAGGAATAAGCCAAGCTTTGAGTAGGGAGGCCCTCTGTGATACTGAAGAAAGTACCCCTGACTTGCTAGCCTTCCTCAGTCACACAATTAGAACTGAAGCACTAGAACAAGAGGGAGAAGTGGAAGGGTCTCTGGGCTACACCCAGAAATATAAATCTCATGTCAAGATCACCTAGACCTCAGCCTAACCCCACAGGAAGAGTTGAGTAAGACCTGGCACCCTTGCCACCTCTCAGAGAGTCCTGCCCTGGGTTGAAATGTAGCCCTGATCTCGGGTGTACTCACTTCCTAGGGCTGCCATAACAAAGCACCACAAACTGGGTAGTGTAACACAACAGAAATGTATTCTGTCTTAGTTCTGGAGGCCAGACGTCCAAAATCAAGGTGTCAGCAAGGAGTCCCTCCAAAGGCTCTAGAGAAGAACCCCTGGTTGGCTTCTCTAGCTTCTGGTTGCTGGCAATCCTTGGTGCTCCTTTGCTTGTAGATGAATCATTGCAATCTCTGATGCTCTGTTCACATGGCGTTCTCCATCTCTGTGTCTCTGTATCCAAATGACCCTGTTCTTAGAAGGACACCAGTCGTATAGAATTTAGGACCCACCCTATCTTAATTATATCTGAAAAGATTCTATTGCCAAATAAGGCCACATTCACAGGTTTTAAGTGGACATGAATTTGGGGAACATTATTTACGCTAGCACACCAGGTGTGATTCACATTTCAAATATGCCCCCTCCTTGCCATCGATTTCAGGCAACTCTGGTCCTCGAGTGGGGCAGTTCTGCCTGACCCCCTCCCATAGACTCAGCCTCCATTTATTTGACCTCTGCTTGCCTACTCTCCCAAGCTCCCTCTGTCCCATCTCTTCTACCCAGTCAGAGGTACAAAGTGGTCAGCCGACAGTTCTAGTCTGGAATTGAGGAGATTAAGGATCTTATTTTGGGCTCCATTGTTATGGTATGACTTTAACTTCTTGGGTTATCATTTTTTCCATCTATAAGATGGCCAGGGATTGGGCATCTATGTGTGTTACGAGTAAGTGGTGTATTGGGTACACACAACCCCTTGAGCTCTAATGCCACAGATATTCTTGAAGAAGCTGGCAATATAATCCTTCAGTACCTGCCTCTGCTTCCCCTTCAGTAGAGCAATATGATTAACACTGATATCATAACCTTCCAGATGCCTGTATCTTAGACCTTCCAGTGTCTCCTTCTGTAAGGTCAGATCCTGGTAAGCACACATAAGGTTCCTAACAGAGCTGTGATCCCGCAATCACCACAGCCTCCCATATGGGGACGCTAAAGCCTCTGGTACCAGCATGCCTCAGTCCACACAAAAAGGCCATGCCCTCCATGTTGAGATCACATACCACCAGGAGCCGTCTCCCCCTTTTTCTAAATCTTGCCTTATTAGCCTCTCCTCTCCTTTCTGAAAGGCACTGAGCTACTGGCCCCCTCTGCCCCTTTTAACGTTCCCCTTCCTGGTCAGCACACCACTACCACCTTCCCCACAAGGCGTTCTGTATCTAAGCAGAGAACTGCTGAAGCTGTGTGGGCTTAAAGAAAGCTCATTACAGCCCAGCCACTGAATGGGGAAATTGCGAGGGGCTGCTGGCCCAGCCCAGCTTATACAGGCTGCCCATGGCTGCACTGCTGAGAATTCCCTTACCAGCAGCCTTTTCTCAGCGTGCTTCCCTCCAAAGGCAGCAGCTGACAGTGGGCTGCTATCAGAGCACTGAATTCCAGCCTGGACACCTCAGGGAAGCAGGGAGTGCTGCCTGTTCCCTTGGGAAGCCATGCACCGCTGGATTTCCACTTTTATTTTCTGTCTTTCGTAATTCCAGGTAAAACTAGAGTAGGATGGAAACATGCAAGCTAAAGGTTTGATTTCTCCCACATCCTCCCTTCTCATGCTTCTGAAACCCCAGGACCATGACCCGGAGCCTGCAGGGAGAAGCCCATCCTTACTTTGATAAAACGGGAGTTCAAAAAAGGGAGCGATTAATCTCTAAGCTTCGCCTATTAATTTGAATAATAACTTTAGACCCAATTCCAGACAATTCCTGTTCTAGGTCCAGCAGGGGGTCTTGGAAGCTGGCATTCGTCACTGCACACAATTCGCGTGGCAGTGGCTTCTCCACTTAGCACACGCACGAAGGGCTGAGGCCAGCTTGCAGGAAGCAAGGTGTAAAGGCCATGTCTACCAACAGCTTCCGCAGTGCCCAGTCTCACAGCCATAAAGTCACTCCATCTGGAAATGTCAGGCTTTTCTGGAGCCACATGAGAAGAGGACTATTTTTACCTTTTGTGAAAAAAGGAGAAAACATATGAGAGGTAAAAAGAGAATAACGATTGTGTGAAGACAGAGTTGTTTGTCTAAAGAGGAAGCAGAGCCCAGAAGGAGGCAACCGCGAGGCAGAAATTTATCCTCAGTGCTGTGGTGTAACGTTTCACCAACTGTGTGAGCTGTAGGTCTCATCACTGGGACCTGGAAATGTGATGCTTGGACGTGATGGTGAGGCAGCTGGGAAAGACATTAAGGCTCACCGCAGCTCTGAGGGGCAAGGGCAGACGGGTTCTAGAGGGGAGACAAAGGCCTGACCAGTTCCTGTGGCTGACAAGAGACTCAAAACCTTTACGTGGGTACAGGAATGGGAAGTGAGGGCAGAGTCCAAACCTCCCCTTGAGGGGTTAGGGCTCACGGAGAAGACTCACTGACCACCCATCTGGACTAGGAGCCTGCACAGGAGAGGCCAATGGGTCAGCCTACTGTTAGGAACAAACCAGGCTAACTCACCTTCCAGTGTGACAGGCTGAAAGGGATTTAGATGTGACTCATTCCTCTCAGTTTTGCTTTCCTCCATGGTCCTTACCATGGACTCTAAATAAATGGCATCATATAGATTTTACTTGTTTGTTTGTCATCTGCCTCCCCCCATTGTAGTGAAAACTGCATGAGACAAGCTTTTGGGTTCATTTTGTACTAAGGCCTGGAATATAGTAGATACTCAATAAATACATTTGGAATATATGATTAAATGAATGGACTCAAGATGCCTATACTTGTAAGACACTAAAAGTCATCTTTTTGAGCAAAACATAGTATTATATAACATTTATTGCTTTACAAACTTATTAGTATCTGGTGACAAGGGTGAGAGCTGTTTAAAAACAGAAAAAAGCCAGAAATCCAGATTATAACACCATTTCCCAATGCTCAAAGTAAGTAACTAAAATCAGCTTGTATCCTAAAACCTGAAGGGTCATTTTGCTTCACAGAGCACTGCGTCTAGGAACATGAGGAATGTGGTAACTATCTCTGCTTCATAGCTGGGAAGTTTCTTCCTATTGGGTTGTCGGAAAAGTCATGACGTATTTTGTCATGTAGTCTGTTTTTCAAAGGTCATTTATTTATATAAAGAACAAAGATCAATCAATGATATATTGCCCATTTTGTTCGATAACCTTTCGCCATCTTTCAGTGAGCTTCATAATTCTTTGTTCATAGAAGGACCTGTCTTTATTTGCAAAAAACTGAACAAGGTGCTGATTTACAGCCTCATCTGAATTGAACGTTATTCTACACAAGGAGTTTTGAAGAGAACGAAACAAGTGGAAGTCTGATGGCGCAAGGTCAGGCGAGTATGGTGGGTGTGGCAACACATCCCATCCAAGCTACAATAATTTTTGACAGATGATCAAACTTGTGTGTGGTCTCGCATTGTCACGAAGGAACACAATCCTTTACAATTAACAAGCTCTGGACGTTTCTGGATGATGGATTCATTCAAACTGTCCACTTGCCAACAGTACACATTTGAATTGATTGTTTGGTTCATTGGTAGGAGCTCGAAAAACACAACACCTTTAAAATCCCACCACACTGAGAGCATAACCTTCCTCTGATGAATGTCTGCTTTCAATGTCGTTTGAGGTGAGTCATCATGCCAGGACCAAGACCCTTTGCACACCACATTGTTGCAAACAATCCACTTCTCATCACCAGTTATCAGTCACTTCAAAAAAGGATCGTTTTCCTCATGTTTAATGAGCATATTGCAGATGTTTACACGCGCTGTCAAATGAACTTCTTTGAGTTCACGCAGAACCCAAATATTGAGCTTGCTTATGCATCCCAGCTTCTTCAGGTGGTCATGAATGCTTGAATGATGGATGCTCAATGTTTCTGCAACCTCTCATGTCATGTCATGTCATGTGAGTTTGACTTGATCAATGCCTTTATTTTGTTGCCATCAATCTCGGTGGGCCTCCCTGACCAAGGAGCGTGGTTGAGATAAAAATCACCAGCACAGAATTTTGTGAACCATTGTTGGCACTGACATTCTTGTAGAGCATTGTCAACATAAACTTGATGCAACTTTTCACAAGCTTGACATGCATTCTTCCCTTTGTGGAAGTAAAACAGTAAAATATGGCAAAAATGCACAGTTTGGTCTTCCGTCTTCAACTTGTTGTAAAATCTCCAAAACTCAACCAAATTGCTCAATTTTTTTTTAGAATGAAGCTAGCACTGTCAGTTGTCAAATGACATACCAATAACATAGATGCGAATGACTCTAGTACTTCCAAAAATAAACTAGTGCCATCTGTTGCAAACATGCATCATGACTTTTCCAACAACCCAATATGTTAAACAAGATAGATAAGCTTGATGATCAGTATCACCGGACTCCGATGATCCATGGTTGTTGGTCCTAAGACACTTTTTTTTTTCTCTTCATATTTTACAACATATGAAACCAAGATGCAGCTTACAACATGGTATCTTACAAACGGTGGTGGGGGCTGGCAGCAGCTAATTACATCATTATCATTCTCTGTGCGTGTCAAAAGTTCCTCTTGGCTATTTGTATTATTGCTACTTCAGTTGCTTACATGTTAACTCTTGTGTACAAAGCGTACCACAGTGATGTGTCTTTGAAACAAAAAGTCATTGCATATCCATAGAAAAGTACAGAAACAACAGTGGGGCATAAATTCGATAATATTGAAGCAAAATGTTTGATATTAGAAGAATGACCATAATTATTTTCTTGCAAAGCAACACCAGGTGCTTTACAGGAAATAGGAAGAAAGGTGCCTAATAGTGGATGAAGCTTTGTTTTGTCTATTTGTTGATGTGAGCACAAAAATCAACACACACTAAGCAGAAAAGCACCATTTTCAAAATTTGCAGAAAGATTTCAGGAGCTAAGAAGTAAATCCCAGGAGAAAATATTTACAGAAATTCTTCATCCCAATGATCCTGATGGTACAGAAGCTGACATTGTGTGTGAAACCAGAGATATTGATAACTGAGAATTTAAAACAATATTAAAAAGTAAAATTCTTTATGTAAGCAGTTTTAGGAATTCCTTGACCAAATTATTTGGCTTACATTTTCTTTTTGATGTATGCATGCACA
Organism: Hipposideros armiger; assembly: GCF_001890085.2. Lineage (NCBI taxonomy): Eukaryota > Metazoa > Chordata > Mammalia > Chiroptera > Hipposideridae > Hipposideros > Hipposideros armiger. The sequence goes on along the minus strand of NW_017731426.1, from coordinate 1,600,409 downwards.
TCACTAATATAAAAAAATTCTAATTATGTTTAAGTACGCTAAAGGAGCTTTTTAAAAAGTATTAAAAATTTAATGTGATAATGCATTGTGTCATAACTTAATTGGCAGTATTTTTTTTCCTAGAACATAAAATTATGGTATGTCAAAAATTACAATAGCTAGATTTGAGGTAATATGGCATATCATATTTTGCACTCTTATCACTCCTATTTCATTTAATTATTCAATAACATTTTTAGATTCTAAAATAATATCCACAGTCATTTTGTTCATGTATTTAAATTTTACAAGTACAATTAATAGCCTGGTAAAATTTCCATGGAGCTGTGGTCACTGCTAATTTGGGGGATTTTTATGGTGACCTGTTGTGAAATTGGCTTATATGTGGAGTTCACGACAAAATATTAGAAGTTTAATTCTTGTGGGAATGAAACATAATATTGCAATGACAAAAAAAAAATTCCTAGCCTTGAGAGGGTGTTACCACACATTTCAAACATCAAAGAAATGGCCTCCAGTATAAATGTTGTCTGCAGCATGTAAGCACAAAATTTTTAGCTATTTAGCAGAACCTACCAAATTTCTTTCTCAGAAAACCAGCATTTCATTATTGGAAGGCGAGCTTGGTGTCCGCTGGGATAATTCTATTTGATTCCTCACTATGAACTTTACCTGGCACAGTGTCTGGCACATAACAGAGAGTCAATAAATATTTTTTAGTAAGTACATAAAAATCACTCCCGCTCAGGCTACTGGGGATTACACCCCAATCCTCAATTTTTAGAGCGACAGTGTGGGATAGTGAAAAGAGCACGATTTTGAAGGAAGAAGGTTTGCCTTCTGGCCACTTGTTCACAGTAATAGAGCATGTGCATGAGGTTATTGGGGAGATGAATTGATGTAAAACCTATAGAGCACTTAGTGTGAGTAAAGGATGTATAGAATGTGCTAACATATGATAATTACCCTTATAGTTATGATAAAATGTGACAAGTACTCTTCTAGAAATACAACCTAGGTGAAATAGACTTATAATAGACTAACTCCAGACCCCACCTACCAGTGATGATAGGATTCTTTGTATATTGTTAAGGTTCCGGGATTGGGCAGAGTGAGCTTGCAGGGTACAAAGACAAAAAAAACTAAGAAAAGATAATCACACAAGTGACATAATTAAAAGTATAGGCAATACTTAAGATTTGCACTGTCCAATATGGTAGCCATTTGCAACATGTGGCTATTGAAATTAAACTTTTAATTAATTAAAGCTACATAAACTTAAAATTTCAGTTCCTCAGCCACACTAGCCAAGTGCAAGTGACCACATGTGGCCAGTGGCCACCATTTTAGTGAAGCTATAAAAGAAGATTTCCATCATTGCAGAAATTTCTACTGGTCAGCATTACTTTAGATTATTGTTGCCCAAAAGTCTGTTTACCCATGGAAATTGTTACAGACCATTCATAAAAATGCTTGTGGAATTTCTTGGTTCCTACCATCTTTTGGAAAGTAGATATGGCCTCTAAGTATTATAATTTGTCAGTAGGAGGCAGTATGATGAGGTGGAAAGAGCACCATTTGGGGACAGAAGATCTGGGTTTTAGCTCTGGGTCTGACTTGAAGAACAGCTGGATAACTTGCTTGCGCAAGTCACTTTTCTTCCTCCTTCCTCAGTTTCCTCATGTTTAAATGAATGGGTTGAGCTGGATATCCAGTCACTGACAGCTGTTATGCTTGGGGATTCCACTAAACGACCCTGGGCTCCACACCATGTGCTGTTCTGCAGCTCCAGTGTTGTAAGGGAAAGCAGGCATGGTAAACAGGATTGTGATGGGCTGAATGTTATGTCCCCCAACATTCATATGTTGAGATACTACCCCTCAATGTGATGTCATTAGGGGGGGTGCTTTGAGGGGTGATGAGGTCATGAGGGTGGAGCCCTATGGAATGAGATCAGTGCCCTTATAAAAGAAACCTCAGAGAGCTCTCTCTTCCCATTCCACCACATGAGGACACAGCGAGAAGATAGCGGTCTGTGAACCAGGAAGTGGGCTCTCACCAGACACCAAATTCACCAGCACCTTGATCTTGGCCTTCCCAGCTTCCAGAACTGCAAGAAATAGATGTTTGTTGCTTAAGACACCCAGTCTGTGGTAGTTTGTTATAGCAACCTGAATAAGACAACTATGAACAACAAACTGTGACTTTGTTCTATCATGATGTACTCTGGAAAGCTCAAAAATCTCTACTGTCAATCTCCTAGGGGGCCCCGTGTATTTTGTGTATATCTTTCTGGGTGCTTATTTCACTGCACTGTCATTATCATTCTCTGTAGATTACAAGCTCCTAGTTTGTTTGTATGTTTGATTGTTTCATTCTTATTTCTGAAGCACGTAGTCTAAAGGAAGAACTCAAAATGTTAGTGGATGTCTGAATGAAGATGGATTCATTTCTGACCTCCTTTTGTGTCCTTAGGGTTAAAGTCCCCTGTAATGGAGATCAGAGGCTAAGCTACCTGCCCAAGGTGGGACAAAGATCTGGAATGCAGGACCAGGTCAGCTGACTCTAAAGCCCATGCTGTGTTCATGCTACCACACTGCTTTGTCCAGGTTCCTATGCTTTGGGGATTTCAATTTCTGTTTCCCTCTGGTTGTTGACTCTAAGGCTGGCGTTTGGTCTGGTCTTTCTGCTCTTTGCATTCACTAGACTCAGGCTGTCGTCTTCTACATTCATATCCCCAATGCCTTTTAAGCCCTAAGTCCACCCTGACCCCCAACATAACCACCGAGACAAAGCCATTTAAAATCTCAGCGGTTTTAGTAGTAATATAATAGTTCTTCATATGTGCCTTGGTGTAGCTTCATTTCTCCTTCTTCCTGCAACTTCCAAACTTTATAGACAGGTCCAATAAAAGGTCAAAATTCTTAAAGTACTCAGAGGTGACTCAATGTTTTGTTTCAACATCTTTTAATATTCTCTTTATAAAATAACTGCAACCCATTTTCCCCACTGAGAAATAAGAGAATGAGCAGCTGTAAGAAATGAAAGAAAATGTAGGGGCATAGACCATAAGGAAGGGACCTGACCCACCGTTACGCCATTCTCTATGACGTCCGCATGTCTAGGCATATGAGCTTATGTAATGTGTCTGCTTCCACCACGGCTGAAATCTAGGTGTGTCCTAATAGTCCACTGGCTATACACCTGTCATGGTGTGTGTGTGAGTGTGTGTGTGTGTGTGTGTGTGTGTGTGTATGTTGGGGGGTATGAGGGGGTACAGCAAAAAAATCTACCTCTTTCCTACAGTCAGGAGAAACAGGGTCCAGCTACTTTAAAAATATTTATTAAGAAAACAAAATTGTAATCAGAAAAGCATACTTTTTAAATTAATATAAATTTGTTAATTTCTATAATTGGGTAGTACTTTTTGTTTCAGCTAGAAACACATGAGCTGGGTTGGCATAGCCTGTGGGCTCCTCAGTTTTGTGGCGTTTGTTTGGGCCAGATGGTAGAAATAATCAAACTCAAAGTAGATAGATTCAGAAGGCATAGCCTCCAGACCAGGTGAGCCCCACCTGTCTCTGTCTCTCTGAATGGTCTCAGGAATGTGCTTCATTTTTACTCCACAACTGCCTGTTCCTCTTCAATCTTAAATTAGTGCCTTGTCCTCTATTTGGGGAAGGCCCTTCCTGATTCAACCTATAACCACAAAGATTCCATCCCAAAGGCACCAAACTTATAAATATCTCTTCACAGGCACCACCTTCTCCCACCCATGAACACTCTGGACTGGCTTTTGATATGTTTCTCCCTGACCTATGCCATTAGATGGAAGAATGCCCCCAGGTGATCACTCAAAATTCTCCTTCAATACCACCAATTATTCCAAGCTAGACTCTTCTGCTTTTTTCTTTTCTCTTCATCCTAACAAGTGGCTACAAGGCTTCAAGTCTATCTTTCCTTGAAAAACTTTCTTCTATAAAGCAGGTCCTTCTGAAACCAGGAATTACCAATACTTTCTTTAAAGAGCCATTTGATTTTTTATATATGTTTCCCTTTGATTGCTGTAGGGTTTCCTCTAGTTTTTAGCTTATTTGCAGAGTAGACGCACCTAACCTACCGTGAGTCTAAATTCTAACCAGGCCTTCCTGAGAATTGTGCTCTCTATGACGCCTCCCCCAGAGGTATGCATGCAGAATTTCCAACCACAGAAGGAGCCCCACCAGGGAAAGGCACGTCCACTCTACAGGTGGCATTTCTTGTCACCTACTGATAGAATGATGATCATTTGGGATTTAAAGTTGAAGTCTATGGTCCTTCCCTAAAGGTTAATATTTAGTTCATGAATTATTTATTGGGCAACTATATAGCTTGGTATTGTAGGAAATTGCAAAAATAATCAAATTGGTATATTCCCTAACATGTCTTATAGTCTAATAGGAGACAAGAGATATATACACATGTAACTGTATTATGCAATAGAAAAAGATAACTACTATTGATGAGATATAATTTGCTAAGGGATCTCAGAAGAAAGGGTGTATCTATCCACTTCTGGGAGTCAGGGAAGTCTTACTATTTGAACCTGTGCTTAAAGGATGATAAGATTTCAACCTGATGTGATCAGAGCAAAGGCACCCCAGGCAAATGTAACATCCCAAGTCAAGACAGGGGTGTTCAAAGGTAAGAGTAACTCTTTCCATTGAGCCAGATCATGGATAAGGGGAGAGAGCTGGAAAAGGCGATTGAGGACAAAGCTCATGATTTCTTGAAAGCCAGAAATTTGGATTTTATATTTGTGAATAATGGTGAAGTGCTGATGGCTTCTGATTTGGGAATAATCTGGCCTGTGATTTAAGAATATTATCCTGGCAAGAGTATACAAAGAGAATTAGAGGAGGAAGAGATGGGATGTATTGGTCAGGTTAAGCTAAATAACAAAACAAACAACTCAAATCTTAGTGGCTCAAACAAACACAGTTTATTTCTCATCCTTATATATGTCCTCATCACATTGGCACCACCACATCCTCGTTGGGGACCCCACCCTGTTGGCACATGCTTCACTCTCTGGAATGATGTAACCCAAAGCAGGAGGCACTGTTCACTCCTGCTCATATCTCTGCTCAGGTTTCACTGTCCAGGGGAAGTGAAGTGTCCATCCCTTACTTCAAGGAGGCATCAAGTATAGGGGAGCATGGTGCAGGTGACAACAGGAATGTCTACAATCCTTGGTGTGGGGACATAAGTCAGGAGACTGGCACCACTGTCCAGGAAAGAAGTGATGAGGAACCAAACTAGAATGTTGGCAGAGGACATGAAAAGGAAGGAAAGAATTTGTGAAACAATAGTGAACAAGGGTTTGGATGTGTAGGGCTCAGGAGAAAGAGTTTTGGAAACTGCTGCTAAGCTTTTGAATGTGTTAGTTGCAGAATTCTGGACTAAGGACAGGAATGTGGGGAAAGTGTCCTAGAATCCCCTCTATGTCTCAAGAGCACCAAGAAAATGGGGACCCTCCCCACTGGAGTAGTGCTTATTTTATGCATTCACCAAAAGCCAGTGGGTCTTTCAACAGTTTCACTTGGGAGCTGAACAAAATAATTTGGCAGTGCTGAAGATCATAATCAAAAACAGGTTTACAAAGGGAAAAAAGAATACTGTTCCCAGAAATAATCATATACCTTCAGCTCCTGATTATCTTTAATGAAAGGATGTGATAGTTGCTACATGGATTTAATATCCTTCAACTTGTATTTGAATTAATAAAAGGTATCTGATATTTTAGGGACTAGCAAACTGTACTTTCTACCCATAATAAAGGTAATTGTGAGGGGCCAACTCAAGAAATGCAGAAAAGTTTGTTGATATCTTTATTTTGTTTTTACATTTTATACCAGAGATTATGTTACTCCTACAACTAACGCTTAGTATCAGCCCAGGATAAATGACTCATACGTTTTGATGTGTTGGGGTTTTTTGAATATCTTTTCTAAATTAAATGTGAAATTTGAGTGATGTTCGAATCTCTTACTCAGAATCTGGTAAACAACAACAATGAAAAGTGTCAAAACCTATTCTAATAAGCCATGTAGGCAATATTTTCCATGATAACGCCTATCTAATTCCTAGTGAACAGTTAGGAGTAGATGACACTAAGAGATTGACGCCTCTTCTTATTGTTTCCCTGATGTAAATCTAAATTTTCAGGCTACACAAAAGTGGACAAAGTCAATGATGGTGTTTGCTGAGAAAACTTCACTGAGCATGTTGCTGGTTACCTTCCGTAGAACACTCTTTGACTCATATGGTTTCAATTATGACCTTTAATTCCAGGATGGTCCTGTCTAGCGGTGACACTAGGGAGAAAATGGAGCCAAAAGGGCCAACTGTGTTCTCAGAAAAAAACTGGGTGCCGCCACTCACACCACCCACCTTTCCAGACTTAGAAAGTAGGACATTTGCCTCATTGTGTCTGTAGGTGACCTATATTCTCCTCCCCCAGCTGGTACCATGAGGGAGTCCCCTTTAAGCTCCCCTATTTTGAATGGAAGCACTTGTGGAAAATTGCTTAGTTGCACGATCAGGTTATGTGTGGGCCGTAGGCTTGGCCTTTTCTGTCTTCACCTGCAAAGAGCTGCCAGTAACAATCAGAGACAAACACTGCCTTTAATTGCCCTTTCTCAGGGGCTGCTTTTTCCCTAGAGACAGACTCTGCTGAGGCGTTTTTGAGCTGAGTCCAGCAGACCCAGAAAATATGGCGAATGAAAGAGCCAGGTTTTCTGGCAGGGAAAAAGAAACCAGCTTTCGTGCTCATTGAGGGGCCTATCACAAATGAAGTCCAAGTGCATCGTGCCACAGCTGAGGAAATGCCAAGGTTTTTGGAATCCATGGCTAGCTTTCTAGACCATCAATAGAGCTAGAAGTATTGTCACGGTGCCCTCAGCCTGTATCATCAGGGCTGACCCAAGTACAAAAATCCTTCAGTCTAGGCTGTACGGTAGGCAGGGACTCCAGGAAGCAGCAGATAAGGGATAAGGACACATTTAAGAAGAGAAAGACACATATACAAATACATGTCATTGGTTTATAAATGCACCTGAAGTCACCACCACAAAGCAGGTAGATCTATGCTCCCGACCACTTCCTGTCTCATCTGCCATATTGTCATTTCAAAGCCCTCTTTCAGCCTGTCCTCAATGTTCACTTGTACCTTACTGTTATTAACATAGGAATATTGGGGACTAGGGACAATCATTCAGGATGATGTGTCCAAGGCCCTGCACCACTCTAGAAAGAGTCTTGGTGCAGATCTATTAGGCCCCCAGTTGGTGACGTGGAGGAAATGAACTAAGACAAACACTACACAGCTCACCAGTTCCAAGTTATTTCACCTCTGTGTGGTAATATTTGCCTGTAAGTACAGTCACTTTTAGTTGCTGATAAATCTCTGAAAAATTTTCGTGGCCCCATTGTGACCCCAGCTAGACATTTGGGCCTTAGTTTGGTACTCCATGAACCAACATGGGGTTGACAAATTTGAGAAGTTAAACCTATTCTCCTATATTGAGCTTCTATGTGTATAAGCTGTAGATGCCTACAGCAGTGCCCAGAGGTCTCTTTCTTAAAATATCTCCTTCACATCTTAACCCCATTAGGGAAACTTTTTAAAAATTCAAAATTATTGAATTCAAACCTATCAAATACCTACAATGTTATGAATAACATTAACACTGCTGCTTTCCTACTAGCTAAGAGAATAGTACTTTTTATTGGGGTTGGCAGGTTTTGCTTAGTAGTGCAGGCCTAAGGGGATTTGGGATATTCAGAGATCAGCCAGAAAGTACTGGCTACTGGTGTTGAGTTGGAGAAGGGAGAACAGGGAATTAACCAAAGATAGATTTTCAGTTTTATCTAATTTAAATTCCAATGTTTATACCGCAGTGTTAGTCCTTTGTTTTGTTTGTTTGCTTGCTTGTTTGTTTGTTTGTTTGTTTGTTTGTTTGTTTTATAACCCCTATAAGTATTGTTTGGTCTACCAGGAAGAAGTGACTGCTGCCCCCTGAAAATGCTGCCGGAAGCTTGCTTTACATTACAGGAATTTTTCCCGCAAGCTTCAAATAGGGCACTTTGTGGTATGAGATATCCGAGCCTTGGTAGCTGTTGCATATCTCAGCAAAGAATCATAACTTTGCAAATAACTATGACTAAAGGACTGAAAATATGGCTGAAGCCTCTCAGAATAGTGCAAGTCTTCTTCTAGAATGTTTATCTGTTGCCATCAAAAGATTTTCCCAATGTTGGTCTCATGAAATGCCAGACATACTGAGCCATATGTACTACACTGTTGGGGTTCAGGGTGCCTCATAACCTTGGGTGGAAGAAAATATTTCTGAGGTTCTTGTTTCTTGGCATAAACTTCCCTTCATCCATTACTGGGCTCTGTTACCAAAGTGTGAGCTTAGGTGGCTCTGAGTGAGTACTCCTATTGTTCCTACTTTTCAGATGAGGAAACAGAAGGGCAAGGAGGTCAAATAATTTGCATAAGGCCACGCAGCTAGAAGGTTGCCAAGCCAGAATTTGAACTTGGGCAGACTCACTCCTGAACTCATGTTCTGAACTACTAAGCAGCCCTGCCTCCCACAGGGCCTTGATGTATGTTGAAGCCCATTATTCCAGGTAATCTAAAGGTCGGAAATGTCTATTCCATCACTCTCTGAAAACTTTCTTGGAATTATTTTCTTCTTTCTTTTTTCTCTGTTTACTTTCTATTTACTTTTTTCTCTGATCAAGATTATTGGTTTCCTAAAAACTAAATTCTCTACTCACCAGTGGAGCCAAAGATGCACACTCTGTCCACATTTATGCAAACAAGGCACAAGTCAAGCAGTGAAGTTTTAAAAGAAAATCTTGAGAGATTTTCTAAACTGATTTTTCATAAAATCAATTTAGATGGAGCTCCAGTCCTACAGCACTGACACCTGTCTCCATTTATGTTAATAATAATATTCTTGAGCTGATGAAAAGTTGGTAATAACTGTGAATGCACTTTGAAAAGCTAAAAGGGACATTCCAGTAAACAATGGTCTCGTTATTTATACTTCTACTATTATAAAGGACTTATTGTACTTGGTAGAGTTTTATGTAAGAATTTCAAAATTATCTTCTTTTGTTTCAAAACTGGCAACCCATGGTGTGTATGGTAATTCTGTTGACCAGAATATTGAACTAACATAATAAATTCAAGTGTAATAATGAGTAACAGAGAGTTTTAAATAACTTCAGAATTTCATAATTGGTGACCAGATTAACAGTGTTCAGAGTACAATTTCATAAAATTATGTAACTTTACTTCCAATTTCTAACAAGTTCATGTTTCCATATGGGTTTTTTGGGTTTTTTTTAGCTGAGTCATCCTGCCACCTATTGGCAGCTCAGCAGCAGCTCAGCTTGGGCAGGCATCGAACTGCTGTTGCTCAGAGTTCGCACTCTTGAGTGAGCTCTTAACCAACTGAGCAAGTTCATGTTTATTTGTAGGTATTGATATAGATATAGATAGATGATGTAGATATAGATGATATAGATATAGATAGATATAGATATAGATATTTATAACTGGGGTGCCAAAAAAATGTCTACACATTTTAAGAGATGTTATCTATGTATTACTTTTCAAAGTTGAGTTGAATTACGTAGCAATGTATGTATGACATTTGCTCAAAAGATAGTGTTAATCAAATGAATGCTAGCATCATTCATTGTATTATAATTTTAATATGGTTTTTTCCTTTCTTAAAATGTGTATACAGGCGGGATGGCTCAGCTAAAAAAAAAATGTGTATACATTTTTTGGCACCGTGTGTGTGTGTGTGTGTGTGTGTGTGTGTGTGTGTGTGTNGTGTGTGTGTGTGTGTGTGTGTGTGTGTGTGTGTGTGTGTGTATGACTCATGTCACTTTATTTTCCACACAGGGTCAGGGTACCCAGTACTAGCCATAAGTTGGTGTGAAGGAGGGATTGAAAGCCAAGTTTGGAGTCAGGCAGATGGTTTAGTTCTGGCTTATCTATTTAGGCACTTACTATTTAACACTGGCATGTTACTTAACCTCTCTGAGACCATTTCCTCATCTGTAATATAGTGCCTACCTCATAAGGTTTTTGTGAGAATTAAATGAGACTAAAGCACTTCTTAGTATAATACCAGGCACATGCGTAAATATCCGACTGTGAGATATTCCTGTTTTAGGAATATTCAGAAGTAATATTCTTTTGGCCACACCTCACATTTGATTTCTTTGCTAGCATATTACATTCAACACACCTGCAATTATAAATAATATTGAAATATTTTCTCATATTTCATCTATAACCTTGAAAGCAAATTTCCACAACTTTTTATATAACCTACCAAATAATGGACAGAGTATTACAATAAAAATTCATTTGTTTCACTCAGATTCACCAATTGTTAACTTTTTATCACATGTGCTTGCTTCTGCCATATCCCCATCCTCCCTTTCTGTCCACCACCAAACCGTTTGAAAGTAAATTGCAGACACCGTGATTAAAAACACCACCAAACACTTTAACAAGTGCCTCCTAAGAGCACCATAATAATTCCCAGGAAAGTTAACACTGATACAAGAATATTTTCTAATCTGTATCTCATATTCAGTTTTTCAACTCTCCCATTCTACCTCATCCCACTTAGCTTTATTCCTTCATTTGATCTAGAATCTAATCAAAGATCACACATTGTATTTAGTGGATATATTTTATAACCGCTTTTAATCAAGAATAGGTCCCTGCCTTTAAAAAAAATCTTTCATAACTGACATTTTAAAGGGTTTAGGTCAGTTATTTTATAGACTGTTTCACAGTTTAGATTTATATGATTGGTTTCTTATGATTAGATTAAATATTTTTGCCAAAAATACTACATAGGTGATGTTGGGACCTCTGTACATCAGGTCAGGACAATGTCAGTTTGTCCCATTTTTCGTGATGCTGAATAGATTCAGCTGGTTAAGGAGGTGCCTTCTGGATTTCTCCATAGCCAAGTGTCATGTGTTTCCATTTGTAATTAATATATAATCTATGGGGTGATATTTTGAGACTTTATGAATATTCTATCCCAATAACATCACCCAGTTGTTTTATCATCCATTGATGATACTTGCCTACCTTATTTGCTGATTAGAAAATGGTTACATTATAATCTATCATTCCTCTATCTCTATTAGCTGACATTCTTCTATTAGTAGAGTCTACCCACCTTCTTTTTTTGTAGTAATACCCCAGACTCAGGGATTCTTTGTTTTATTAAGTATATTATCATAATCCATTACTAATATTATTCTATCTGATGCTTGAATTTTACCAAATTTTGGCCATTATGACTTTCTTCAAGTTGCATCCTCTATACTTTTAACACATTCCCATCCGTTTTTGAGTAGTTCCTTGCTTTCTGATATAAGGCGTTCCAGAACTGTAAGTTTCCATGCCAGAACTGGAATCCACCAGCAATTGCTCCACGGTGTCCTGGTTCCCTATAGTTGCAAATGTTTAGTCTTACGCATACTCAAGAATAATGAATAAAAATGTACACATACATATGCCACTAGTTAATCTAATGCCACTTTGAATTTAATTAAAAGAAGGCATTTTTGATGCCATCACATTTTGGAGAGTTGGACTTCACACTAGGGAGCCATCTGGTATTTGCTTGGGTGGCATTTTTTGCTGAGTAGAACATATCTGAGGAAATGTGGAACAAGGCTGGCTTATGACAGGGTCTTTTGGGCTGCTCAGATATAGTAATGTGACCCATTACCTGGTGGATTTTGCCTGAATGCTAATCAAAGCCATAAATAGCTATTTATATGCTGTGTGTATCTATCTATACAGATAGATATAGATATAGATATAGATATAGATATAGATAGATAGTACATATCACTGAATACAGAAACTAAGATTCTTCCAGGTACTCTCAATTTTTAAAATTTCAATCAGTGTTCAAGTCTTTGGACCAAGTGGAGGAAAAGCAGAGCTAGGGGGTCTTCCTGCCTTGGCAACCCATGCAGGCCTTTAGCTGAGAGATGCTTTCAGAATTCATATATATTCATACACTCTGCTCGCAATCTTGCTAGATCAGCTAAATGTCTTTCTTTCAGTCACCTCCCAGATACTTGCTTTGGGCATCTTCTTTTGGGTTCTTAATGCTCATTTGATTTCCCTGCAGTAGGCAACTGGCACCCAGCCCATGCTTAATCTTAGAGGACAGTTGGGGGTAAATGTTCTCCTATTTGGTCCAGTAGTGAGGCTTTTTTTCTCTTCTCTCCTTGAGGCCGGTAGCACATCTCCTGTTTCACTTCTCTCATAAGACCTTTGTCACTATTTGTCAATAATATTGTCAGCTAACATTTTTCTCTGCATGTATAACTGAAATTTTTTATCTTTGGAGGTTATTTGGTTAAGGTGATTCAGTAAGTTCAGCTTAAAATTATTAGCTCTTGAGTCTCTAGTATGTGTTTAAGCTGACTATAAAATTTATGTGCAGTATTGGACTCCAGCATCCTGAATGACCTTGGTTATTTCAAAAAAAGTATACCTGCTATTTCTAAGATGCAGTCTTAGAACTTGTGCAGCCTTTTGTTTATGGTGATAATAGATTAGGTTACATTCTAAATTAATTGCCTTCTCATTCATCTATAGCCCAAATCTTGTTTTCCTTTGAAATTTTACCAGATGAGTTTATAGAAATTCGGAATAGCTACCAGACCTCATCAGCCCCACTGAGCACTTGGAAGTCTGTCTGAATATTTAAGACTGTTGGTGTACCATGTATCAGGTCTCTTCTCAGAAATCGGGGGAAGGCCCACTCTGCTTCCATGAGTTTTTTCTGTTTTCATCTATCAGAGGGTACACAGCCCTGTCTCCTCACATTCCTCATTGCACCAATCATTGAGTCAGCTCCAGATTCTTTGTCTCAGGGAAAAAAAAAAAAAAAAGATAGGATACTTGAGAAAACCCCCAAGCACCTTACCTGACCCAGCTGCCTCCTGAGGCTTGACAATTAAGCTTCTCAGGTGGTGTTAATAGAAACAATATTGTTGTGATCCTTGAGTTACAGGCTGTGGACTCTCTCCCTGTGAATCAGGACGTGTTGTCAGGAACACAGTGTGCCCTGGTGAGGTATTAATTTAACAATGTGCAGGCCCCATGGCAGATGTATGAGTGCCCCAAAGCAAGGTCTTATCTAGGTTTGGCATGAATTACAAGGAGGTTCCACTGCAGATAGCCTGCCCACACTGCCAAGAAGGGCATGAACATACATTATTAACTCACAGTAAAAGGAACTGTGTCTGGATCTGGCTACTGTGAAGAACACATCAGCCAGAACGTATTGAGGGGCTATGGGCATGGCAACACGCTAGTGAGAACCAGTGTGATGGATAAGGAAGAGCAGAGTGAGTAAACGAGAGGGTCTCGCCACTAGATTTGTCTTTGTGCACAATTCAGGGTGAGCATCAGAGAAAGGAGGACAAGTCTGGAAGGATAGATAGACCTCGGTTTGGGATCACTTGTAGATGGCCCTCATGGTCAATGGTGGGTGGCATGGGTCCTGGTGGGGTGGTCATAGGCATGATGCCTGACACAGGGAAGCAACTCATTAAAATTTTGTTAAAGGAATGTTGACAGATTGCCTTCAACGAAGAGGAAAGAATGTGCTGGGGCGCATTGCGTGATCAGCTTGGCCCAGTGAGGCTGGGGAGTCAGCTTAGGGGTTGAGGTGGTCACGGGAGACTCATCTGCTTTACCCAAGTTACTTCACAAACTCCTCCCCTCTCAGCATCTTCACCCTCTGAAGAAGAGCCTGGGATGCATGATTTTTGGAGACAAGAAACTCCTACTTAACTTCCTATGGAGAAAGGCCACAGAATTGCTTTTTTCATGGAAGGCTGATTATGTTTTATTAATTAGAACATAAGAACTTAATATATAAATAAAATGGAACCAACATGCATATATGTCGGGGGTTAAATGTAAATCCTGCATATGCATGGTATATTCTAGTTCTTTGGATGAAACCCTTCCCTCTGATCATTGGTCTCTCTTCCATTTCCAAGACTAAGACAAATTAGACTGCAGTGTTGGCAGCGGGCGCCAATGTGGCCGTGAAAGCCAATGAGGGAAGGCACTCTGAAGCCCTGGGTTTACGGTATATTCTCCCCATGATTAGCCCTGTGTTTCATAGTAGGTGATATGATGTCTCTCCTGAACATGATTTCTCTTCCTTCTGTTGCTTCAGTGACAAATTTCCATGATTATATACATAACATTTATAATAACAAATATGCTGATAAGAGCCTCTTTTGGCTGATGACAGTAAAGAGCAAGTACACTATAATTATGACATAAAATGAGATTATGGAAATTTCATTATATTAGCTAGACTCCATTTGCAGATGCTGATGTACCCCTGCCTTGAGTAAGTAACCTTTCATGTTCTGAGTTGCACCCTAAGAAGATCAAGCCTGTTCTCCTTGAACAAGGTGATAGGGGAGGGATTCCAGCCAGTCCCATGCAGAACACCTTACTAGGTAAAGGCTCAAAAGACAGAACTAAAGCCCAGCTTGGCTCTTACCCTGCTGAGGATAACTCACCTACTAGAAATCTACCAGGCTGTACACCTCAAGAGGTCAAAGGCAACACCTATCTTGTTCATATCCTTCCTTTGCTACAAAGCTGACACATAGTAGCTTCTTCATGAATGCTTATTGAATGCAAATAAATGAAAAAATGACTGATCTGGAAAGAGGGGCCACCCTGAGTGCATAATAGAGCTTGATTCTGGACACTTCCCCCTCTCATTCACACATATGATGTCCTCCCTTGGCCCTAGAATTCTCAGAGCTTATTCCATGTCCAAGAAGATTAGGCCGTCTCTCAGCTGACAGTCAGTAAAGCTCCTTGAGAAGTTAGTTGATAATAGGGCATAAAGTCTAAGCCCTTCAGCGGACTCTTGAAAATTCAAAGGAAGAATTATTTACAGTGCTGGACTTCTGGTACCGTGACCGCAATGTGAAAATGGCCCTCAAATCACACCATGTGGGTGGTCACTGTTCTGCCTTCTTCTAATGCTAACCTGAACCTGTTACCTAACCTCCCCAAGCCTCACTGTCTTGATTCCCTGCCCCCTAAGCAAGGGGAATTATGCTCTTCTGAGGACTATCTTCAAGCTTTTTATTTTTTAAGTAACCTTTTTACTGAAGTCTGACCTACAAGAAAGTGTACAAATTATATGAGTTTAGCTCAATGAATTTTCACAGAGGCCCCACCTGAATAATGAACACCTAGATCAATAAATTGAGTGTTACCAGCACCACAGAAGCCCCATTGTAACCACTGCCCAGTTACTGCCCCTCCAAGAGTGACGCTATCCTGACATCTAAAGCATAGGTTAAATTTACCTACTTTTACTTTATATAAAAGAAACTATATACTCTTTTGAGTCTGACATCTTTTGTTCAATGCTCAGTTTCAGATTCATCCATTTGTTGTAAATAGCAAAAGTTTATATAATATTCCATTGGATGAACATAATATGTATCCATTTTACTGTTGATGAACATTGTTTCTAGTTTGGAAATAGTGATGCTACAAATATTTATATACACCTCTCTTGGTGCCCATAGGCTTGTGTTTTGTCAGGTATATTTCTAGAAATGAATTGCTAGGTTATGAAATATATCATGTTTAGTAGATACTAGCACACCATTTTACAAGTGGTATATAAATATACATTCCCAGCTGCAGTCTTTGAGAGTCCAGTGGCTCCACATACGAGTATTCAATATACTTAACACTGGAAGACTTTTAATTTTAGCCATTCTGGTAGTATAGAGTAAAATCTCATAGAAGTTTTGAGTTGCATTTCCCTCATAACTCCTGAGGCTGTGCCCCTTTTCAAATCTTTATGTGCCATTTAGACACCCTTGTGAAATACTGTGCAAGTCTTTTACCCATTTTTCTGGGTAAATAGTTGTGGGTTTTTGTTTTGGGCTTTTTTTTCCTGATTGTTTTGTAGGGGTCTTTTCTATATCTGGGAATAAAAATATATGTACATATACTTTAAATATGCCCTTCCACTCTGGTCTGCATTTTATTTCTCTTAATAGTATTTTCGATGAACACAAGTCCTTAATTTTTATGAACTCCAATTGATCATTTTTCCTTGTTAAGATTTGTGCTCTTCATTTTCCACCTAATAAATTGTGCCCTGTGCCAAACTTATGCAGATATTTTCCTGTTTTCTTCTAGATGCTTTGCAGTTTTACCTGTCACATTTAGATCTATATTCCATCTAGAATTGATTTTTGAGATGTGGTGTAAGGTAGGGTATAATTAATTTTTCCCATTTAGAAACCCAGTTAGGCCAGCACCATTTCTTTACTGAAAGGATTATCTTCTCCCCAGTACACCACTTTGTCACCTTTGTCATAAATCAAATGACCTTATATGTCTGATTTATTCCTAGATTCTATTCTGTTCTATTTGTTTATTTTTGTGTCAATACCACACTCTTAATTGTTACCTTATAATAAATCTTAATCTACAATAATGTAAGGGCTCCAGCTTTGTTCTTCCTCAAAAATGTCATGGCTTCACTCATCCTTACGCATAGTCGTATAAATTTTAGAATCAGTTTTCCAGTTTACACACACATACACCTCTGTTGGAATTTGAAATATGATTGTGTTGAATCTACAGATCAATTTAGCGAGAATTTATATTTTTACAATATTTCAATGTATTAACATAGTATATATCCCCTCATTTGTTTAGGTCTCTTAATTTGTCTCAGTAATTTTTTATAGCCTGTAGTATTGTAGAATTACACAATTTTGAAAGATTTATTCATAGGCATTTTACAATTTAGAATTGTAACCCTTAAAGAAGATTTTAGTTAAAAATTTGTTGCAAATATATAAGATACAAATAATTTTATATTGATCGTGGGTTTGGCATTGTTAATAGTTTTACTTATTAATTAAATAGTTTGTAGATTTTTTTATTTTCTTAATTTTTATTAAATTTGTTGGGGTGACATTGTACAATTATATAGATTTCAAGTATACAATCCTATAATATATCATCTATATATTACATTGTGTGTTCATCACCTTTATTTCCTGCATAAGCTGTTATGTCACCCTCAATGATAGTTTTATTTCTGCTTTTCAATCCTATACTTTCTTTTCTTGTCTTATTGCCCTGGCTGGGACCTCTAGTACAGTGTTGAGTATGCGCTGAAATAGTGGCAGCCATTGTTTTATTCCTAGCATCAGGGAGCCTTGACAGAGTTTTTATCCAATTAAAGTAAGACCTCCCCTCTTCTCAGGTCATGACCTCTGGGCTTTTGATTAGCTTTAAAATTGTGCAAGAGGGTGGGAAAAGTAAAACAGAAGGGAGAGTTTGCCTCAAAAGAAATGAGAAAAAGGAACCTTTGGAATAAATGGCAGACCTATCATACCTGTGTTTTGCCCATCTGCAGTGCAGCTGGTAAAATGTGTGTCTATGCACTGAGGCCTACGGTGCTGGGAGAGAAGATGGAGTCTCCTCAGTAGAAAATAAGGTCACGCTGGTCCACAGAAGACCCTATACTCTCTCCCAACACTGGGGAAATCAGACCAACTCAACATAATCACCAAATCTTAGACTTGGCATCTCATTGAACCTTCTACCCAAGGTATGAGTCCCTGGGAATATCTCGAAGAACTTGGGGTTGGAGGACAACTGTGGTCCTCCCCACCTCCAAGAGCATCTCCAGTAACATTCCACCAGCATTTCCATTGCCCCTGTGTGTCCCTTACCACAGTTCATGACCCTGCAGTTGCCTGCCGTCTTCCATGTCTTTACCAAGCCAGAGCTGGTTCTCACATATTACCTTCATGGCTTCTGTGTTAAATTTGGGCCTGTCACTTACAGAGGCCTGGGTAAGCATACCCCAAGTGAGCAGCCACTCCTGAGCACAGCAGCGTCTGAGGGGCTGAGCCTTGACCCCTAGGCAGTCGCCCACTGCTATACCCTGGTGAGGCAGCCCCTCACCCTCTGTGCAACCCAGCATGTATAAATGATACACAGCCCTGGGCACTCTGATCCCAGTTTTCATTGAGGCCTGGTGGACCCTCCTCCAGGCAAAGCAGAATTTGAATACCTACTTAACCTATTGCAGGAAGAAACTCTGATATTCGTGGGGCAACTTACTCCAGGATCCCACTGCTCCATCACCACTTCCTTCGATAACTCTATGCCCACCTTGGTTTTCACAAGTTCTCTTCCTTTGTTCTGGTCAAATTTGGTGGTTAGTTTACAGGATGAGACCTCCCACCCTGCCTCCCCCTTCACACCCTTGTCTCTCTGGTTTTTCACTGTCTTTACTCCCCAGGAGGCTTGTGCACGTTAGAACCCTGTTCTGACCCTATTGCGCATTTGGACTCATGCTCTAGACATGAAGAAAGGCCAACTTCCAGGACCTGGTCTGTACCAAGTTCTGTCACATGGGTCTTACGTGGCAAAGGCTCCAGGCTCCATCGCCCCCCACCCCACCCCTGCCAGGGCTCATTATGGGACCTGAAGGACAGAGGCCTCTCACCTGCACACTCCTCATGACAGGAAGCGCAAGGCATGCGCTGCCAGCAGAATTCTTATATTCCCCATCAGTGAGAATTTTTCCTTCTAAAAGAAAAAGACTGAATGGAAATGACAGATCACAGGTTCATGCTCTCGTTTTGTGTCTTGTCTCCTCTCCCTCACTCCCAGCCCTGACTATGGCTGATTTCAATAATTTCTCAGACCCTGAAGGGGGAAAAAAAAGAGCAGCAACCCACAGGGCTGCAGAGAACAAGCAGTTACTTGGAGGGAGGGTGAGAGGTGCAGTGGGAGTTTTGCATGAATGAAGATGGGGGCGCTGCACCGCGGGGGAGGAGGAGCCCCCTCCCACTTGAGCTTCTCTGAGCCAGGTCCTCCTCTGCCTTCATATTCATTCCCCACATGGCCACCAGGACCGGGCCACGAGCTGTGAATAATTAATCTTTATTGAAAGAGTTTTTTATTTTCTGTCTGCAGACACTGTGTCCTGTTTTTGCCATGACTATAAAGTCTCCAGTACAATTTTGGATTTAATTATAGCCCTATTTCGAGGGAATAAAAAAACACCCTATGTCAGAGGCACAGATAATTGGTGATGCCAGGTGGAACTGAGACATGGTTTCTGGGGACCAGAGCACTTGCTTCCGGCTGATTCAGACTCACAAACCATTCAGCTGGGCTTTGGTTGCGTTCAGACCTTCCTCTATCCCAGCTCCAGAATCGAATTTAACCTAGTGCCAGAAGGATAGAGATGGGAGGATGTGACTTCAAAGTGTGCTGCAGACCAGCTCCTAACCTTTCTCCCCAATACTTGGCCAACCCCCCCCCCCACAGTGTTCTGATGATCTTAAACCAGGCCAGGATTTTTCACTGTGGCGTTGTCATTAGTTTCAGGGTCTTGGCATCTGGGCTTCAGACATTCCCTCTGATTCTTGTTGTTTGGAAACTCCATGAGGCAAAGGAGCATTGCTTCTGAGTGTGAGTCTGATGCTTCTGAATAAAAGTCACCAGGAGATGTTAGGCTTCGCAAGGAGCCGATTGGATTGTGGGATCGGCTTTGGGCAGCTGGTCCAGGGGTATGTTGTCTCATGGATACAGAGAAAGAGGAAAGTGATGAAAAGAGAGATGGGGAAGAGGGGACCAGAAAGGAGAAGACATTTAGTCCATCACAGAGAGCTTGGGTCAGCATGAAAAGCAAGCAGGACCCAGATGACACAGGGCAGTCTGGAAGTGAAGATACAGAGTTAGAGCCAGACATTTGAATGTTTCCTTGATCCCACGTGACCAGCGAAGGGGTTTAGAGAGGTGACATGAATCAGAGTTGAACGTGTCCAAGAGAAATTCTCTCAGCTAGAGAAATTACTTATGGGTAATCTTGACTAGGTTAGCTTTACATTTTGCACAAAAATTCACAATGTATGTTCTTCTTTTGCAGTATGGCCTAAAATTATTGCCAATATTTGAAAGGGAGGGAAAGAAGGAAGGCTAAAGCAATGGAAGCAGAAGGGGAAATGCACTAGTTAAAGCGGGACCAGAAATTGGTGATTCTAAGGAATCGGGGCGAGGAGAGACCCTGAAACAGACTAAGTTAAGAAAGAGACAAGTAAATGAAGAAACTGGAGTGGTGACAGGATGAGGGACAGTTGCTGAGGTTCCAAGAGAGGCAGAGACAGAAAAAAAACAAAACAATAGATGATAATATCTCCCCAAAAAACCATTATGTTTGCATCCTCCCCTTACTCATCTTCTTCATCCTCCTGTCTCATCCCCACAGATGGCCACCATGTTAGCTACCCCAGGAGGCATCAATCACCAGGTAGTCTGTGTGAATGGCACCCCCTGGAGTTGTACGCTGAGGTTGTTGTACCTCCACCCCACCTGTTCTTTATTTACCTTCTCCTTTGATGTGCTCTTGCAGTGCTGATGGCCTAGGAGCAGCATGTTCCCAGCCAGGGAAGTGAGTGCCTCAGAGCTGGCCCTGATATTAGAGGAAGGGTCCTCAACAGGCTGTACCAGGATCGCATCCTGGATGATGACAGTGGGCACAAGCGGAAGTTACACCTGTGCCCCACTTGTGGAAAATGCCATACTCACACATATGAACCTGCAGAGCTTAGGTGATTGGCGGAAAAGTGTTTTCATGCTATAACACTTGGTGAATGTATCAGGCAGTTTTAATGATTTCATGTGTCTTTTGTCTTCTCAATGAGTTTGTAAGCTGTTCCAGGATTGGGCTCTGTCCTATAAAGTGTGTTCAGTTAGAATATTTTATTCATGTGGCTAAGAAACCTTGCATTCAAAAGGTGTTTCATGAGAACAGTTGTTGCAATGGGAAAACCAGGTTAAAGACTACAGAAATTCGGGCTTTCAATAGAAAAAAAAAAGTTATTTCTCCTGCAGGAATTTTAAAAGTAAAGCCTTTTTTTATAGCTATAAGTGGGTAGCTATAAAATCCAAACATCATGAGCAAATTCACCTTCTGATTACACAGAGCTTTTGCTAAAGAGACATGCCTGGCCTTTTCCTCCCATCAGCCACATTATCCTTAGCACAGGCTTTGTGCACATTTTCATCACTTGATCATCTGCATTTCTCCCACAACACCTTGCAGAACAAACCTTAGGGCAGGTGCAACAGGCATTAGTCTATGTGGTCCAATTTCTAGGAGGCAGGAAATGAGCCTGTTGCCCCTTAGCATAATGCTCCCCACCTGCACCCTTTCCCAGAGAGTAAATTTCTCCTGGAAAATGTGCTCTGCCCCTTACTTTGAGATAGAGCATAAAATATAAAAACACCAGGCATGGGCACAGATTGCAACTACAGAACAAACACGGGATAATGTCCCAGAGCAGGAGGGAAGGGGGCGGGGGGCAGGAGATCTGCACCTGTGGAGAGACAGGGCCTGGCTTCCTTGGTCATCTCTCACTGCAAAGCGTCTCCCTCCCAAAAGCCCCTCACCTGGGCCGACTCATACTTAACACTCAGCTCTTTATTGAGACATCACGGCTTCATGGTAGGTGTAAGCATCCTGCTCTGCACTGCCTCTGCTCCTACCACCACCGTCTTTATCACATCACCTTGAACATGATTGCTTGTCTGCTCCAATATGATATGAGCTGCTCTAAGGTAAGAACTGAGCATTGTTTATTTGCGTTTCCTGGTTCTGAGCACAGTGCCTGTATACAGCGGGCATTTAAATGCCTCTTTGGAGCTGAATGTAGCAGTGGTGTTGTAGGAGTATTGACCTGGGACCCAGATGTGGCTTTAACTCATATCCTCAGAATTTGCTAGCTTGGTGACCTTGGGCAAATGGTATAACTCTGTACCTCATTAGCAAAAATGGGCATAACAAAACGAACCTCACGTGGTCGAGAAGATTTTAGAGATAATGAAGACGCGTCAGTTAGCCCAGGTGTTCCTTAGTTGTTTGTAA
This sequence comes from Hipposideros armiger, assembly GCF_001890085.2. NCBI lineage: Eukaryota > Metazoa > Chordata > Mammalia > Chiroptera > Hipposideridae > Hipposideros > Hipposideros armiger. Next base: position 1,578,324 of record NW_017731426.1, on the reverse strand, counting down.
TACTAAAGGGAAACGTATGGTGAAAGCTCATGATGAACCATTATCCTTACAAATATGTGCGTTGTACACACAGGTGTTCACACACCCCCTTAAAGAACATCTCTCCACATAGACTGGAGAGAGTGATAGAAGGGCCAGAGGAGCTGTCAATCAACATCAGAAACGAGGATCAAATGTAGCCAGCCTGGGGGAAGTCTCAACCCTGCCAGATGCCTACTACCTTCCAATCTCCTTTCCTTTTTTCTTAGTTAGCTTGAGTTAGGTTTTATCATTCTGGGGGTTAAAAAAATGCACTTGAGATTAAAACTTAGATCTCAAACTTGACTAAAATCTCCTGTCCTCTGCTTTTCCCAGGAGGTTCAGGGCGAAATGAGGTAAGGGAGTATTATAGACTGAATGTGTGTCCCCAAAATTCACATGTTAAATCCTGATGCTTAATGTGATGGAATTTGGAGGTGGGGATGTTGGGGACTGATTAGATCATGAGGGTAGAGTCCTCATGAATGGGATTAGTGCCCTAATAAATGAGACCCCAGAGAGCTCCCTCATCTCCTTGCACCATATGAGGGCACAGTGACAAGATGGTGGCCTATGAACCAGGAAGTGGGTCCTCACCAGACATGGAAGCTGCCAGCTCCTTAATCTTGGTCTTCCAGCCCCCAGAACTGTGAGGAATAAATCTGTTGCTTGTACGCCACTCAGCCTATAGTATTTTTGGTATAGCAACCCAAACAGGCTGAGTGAGAGAGATTGAGGGATCTACCCTGGTACCTTGGACTATCAGCAGTTCGCTGGAGTGGAGAGGGGCATAGTCTAAACTGGGAACATACACACCCTTTTCACCTCTCTCTTTTCAGTCTAGCTCCTCCAGAGTTGTGCTGAGCTGGAGGCTCAAAAGGGAGGTAGTGGTGCCAAGGGTGATGGAAGAACTGCCAAGTTGGTGGGAGAACTGCCCTGGTCTTGATCTGAAATGCTTAGGCTAAAAACTCTGAGTGTGACTTCCAGGCCAAATAAGGGTTTTGGTATGTGTGCAGAGGGCAGTATACCAGGCAGGAAATAGCTTGTACAAAGGCATCAAGGCACAAGGAAGCCTTCTCTGCTTTGAGGCAAACACATACTTTGGAATGGCCAAAGAGGTTACTGGTATAAAGAGCTGATTAAGTAGGCAAAGGTCAGACTGGGAAAAAGCCTGTTCTTGGCAGGCAAAATAAGCAGAGTTTTATCCAGTAATGATGGGGAATCATTGAAGGACATTTAGGCAGAACTGTGGCAAATGGGAAAGTCTCCCAGGTAGATCTTGGAGGCTGGATTGGAGGGCAGGAGACCTTCACGAGGCTCTGCTGATGAGCTTAACTGTGGTGCTTTGCTGAGATATTCTCTGCCAGATCCCTTCAAGCAAAGGTCCCACCTACTAACTTCCAAGTCACTTCTGCCTGCTCCCACTCCTCAGGGCCTTCTTTCCAAAGCTGCCTGAGTACAGGTGGGGCAGGGAAATTGTCAGGCTCGCTGCTCAAGGCAGTATTTGCTGCCAGCAGAAGGAAGGCCTTCCTTTTATGGAAGGCCTGGGATTCTTCCTTGACAACAGCTCTAAGATTCCTTGCTTAGTAACAGAAGATTCCCCCCTCCCACTTTCCAAGTTCTCCCAACAGTAGCTCCCACGCAGGCCCCACCAACTCTCAGCCTGCCAATGGCACCCCCTACTGAGGCAGCAGAAGGGACTCTCAGCTAGGTCCCTTTAAGCACATCCTGCCAGAGAGAGAGAGAGAGAGAGAGAGAGAATGAATGAATGACCCTGAGTCTGCCAATGGAGAGAAATATATTTTGGGAGGCCAGGAAACAGCACTGAAACCCATGCGATGAAGGGCAGCGCCCTGGTGGTGGTAGAGTTGCACAAAACCACACAAAACTAGGGAATCCGAGTTTCCTACTAGGCCTCACACCTACTTAGTAAATTGGACAGATTATTTAACCTCTCTGAGCCTCAGTGTCCCCAACTGTAAAATGGGAACAATAACTACCTCTCAGGGTTGTTTTGAGAATTAGAGCTAGCGCTTGTAATGTAACTTACAGAGTTATACGATCAGTAAATAACATTGTTATTAACATTCCTGCCCATATCAGCTTTTGAGGCCTCCCAAGAGGACCCCCCTACCTCACCTCCCCCTGTAAGATGTTTTTAATCAGCTTCATTTATTTCCCATGTTAAAACTCTGCTATATTCAGAACACTGTCATAATATTATAGGAGACAAAATGTATAAGATAATAACTCTCCTTGGGTTGTTTACAAAGGATATCAAATGGAATGTTCTGCTTAGAGGCTAGGTTTTAATATTTGGCTTTGTTTATACTTCCCTTCATAGATCTTCTCAGGCTTGATATTTAGGGGCTGTGGTTCCCTAAGGGAAAAGGAAAGACAAGGCTATATTGTTCAGCTTAACCCTAAGCCAGAAATTGTTAATATATAATGCTTTGGTGATATTCTAAAGTGTGGTTACCTGTGCATCTGAATGTATGTGCGAGTTAAAGAAAGGATAAAGTGATTGTAAAGAACCAGCTTGGTGAGGTGACAGGAAGAATGCCCTCCCTCCTTAAGACTTAGAAACAGAGGATTTGGGGCAAGAATCTGACTTCTCTGCAAATGGTAATCGTAATCTGCTCTCAAATCATGGAAGGGTAATTGAACCCAATAAAATAATGGTCATAAATATTTCATAAAAGAAAATATTAAATCTTTAGCAGAAGGTGGCTGAAAAGTTAAACACAAGCCAAACTTGACATGGATGAAGGTTGGAAGGCTGGTGTGTGACATGGGGAAGGTATTTCAGGCCACAGAACTTGGCAGGTAGTCAGTCACTTCTGGCATGAAGTAGGAGCTCCCTGTGGCCTGAAGAGAGAGGAGGACACAAAACTTGGATTCGTTTCTGTCAAAGGGACAGGGCTGGCCTCTCCTCTAATCCTCACTGGCTGCCTCTGGCCACTTCCCCAGAGCCCCCCCCCCCCCCCGTGGTCTTTCTTCCTTGTGGCTCACACCCTCAATAAGGTCATCTATAGATGGACTTGGCAGGCTGTGGGCTGGTCATCTCCTCCATCATCATTATTCTGCACATGAACATCCTTTAAGAGGGGGTGGCCACTGCATTTAAGGTTCACACTTGAAGCTCTTATCCTTGGAGTCCTAGCTTTTCCAAACCATTAGGATACGACAATAATAAAAAAAATTATTAAAGATCCAGCTCGTTGCTAACTGCTTTACATCTATTACCTCACTCAATCTCCACAACTGCCCCATGAGAGAAGTTCTGTTATTATGTATCCTTATGTTACTGGTGAGGAAACTGAGGTGTTAAGATTGAGTAACATACTTGAAGGCACATCGTTAGTAACTAGAAGACCTAAGTCTGACATCCATGATCCTAACCACTCTCTTCTGACTCTGAAGTGAGAACCCAGTATGGAAATGCCTTTACCTGAGGGTCATCTTGAGGTCATTAGGGGATTCAGACAAGTCTCTGGAAAGATGAGGTTAGAAAAAAAAGTAGGGCCAGCCGAGTGGCTCAGTTGGTTAAGAGCTCGCTCAAGGGTTTGAGCTCTGAGCAACAGCGGTTCCAGTCTGGCCTGAGCTGAGCTGCCGCTGAGCTGCCAACAGGTGGTAGGATGGCTCAGCTAAAAAAAAATAAAAAAAATTTAAAAAGTAAAAAAAAGTAAACTGAACCTTCTTGTTTCATATATGAGTGAGAGAACTGGAGGTGAAAACAGGAGTGATGGCCTGGTGGGCACCCTGGTAGACAGAATGCTAGAATGCACTAGCAACACTCTTCTGTTTCCAGCTCACTGAGTGTCCTTGGGCAGAACCCCTCTGGGCCTCGGTCTCTTCCACTTGAAATATGAGAAAATTGGAAATGGTCTACTGTCCAATTCAGCTGAAAAATGATGTGATTTGGGGGTTGCGTCATTCTCAGGAAACCATGGAGGCCCCTCCTCCCAGAGGAAGCTCTTCATCAATCCCCTCTTCACCTCGCCGGCATTTGGATCCAAAACACAGAGTTGGGAGTTGTCCTTAATCGTAAGAAGATGGACAGAGAAGACGAAGAAGAGGAAGAAGGATATCTAGAAGCCCCTCCCCCTTGTGGGGTTTTTTCTTTAACTTTTCCTTCTGGCAGCCAAATAACACATCTTGTCTCAGAGAGGCTTTCATGGTGTATAATTTAAGGCCTATAAATAGATGACTGTTATTAACAAACACACACTCACGCACACATCCATTTTTCCCTGTATTCAGACATCAGCAAAAATATTGCAGATAGAGGAGATACGCTGTTTAAAACGGGAGGCACCTTTTTCTCTCCTCCACCAGCTGGATGGCTGCATCTGTGTCTTCCTCCGCCTTTTGCTCTCAACTCATTCCATTTTTCTAGGTTTTATTTTCATTTCCGTTCCCTTTATGCTGCTAAACTCCACCCTCCATGTTCTTACTGTGATCTTTCAGTAACACTTGACTCTGGCCCCTAATCTTATGCCTTAGTCTTTACCTCATTAATGGTCAGTCCCCTTACCCCTTTCAAAAGGCAGTTTAAAACCTTATTAGTTTTCCCTAAAATTCCATCTGACACAGGACACACAGGTATGGATACAATGACATTAATAGGAAGAACTAGACGATAAGGGTTCCAGAGGTGCCCATCAAAAAGAAGGTACACTAAGAAACAGAAAAGATAGGACTGACAATAAAATCTGCATGTCAGCTACTATTTATTACAGAATAAAAATAAAAAGACAGGTCTGATGGGGTAAATAAGATGATGGATTCATTCATTAATATATTAAAATGTATATTTATATGGCATAATTCAGAATCCAAGGAGCTTTTAAGTGCATGATTTCAACAGAGCCTCAGACGAGTAACCCAGAGGGCAACAGGAACACAGTGAGTGAGGGAGTTTGTCCTCTTCCTTCTGATCCCGTGGCCAGTGATGGTCCATCCAGGACCAACACCCAGTTTTCTGTGACCCTTAAGGAGTATTCAGGCATATGTCTTATCACCATCTTAGTACTCATCACAATGATTTATGGTTATCTGTTTACTTGTCTTTCTTCTCCACTCCTCTGTGAGTTTTTGCTTACATTCCCAGTGTTAGGAAAATGCCAGGGAAGCAGGGTAATAAACATTTCTTCAATGGCTGAATAATGGAAAGGACAGATGCATGCATGCATCTGCCCCCAAAAGTCAATGTTAAACTAAGTGGTAAGCAAGATGAAGCTAGACTTAGGACACCTTCTCGCACCACCTCACACCATCCTGTTTGCTTAGGGGCCATGCCCTACAGCAACAGATCACAGTCCCCATTCAAGCAGCATGGCCTCGGCCCCATACACTCTCTCCATCCAGACAATTTCAGCTCATTTATATTGCACCTCTCACACGAGCTGCATTCTGCCTTGTGTTATTATCAGGCACTGCCGTGTCTTTCTTCCTATCACATATTTTAAGCTTCTTAAGTAGCTGTGTCTTATTAAATTAATAATGAATTCTCTCATTCATTCATTAAAGGAGGGGAGCTTATATGAATGAAAGGTCTACCACAGGCCAAACATTATCAAAACCTTAAAAGATTTATGCTTTAACCTTTACTTTATTGATGAGGAAACTGAGGCTCCAAAAACTTAGACAATTTATCAGAACACATCATAAGAAGTTAATACAGGGCCAGCTGAGTGGCACATTGGTTAAGAGCTG
>NW_017731426.1:1534085-1572498 GCF_001890085.2 Hipposideros armiger | reverse complement strand
GCCGGTGATGGCGTAGGCTGCAGCCCCTGCTGCAGTGGGCTGCCATGGGCTGCCATGTGTACCCAGCAGCCAGTGTGAGCGGCCAGCAGCTGCCGTGAGCGACCATCCAGAATCCAGCCACTGATCTGCCTCACCAGGGAAGAGCGCAATGATGGTGCCAACTTGGGCCAGTGAAGCAGTGTCCTCCATAACTAGACTGAAGAACAAAACAACAGCGACTTGTCTGTTCCCCTTCCCCCAATTCCCCAATTAAAAAAAAGAAGAAGTTAATACATATTTCTTTAAAGAAGAAAGGAAAGATGATACAGGAAGTCAGTGATTGATCTGGGATTCAAGGCCAAGCCTTTCTGACTCCAAAGCCCAAGATGTCCCCATTAGATTACCCTCTTCTGATTCTAATTCCAATGGACTGTCATTTCCAATTCGAAGACAACATGAAGGACTTATGAAATCAACGAATTGAAAAATCAACTCCTAGTCTCCAGGCATATGTAATCATACTAATAATTCTTTGAAATGATTTTAATCTTTTCTTTCGGAGAGTATAAGGAATAATATCCATAGCGCTTATCCCTAATGTGGTTTTATTTACACACAAGGGGACCTGTTATTAGTTCCATTTTTCAGCTAAGGCAGAAAGTGATTTCCTGTGTGACCTATGGTTACCAAGTGAGTGAGGATGGCTCGGGAGATACGAGGCTAGTTCCCCGGCCAGATGCATGGACCCTGGTCCTTTCACTGGCCCAACAAATAAAGTTTCTTTTATTTGATTTTTAAAACGTATTAGTTTCCAGGTCTCCAAAAGGAGATCCAGGAACTGAAATGAAGGCTGTCGGCACTCTCAGCTAGCAGCTGGCACACTCTATTCATTGGTGCTTCTGCCCGTTGCCCATTGTGACACAGAAGGATTCTGGAGTTCTGCAAAGTCCTAATGAGCCTTCTGAGCAGGCAAACACAGATTAAATTATTTTCTCTCTTGTTTTGGCATTAACTATGCTCTCATTCTCACTCCACTGCTCTTCCGGCTTGTTCTCCCTCACGCCCAGGTAAACCCTGCTGGTCCTTCAAGGCCCAGGATACCTTACCTCCTCCAGAAAATTCTCTCTGACCACAACTACCTCCCCCATTGCTGTCTTCTCTAAATCCCAGTTTCCCTCATGTTCAAGCCTTTGTGATTGTTTAATGGGTTTTAGATGGTTCACCAGCCAGATTTTCAGCTTCTTTAAGAACCTAAACACTAGACACATAGTAAGTGAAGAATAACTGGAAATATACTCATGCCATAAATGATAAACTGCTATTAGTAGATTAATCTAAGCCTCTATTAATCTAAATTAACCAGAAAGAATTCTCCATTCCTCAAACTTAACAGACAATGGAGCCTTTTGGGTTCCTGCCAACTGGGCCAGTGTCTCTTTGAAACATGCACTCGTGACAAGAGGTCAGGCCTAATGAGGACTTTGATCTGACATGAGGAGCAGTGATCCCTGGTGAGACACTCCTGTCGTGTCTGCCAACCAGCCCCACATGGCTTCTGAAGCCATGAGGGAGTAGGGCCTGAGCTGACTCAGAGCAGCAACTATATTCAGAGTCCTGGGCAGCACACTGTCTGAATCATCTCATGGTAAATTTAGGCCTGTGTCAAACGAGGCCGGAACTCACCACCCCTTCTCTCCCTACAGCCTGCCTGATGCCTGACATCTGGGCCACAGCCTCTCTCCACGGCTGGTCCCTACCCTGGAAACGGGGGTGTTACTTACGGGTTCACACAGCCAGGGTTATACACTCTGGTGAGCACCAGGCGAAGGGGCTGGAGTAATGATGTCATTTCCTAAAGGCCGGGGCACATTGTGTGGATGGGCTTCACCTCCACCTTCCTCTTGCTCAGATTGTGTTGAACACCATTTGCCGACAGCATCACAGTTCTAAGCCTAAGCTGCCCTCTTGGGCATTTGAATTTTAATGTAGGAAATTATGTATTCCCTAAAAATAACATTTTCATCAAATGTCCTCTAGAACCAGACCTCAGTGGGGCTGTAACATTACAAAAGAAAAGGCAGGGAAGTCAAGACCTAGAATTCAAAGTTAGAACCTCCTGGTTTCCAGTTTTCTAAGCTGTAGGGAACCCCGGTCACTATGTGTACTATAATGACTATCAGATTGAAGCAGAGCCGTCTTCAGAATCACTGTTTAGGATAACGAAAACTTTTCTTGGGAACTGTCATTTTCATACCTGGCTTTCATGTGGGTGAAATTATGTATGTTAAATTAACTGACAAGGCTGGCAGGGATTATCAAATTTATAGGTAATTCCTATTTTCATTCTCAAGTGAATGTATTTTAACTTTTTAATTTTTTCTCTCTGCCTGTGTATGTGTATAATTCAGTATATAACTGTTGAGCCTAAAAAATGAGCAATTGTGCCTCTATCTCCTCTTCTGTTTGTTTTTTTCATAGCTAATGTTCAAAAATACTCTTTTGAAATGCTAAAAGACTCTGAATAGTTAATAAACAGACTATTAGGTTGAGAACCTAAGTGTCAAACAACAAAGAAACAATGTGGTGATTGCCATTTGGGAGACAATGTAGAGCTACTTTGCAGGAGAAATAAATAAATAAATAAATAAATAAATAAATAAATAAATAAACTAACTAACTCTGCCTGACACTAGACCTACTAAGCCCTATCATACAAAAGGACTAAGTAACAACAGTAAAAAAGAGTAGTTTCCTTGTTTGAGACAAGCTGGTTTTTAGGCTGAAACACCTTTCATAGACAATCTCTTCATGCCGTAATTGCTGAGATGGGCAGAGGTTGTCATCCCCACTTTATAGGTGAGAAAATTGAGTCTCAGAGAGAGAGCGCTTCAGTAACTTGCTGAAAGCCACACAGCTAAGAAGTGATTGTGCCAATGCTACAACCACATCTTTTTACTCTAAGCTCAGTGCTATTTTCAGGATACCATGCTGCAGGTAGAAGACATTACACACCTCCAGTTGTCCTGTGTTTCTGGGGAAACCTGGGAATATCTTGTGTGGCCCTTTTTTTCTGGCTCACTCAGCCTGGATTCCATTTACAGGGCTATTATTGTTACCAGCGCTCTATTGGTAACAACTCTATTGAACAGGCCCTTATAAAAAACTTTCAGCTAAGAATTTCAAAGCAGTGCTACCCAAGGGAAAATCCAGGCCCTGAGGGGCTAAACCACTTTATTTCAGTGTATGTATGCAGTAATGCTACAAGAAGAACAAAGTGTATTTCCTCCCTCCAGCCTCTCATCAATCCCACGGTAGGGTTCCGCAGTCCATGACAGAGATGTCCCGCTAATGCTGTGTAGAACATGGTGTCAGTCATAGGCAGAACCATCAGACAAAACCTCTTGTCAGGGCTCCTGTTCCCCTCAAACCAAATGAAAGATTTGTGAAAAAGTTTAAAAATGGTAAAATGCTATATAAACGTAAAGCATTATTGTCGCCTTCTATTCTCTGAGACCCAACAGAAATACATTTTGTCTTACTTCCCCACGGCCTGCCTTCTCTATTTGTCAGTGCAGCGCCTGTTTTGCATAGACTCTTAGTAACAATATGCAGATATTGCTACTGATTTCTACACCTTAAGGATATCCCTTCTAGGAATAATTTCAGGGGCTCTTCAGCTGAAAAGATTTTATTTAATTAACCCGTAACTGCAGCATACCAAACATGCTCGGGGTTAATACCGTAATCATTGTTATAAGATCGACCCTACGTGTGTACTCAAGAGCCCTCCACACATCCAGAGCCCTCTGTTGTTTCTAGAATGCAGTTGCCTGTTCTCACTTGGTCACATGCTGCTCCCTTCCCATGAACTATCCTTCACGACTCCACATTCTCCTAGCAGTTGTCCGCTACAACAGAGCTCACAAGTCACCTCTTCTGGGAAGGTGTCCCTACAGAAAACACCTACCTCTATCCCCACCCTTAGACTAGCCTGCCCCCCACTGTAATCATCCATGTCTTCCTTTAGCTCCTCTATGGGTGGTTAACTCTTTGAAGCCCACACATTATTGGGTTCTGTATCAAAGCACCTAGCACAGTGCCTGGCACATTGGTGGCGCTCAGTCCATGTTTGTTAAGTGACTGTTTGGTGCCAAGAACTATTGCAAGAGACGTGGAATGATGCACAGAAAAGCCTACTTGAGACATTCTTTCCAAAAGTGTTAGACGCTGGGTGTCCTCAGCTCCCAAGTGGATAATCCTGGAGTATCTTCCCATGTTTTCCTTACAAGGAAGTTCAGCCAGATGATTCGGCAACTTCTGTGGGTAAAGTATCTTCCATGTCTATCAGCAAATGGAAACAGCTATGCAGAGATGACAATTTAGTCTTTTCCCCGTATTTAAAAAAAGAGTTTTGATATATGAGTACGTATATCAGAAAAGCACATAAACCACATATACAAGTATAGCTGTTACAATTCCATTGACTCTATTCCCTATGCTGTACTCCACATCCTGTGGATATATAATTATAGTTGATATTCAATATTATTCAGCTTCAGGTGTACAGTGCAGTATTCAGGCATCTACAGATCCATGAAGTGGTCTCCCTAATAAGACAGGTGCCCATCTGACATCCTACAAAATCTTTACATTATTGATACGTTTATATAATGGAGTATTACTCAGCCATAAAGAAGAATGAAATCTTACCATTTGTAACAACATGGATGGACTTAGAGAATCTTACGCTAAGTGAAATAAGTCAGACAGAGAAAGACAAATATCATATGATCTCACTTATATGTGGAATCTGAAGAACAGAATAAATGAGCAAAGCAAACAGAAATAGACTCTATATATATATATATATATATATATATATATATATATATATATATATATATATAAAACTGATGGTTGCTAGATGTGAGGAGGGTGAGAATGGGGGAGAAGAGGAAGGGATTAGAAAGTACAAATAAGTAGTCACAATATTGCCCCAGGGATATGAAAGACAGTGGGGAATATAATCCACTGAAATCAGCTCTTTTAGTATGACATGAGATAAAGATCCAACTTCATTTTTTCCATGCAGTTGCCTAATTGTCCTAGTAATTTATTGAAAAATTCTTGTTCTTCCCACTGATCTTGATATCTGGTATAGCCAGTGAGTTCTACTCCTTCAAGAGTGTACTGGATATTCTTCTTAAGCCTTTGTACATCCATATAAATTTGTAAATCAACCTGCCAAGTTAAAAAAAATTCATGAAGCTTTGCTTGGGTTTGCATTAAATTCATAACAATTTGAGAACAAGTGACATCTTCACAAAAATCGACTATTCTGATTCATAAACTTGGTGTATCTCTCCACTTATTTAATTTTTCCTTTTTAATGCCTCTCAATAACACTTCATACTTTTCTCTGTAGACGTCTTGGGCAAAAATATTTTGTTAGCTTTATTCCCAAGGATATCATCTTGTTTTATGCTATTGTAAATGGTAGGTCTTTTATTTCATTTTCAATTTGTTGCCCAATTATATGAATTAAACTTATTGTTTAAGTGTTGAATGTGAATACTACAACTATGTCAAACCATCATAATTATTATAATAATCTCTCTATGGATTGCTTTGAATTTTCTACATATAATAATATCATCTGTGAATAGTGACAGTCATATTTCCCTATTTTTCAATTCTTATATCTTTTATTTCTTTTTATTGTTTTATTGAGCTGACAAGGAACTCCAGGACAAGGTTGAATAGAGGTAGCAATAGTGGAAATTCTTGTCATGTTCCAAATTTCCAAATGAGAACTCTCAAACATTTAGTTTGATGTTTGCAATAAGATTGTAATAGATACCCTTTGTAAAATTAAGAAAATTTCATTCTATTCCTACTTTGATAAGAGTTTTATTATGAATGAATATTGACTTTTACCAAATATTTTTTCTGCATCTCTGTGATAATCATGTATTTTTCTCTCTTTTTTTTCTGTTGATGTAGTGAATTACATGAATTGCTTTTCTAAAGTTACACTAATCTTGCATTCCTAAGATAAACCCAGATTAGTCATGATGTACTTTTTTATGTATATTGCTGGATTTAGTTTACTAATTATAGTTTATGTTTGGCATTTTCATTCATGAGTGAGATTGGGCTCTAATTTTCCTTTCTCTTTTTGCCTTTGTTGAGGGTTAGAATCAAGTTATGGGTAGTATCATAAACCATAATGGAAGGTTTGTCCTTTTATTCTATTGTCTGAGGCAATAAATATAAATTAGAAATATTTCTTCCTTGAACATTTTTATAGAACTTACTGGTAAAACCATCTGAGCCTAGAGAGTTCTGGATAAAAATTTTGTTTTTGTTTTGCTAGTTGAAATAAAATTCAAAATTCTTATTTCTTCATGAGAAAGGACTTGTGTATTATATTTTTCCAGGAATGTATATATTTTGTATTTATTTTCAAACATATTAGCCTTAAGTTTTTCATATATTCTATTATATTTTCAGTGTGTGCTGTATCAGTAGTAATGTCCACTTTTTTATTCATATTGTTTATTATTTGTGTATTTCTTTTTTAAAATTAAAACTTATTGGGATGACAGTGGTCAAAAGAACTACATAGGTTTCAAGTGTAAAATTCTATAATACATCATCTATGTATTGTATTAAGGCAACAAAGGAACAAGATGAACAAATAAAGAAATGAAAATTCATAGACACAGACAACACAACAGTTTAGTGGTTACCAGCGGTTAAGAGGGGAGGGGATGGTAGAAGAGGGAAAAGGGGTTCAAATATACAGTGATGGAAGAAGAACTGATTCTGGGTGGTGAACACATAGTGCATTTCTTCTTTTTTTTGCCATTTTGATACGCTTTATTCACTACCAGTGAGGTAATGATAGTCTACAAACTCTACAATTAACAAAGATGACAAGCTTAGTAATCTGTCTCTCAAGGTGGTTTCTCAGACATAACACATACTCACAATAAAAGTATAAGTCTGTAGAATCATTTGAAAATTAGCAATATGAGCCAAAAGTGCATTTCTTCTTTATTTTCTTGATCAATCTCACCAGAGGTCTATCAATTTTATTCATATTTTCAAAGAACCGACTTTTGGTTTTGTTCCTTTTATTATATTTCTATTTTGTATAATATTTTTCTGTTCTATTAATGTGTCTTCTTATCTTAATTGCTTTCTTCTGTTTTCTTTGGCTCTGTATTGCTTTGTTTTTCCTAGTTTCTGAAGTTGGAATTTCCAGCTTTTTTTCCTAATTCATCCCTTTGAGGCTATATATTTTCCTCTTTATAATGTTTTAATTGCATCTTTTGGTGTTCTGGTAACTAATTTGCAAAAAAAAAAGAAAAGAAAGAAAAGAAAGAAAAAAGAAGAAAAGAGAAAAGAAAAACATAAGGAAAAAAAATCATCATTTATAGTGGAACAATTCCATGTATCTGTGTTTAAGCTCTCCACTGTGACTGATTTCAAGATGCTAGTGAATTAACCATAAGCTGAAAATTTTTCTGAATATTTAATGGTCAGCTCTTATAAGCAGATACAAGCTAACTCTCCCACACCACTGGCTGCATGTCTCGAATTTTAAATAGTATTCTCGCAATTGTTTAATTCAAGATATGTTCTGATTAACACTATACTTACGTACATTCTTTTTTGGCCACACTTCTTTGATTATTTAGAAGTGTGTGTCTAAATTCCCAATCACATTGGAATATTCTAGTTAATTTTTGCTTTTGATTTCAAGCTTAATTGCATTTTTTTTGGAGCTCATGCTCAATATGATTTCAGTTCAGTAAAATTTGTTGAGATAGATAGACTCAAGGTCCAGAAATAATGATTCTTATAAATATTATATATGTGCCTGAAAAGAATACGTCTTCTGCAGTGATTTGAGGCAATGTTCTATATCCATCCATTAGGTCAAACTTTTTATTTGGTTTAAATCTTCTGTTGTGATTTTTTTCTGCAAGATGTATCTGTGATTGAGAAAGGCCTATTAAAAATCTCCCACTCTATTATTTTTTCCTCTTGTACTTCTGTCAATTTTTACTTTAAATATTCCAAAGTCCTATATTTTAGGTTTTTTACATTTTTAATTGTAATATTTTTGTTAATTAAAATGTGTGATTGTGAAATTATATTCTTTATCTCCAGTAATGTTATTTTGTTTAATATGAACGAATCCTTCTAAGATATCTGTTGACTAGTATTTGCCTGCTAATTTTCCATCCTTTTATCTTGTACTTTTTTGTATCTTTTTCTTTTCGATATGTCTTTGTATGTACAGGAATATATATCATATATAATATAGCCAGAAAAATCTTTGGAGTTTTTTGGCTGTTGTTGTTTTTGTTTTTGTTGTTTTTACTGGAGATCTTAATCCATTTAAATTTCTGTAAGTTCTAGTATTTTGGGGTTAAAGATTTACCATCTTATTTTGTGCTTAGATTTGTCTTACTTTTCATATTTATTGTTCTTTTCTCTATTGCCTTTTTTTGGATTTATTTTTTTATTATTAATATTTTTTTTCTTTTATTGGGGAGTTATATACTCTATTTCTATTATTTTAGTATTTACCCTAAAAATGCAACATCCATATTTAATTTATAAAATTTAAAAATTAATCAATACCTTGATGTTCATTACAGACAGTATACAGACCTTAGAACACTTAATTCCATTTTACCTCACCAACTTACATGTTATTCTTCCTGGATATTTTCATTCTTTTCTTCTTTTTAATTGGATAAGACATTATTATCATTTCAACAATCAAGTATACTCAGATTAGAATAGATATTTATAATTTTGTCCTTCCTTCTTGTAAGAACTGCCTGAGGGCAGATGTGTGTTATAAAGACTGAAAATCAAAGGCAGGTGGTGAGACGAGATTTATGGTGAGTGAGACTCAAAGGGACATCTGGAAGCCAATAGTCAAGGCAGAGCTCAGGTCAGAGTTAAGTGAGAAGACAGAAGTCAGGGGAGTGTGGCCAATGTGAGGAACCAAATCTTAGGTGAGCAGTTGGGAACCAGGGATCTAGACAAGCAAGAGCCAGACAGACCCATCAAATTGTACTGACCAGATATGATGAAGGCAACAACCAGGAGATCTATAAATTAAGGCAACTCCCAGCACAAGCAGGAAGCATCTTAGGTACCTTTTGCTGAGTGAGACACAAGCCCACAGATATGGTCAGTAAGTCATGTTAGGGAGGTGGAGGCTGAAGAGAAATGGGGGTCAGGAAAGGGAACAGATGTTACTGCATCTATTGACACTTTTCTGTTCAAAGTATTGATCTCTAGACCATAGTGCAATGCCCAGTACCTAATAGACATTCAATAAATAGATATCTGATGACTTATTTACTGACTGACTCTTATTGAACAAATGGGTCTATGAAGACTTTATAATAACAAAAACATGAATTGGATATGTTTCTGAACACTTTTGAACGTTTCTGCTTCTGAAAGCATTTATATCTAGGGGTTGAAGTCAACATCTAACTAAAATATAAGGCAGACTGACAGAAATTAAAATGCCAAGGTGGAGCCATTAGCTCATCCTGAGATTATTAGGGATTGTTTCATGGAGGAGGTGGTAGGCTTGTTTGGAGGGTCAACGAGGGGGCATCTTCATGACAGTGACAGCCACAGGGGACATTGCTAACATTCTAAACCCGTTCTTCCTAAGTTATTAGCACTGGAGGTCAGGGCAAGAACTTGCTCTAAGAAGGACAGAGTCACCAGGAAAAGCCCGGCAAATAAGGGAGCTTCCTCCTCCAACCCTCCCCACCTCCCATCACCAACCAACTGGGAGCACTGTTGTCTCTGCTTTTTCTAAGCTTTTCTTCCTATCTTGTGATGCTCATCACCGTCTACCTTGTATTCCAGATGGACAAGTCCTGAGGTGTTCTAAGTTTTTGAGACCAGGAAATGGACCAAAGCAAATTTTTGAGGATCCCCAAAGCCCTTGATGACAAACATCACTGGGATTCAGCACGAGCTGGGGGAACAGCCATGGTCTACGCCACTTTCCATGCCCAGCCCAGAACCTGATGGTGGAGCTTTTACTACAGCAAAGAAAGCAAATGACAGGTGCACTTTGTAGCTTCCACACTCTGTTTGCAAGAACCCTCCGGGCCTATTCTGACACTCAGCTTTCTCATAATCCCATGTTAGCACCAGAAAAGTCTCCAGAAAGGGAAGCAACACATAGAGCCTGCCTAGGATTCTCTCACCTACTTCTTCCTGCCATCAACAGCATCCCAGGACCCCAGACTGAGCACCTGTTCTGACCCCTTAAACACAGCAACTGCTTAACCACAGCAGCACAGGTGGGGGCTGTCAGATTATTAGTGGGGTCCCCTGTCCTGTCAAGGAGAAGGAGATTACCTTTACCTGAGCCGCTTCACAACCTGCCACCTCCCCCACAAGACCTTCCCTCTGATAGCTCCTGTTTTCTCACTTTTTAAAACCTGTTTCACACCTTTTCATCCTGCCTGATAGTTACACATATAGTTTATGTGTAGTCATGCCCAAAGGTTAGAGGAGTCTCAGTGGTGAAATCATGTCACATTTTTATCACCACAAGGTCTAATATGGTGCCATTCATCAAGAAAGAGTCAAACAGTAGGTCAGTTGACAAATAGTTATGGTTGAGCATGAAATGCTGGGATTGTGCTACACTCAGAGAAGGTGTTCTGTAGGAAGAAGCTTGATCCTGAGCTTGATTCATGTACTAGTTTCCTGGGGCTGCTGTAACAAAGCACCACAAACTGGGTGGCTTAAAGAACAGAAATCTATTGTCCTACAGTTTTGGAGTCTGGAAGTCCAAATCAGTGTGTTGGCCAAGTCGGTTCCTTGAGACACGTGAGTCGGAATCTGTTCCAGGCCTCTCTCAAAGCCTCTGGTGGTCTCAGGAGTGCCTTGGCTCTTTGATGGCATTCTCCCTGTGTGTTCACACCCTCTTCCCTCCGTAGGCGATGTCTGAATCCAAATTTCCCATTTTTTTATAAGTACACCAGTCATAAAGTATTAGGATCCACCCTAATGGCATCGTCATAACAATTTGCAAAGACTCAATTTCCAAATAAGGTCACATTCACAGGTACTGGGCTTTAGGACTTCAGTATCTATTGGGGGACACAATTCAGCCCATAGCAATTAGTATTTGGACATTTGCAGATTCACAGGAAGGGCATTCCAGGCTGTAGATAGAAAATGAGCTAAGGCATAGAGATGGAAAGGAAGTGATTTTGTATGCTTGCAAGAGTGATTGGTTTCTTTCGGCTCTATGATTAAGGTAATATACTGAATATAAATGCATCTGAATAATATGCCCATGTACATGAAATTTGTTTATATATAAATTCCCAGTGTAGACTCAGACTCACTTGATCTCTCTGGTTCTGCATCTGCCTTTCCTTTTTCTTTTGCGTTTCAAGAGGTTACAGTTGGCATGACAATGCTGTCTTAGTGCATTCGGTATCTCCTCTAGTTTTGCAGAGGTGAGGCACTGCCTGATGTGTTAGGTCACCCTTTGTGACAGGTTGGTGGGACCTTTGATCAGGAAGACTGAAGTCAGCACAGATGGGCTCAGAAAAAGAGATTGAAGCCTCGGCCAACAACTCCTCCTCAAACATTATGTAAACCATGCTCATTTCCCATTCCACAAGCACAGAATTCTGTCCTGGATTGACAGCTCCCGGGAGACTGGCATGTGCAGTCTGCTCAAGGCTAAGAGTAGAGTTTGTCACATGTCACCTTCGCTCAGGCACCACCTAATCCTTCAACATGCCCCAGCCGTGACATAGCTGCCACTTTTGAGAACTGTCACATGGCCATGTGCAAACAAGGGACACTTCACAAATGGTTTTTGTTTGCTTGGGATTTTTTTTTTTTTGCATCAGTGATGGTGGTGATGATGTCCAGAGTGCTGGGGGAGGTGCTAGTGATGCTGGCAGAGCTTTGGTGATGATGGTCATAGTGCTGGTGAGAGTGATGGTGGAAAATGTAGTGTCTTACTCCATTACTTTAGTGAGCGTCACATGAACCTGAAACTTGATGAGAAGTGGAACCAGGCTGTACAATTTTTTATATCCCTCCTAATGCCTAGCCCAGGGCATTTCCTACAATATCTGACAACTTGATCAATAAATATTCAATATGATCATTTCCTATCACGTGCATAGTTCCATGCTTAGGAATTGAATCCTCACTCTGCAACTTATGAACTTTGTGATCCTACAGGAACAAATCTTGACGTGCTATCTGATCATAATAAGCTGTCAACTAATGAGCTCTATTAGCAATCTTATTATCCTAATTTGGAATTTATTTTAAAAAAACACACACTAAAGTCACTACAGGTTAGTCGTAAAGGCTGTGAACCTCTTTGCCCATTTTAGACACGAGCACAGCGGTGGGTGAACTGAGGAGGCGCTGGCAGATCTCTGCAATCGATACCCATCTGTTTCTGCCCCTACACAGTGCTAACTGTGGGACTGCAACGAGGACGGCAGGTTTAAAAATGACCCACATGCCAATAAGTGACTCAGCAATAAAGAAAGAACTGACATTGTTGTTATTAATTTTATAAATCAAACATCATTAGCTGTGACTAATACTCCCAAGTCCCTTGTTTTAGGGGAGGAGGGACTAAGGATCTGACCTCCGATGCCACCTTCACCTCCCTGTTGTGGCACTTCTCAGAGAGGGAGGAGAAGAAGAAACAGAGATGGGTCAGTGCCTCATCTCCAGAGAGAGATACTCTGTCGGCTTGGACTGGGTTTACTTTCTGATTATTTCTTGACAATGTCTTTTTCCTTTCTGCTGATCATCTGCTCCTTTCTATCCTCTCCCCATTCCCTCAGTGAGGCATTAAACTAACTCATCTCATTTCTGCCCAAATGAGAAAGGGGACTATATTCAGGAAAAGGCCAAGGTCCATTTAAAAGTCCTTGTAAAGGCATTTTGTATCTTTCAAGAGAGTTTTAAGTAGCTAGCTCAGAGGGGAAATGCTGCCCATCCTTGGTGTTAGGTCAGGAATTATTCGTCAAGATTGAAAATGTGCGTGCACGCACACGCGCGCGCGCACACACACCCAGAGGTAACATCTCTTTATTGAGCAGCTCTTGAGGGTGACCGTTTAGTCGAGGAGACAGGTGCAGTGGATAGGACTGTGCCTTAGGCAGGGCGATCAGTGCTGTGATGGAGGTACGACATTTTGCTGTGAGAACCGAATGAGTCCAGCTGGGAGGCTTGCAAAAGTCAGCTGCAGCCCATTTCAATCAGAGCTTTGTTTTTCCCAGCTTTGTTAGTAGATGATTGTTTCAATTTTGGTTAGATCTGACTCAGCTGTTAGCATTGTGGAACTAACCAGACCAGCTATGCTTCTACGTTTCTTAATAATAGCTCATATTGATTTAGTGCAGCTTTTCCACACAGCCTCTACATGCATTATTCCATTTTATCCTACCACGATCCCTGTAAACTAACTCTGGCAGAAATCAGGGAGGGCCCAATGCTGAGCTCAGTGCTACCTCCCAGTAGGAACTCACTGCATTTGTGTTGAATGGGGTTGGCTGGCCAGCTGGATGAAGGAAATCACCTATTCAGGTTAAGTGGCTTTCCAAAATGTGGTGGGTCTTTAGGACCAGAACTGGGACTAGAATCTAGCCTTTCAATGTGTCTGTCCACTGTTCCTCTCTCTCTATCTTCATGTACCACCTACTCAGGGACCAGCTGTTCTCAAGGTCGGATTAGCACTCGTTCCTGAAATTCCCTAGTTTGCTGGAGTTGGCATATTTTTCACAGGGCCCCATGATATTCTCAGTTTCCTTAATGATTTGCAGATTTCAAAAGAACAGTCAAAGGAACACTATCTTTTGATTATCAGTATCATCACTATCATTATCAAAATTCATTTGGTAGGAGTATAAGATATATTGAACATTGGCATTGTTTAAGTCACCTTCCATTCTTTTGCCAGATGGACTTCTCACTGCTAATGGCCCTAAGCTTCAAGCAACGTGATTTATATATATTTTATATTAATTATGTTTATACACCTAAATTTTTATTCAAAAGATGATATAGCCATAATCTTAAAGACAATTTTTAAAAATCACTCAAATTAATACCAGGTTCATTTGTGCATATCAGCTTCCCAGGTTTGTTGTAATGCATAGTGATAGTTATGATTATGGTTTCGGGCTACTTTTTAATCTTCTTTCATCAACTACCAGTCTATCGTATTTCCATATTGCTCCATAGACATTATAATTACCATTTTAATAATTGCATAATATCCCTTCACAGTGATGTGCCATCATTTACTGACTCTTGCACCTCATCGTTGGACATTATTATTTCTGATTATTTGTTATTATAGATAACATTGCAGTGTAGATGCTTTAATTACAGACCATAGTGCTTCACTTTAAGGCCTGTGACTCATGAAGATGCTTGATTTGTACAATTCAACAATGTTCATTGTATAGTTACTGTATGGAATATTGTAAGACACTGTTCTCTCCTTCAAGAAATCTACAGTTTTTTTCTGGGAAGGAGATAAATGGGCATGAGGCCATGGAAGATGTGTTAAGAAGTTACAATACGATAGCTTCATACTGTATGGACACGAAGGGTTCTGAGCACTTGGAAAACTGTGTGAGTCAAGGAAGATGACTGAAAGGTAGACAGAGAGACTGAAGGGTGGTGTCTGCTTTCTCAGTGACTTTGCCTCCCCTGGGGCCTGGGTGTCTGCCCTCCCTCTCCCTCTGAGTACTTCACTTACGTGCCGACTGATTACCAAGTCCAAAGAGATTAGTGATGGGGAACAAGTGAGCCCCAACCTGTCAGAGGGAGGGGTGAGATGATGGAGTCAGGGGAAAGAGACAATTCACAGAATTGAGTCTCAGACCCAGGGAACGCACCATGTGACTGAGCGGGAACCTAGCCAGATGCATCTGATTAAGGGGCTTGGGCTTGGGCGAGGTGCTCCAGGAGGGAGGGAACATTAATGTTTGCCTTGTTCTACTGCAAGGTAGAAAAATTGTCTGGAAGTACACTAATCCTATAGAGCAGTGTGATGAAGTTTCATTCGGATACCGAGTTAATAGACATTTATTATTTATCTACAGGGCTACCGTGTGTTGGGAGCTATATTGGGGCACACAACTGAATAAAATGGGGCAATACTGAAGGATCTTGTAACCCACTGAAAGAGACAGACTTACACTAACTATCTTACTTATAAGAGAGCACAATAACATAAGTGCTAAACCAAGAGGAAGAAGTAGTGCATTCTGAGCAGGGTATTCAAGAAGAGTCTGAGAAGTTGTGGCTTTGAGTAGGATTTTAAAGGCAGGGATGTCTGTAGACTGAGAATGGAGCCAGTAGGAGGAGGATATCAGTGTAGCAAAGACTCAGGGTCTTTGCTAAAGGGTCTCTGAATGAGCAGGGCCTGCTTGAGAGATCATGAGTGGTTTGTTACAAGGGGAATAGAAGCAGTGCCCGGAGGTGTGGCGAATGCTAAGATAAGAAAAGTAGTGGCACCAGGTCAGAGAGCTTCCATCAATGCCAAGGGCTGTGAGCTGAGTGTTTCCATCCATGGAGGGCTACTCATGGAACCAAAGAAGTTGCCCCACCCTCAGAAGCCCTGGACTTAGCTTGGGCTCACTTCTAAGGTACTGTTATCCACAGATTTGCTCCCAGGCTGTGATTCTCACTGGGGCCCCACTAGGCCTGGAAGACCCTGGAGAACCTACAGCCTCTGGCTCTGACCACCCAGCCAGAGACCCTTTGCCCTGCACACAAGGCTGCAGCACCTCCCCAAGCTCTGCTGTGCACCCATCTCCTGGCTCGAAAACAGTCTTGCCTTTGCTATCCAGTACTGGTGCAGAGACCCCCAGATGACTGGGCCCACCACATCTCCAGGAGAGGGCAGAGTAAACCATGCCTCATATAGGTCACCAAGGACCCAAGCCACCACATGGCTCTGAAACAGCACAGCCCAGGAAAGCAAAGTCAGAAGGGTTCTCAAGGAACCCAGCAGGCCCTTTGCATTTTCTCCAATCCACGTAGCACTGGGCATCATGCCCAGGACAAAAAGAGCACTGGTAGTGAAAAGGCCAGAGTCTTTTTGGCAATTAGGAGCAAAGAACAGAAAAGGATTATTTCCCAGTTCTGAAATCTAAGACTCAGGGAGGCCTTATTTACATGGTGCATCTCTGAGAGACTGGTTCCCTCAATGAAATTTAATTGAGTGATTAATATTTGTGTGGCATTATATCAAATATTCTTTCAGATGTAGAGGTGAAACTGACACAGCTCCTTCTCTCAGGAACATGTAGTTTTCAGTGGAAAATGAGACAGAGCCCTCAAAGAATTCAGATGACATACTATAACTTCTGAGAGGAGGAAGTTATCTCTCTCAGCTTGGAGAGAGGAAGAGGCCAGCAGAAGGGGGCTTCAGGAAGAAGGTGATATTTGAATCAGGGG
This sequence comes from Hipposideros armiger, assembly GCF_001890085.2. Lineage (NCBI taxonomy): Eukaryota > Metazoa > Chordata > Mammalia > Chiroptera > Hipposideridae > Hipposideros > Hipposideros armiger. The sequence continues at coordinate 1,555,989 of NW_017731426.1, read as the reverse complement.
AAAGGAGGCATTGAGGCATGGGAGGAATTCAGGCAGGTGTGGATGGGGGGCAGGGGGTAGGAAAAGTGCATTCCAAGCAATGGGGACAGAAAGGTTAATAGCCCAGAGGTGGGAAGGGCAGACCTGTAAGCTGCTTGAGATCAGAAATGTTGTCTTTTGTTTCTGTGTCCTCAGTGCCTTGCCCAGTGGTTCAATAAATAGCTATTGAATAAATGAGTGAGTGAGCGACTAGAGAAAAAGTAGTTTTAGTTGAAGCATAGGGAGCTCAGAAGGAGTAATGAGAAATCAAGTTGCAAAGGCCACATCTTGAATGAATGTGGACTTTATCCTGCAGGGAATAGAGGAGCCATTGAAAGATTTTCTGCAAGGTTAGGACATGATGAAGCTGTGCTTCAGGCAGATTAACCAGATATGTAAGACTGATTTGAGCGAGGCAAAGAGACCATTCGGGAGACCAGTGGCTGCAGTCCCAGTAAGAGGTAATAAGCACCTGAATTAGGGCAGCAGCAATGGGAACAGAGGAGGGGACAGCTGTGATAACAGGAAGGCAGAATTGACAACAGACAGGTTGTTGGCAGGTAGGGGAGGGAGAGAGAGAAGCAAACATAACAGGGAGATTTTGAGCCTGGGTGGCAGGGAAGATGGTGATGCCATTAGCAAAAATAGGCTAACAGGAGGAGGTGCTGGGTTGAGAGGGAAGATGGTGAGTTTTGTTTTGTACACACTGAGATGTGGAGATGCATTCTTTTCTCCTTGTAACACAAATCAACTCTTTATCAGGAAAATGCATGAGAGGGTCGAGCGGTAGCATCATCCCATTTTTTTTATGGACTAGGTCAAGAACCAAGTCATTTCCTGAATTCTGATTTTACAGACAAACTCTAATTGTGCTTTACAGAGAGAATATTTTGGGAAAATATATGTCTTGTTATAATAATGATTTGAAATTTAAAAAAAACAAAACTGCCAGTGTTCCTCCTTTTCTTCATTATTCATGAATTAGGAGATACTCAGACCTAATCAAAAAGCCCATAAAAGGCTCATAAGCAGCCTTCAGATCTTCACCAGTCAGATCTTCAGATCTTCTTCATTTTATAAAGCTAGAATTTCCAGTTTTTAAGTATTGTATCAGAGCAATATTTGACTGTAGCTTTAACACTATTTCAGAAACAACAAAAAAAGATCAGCTAAGCACTCTCTAGGGACTAGTACCATACTAGGCACTACAAAAATAGGGATAACAAGAGAAAAAGATAAAATTCCCCCCATTAGGGAGGACACAATCTAGTGGGGGGGGGTAAACAAATAAATTGATTAATATGTGCCATAATAAAAATGTAAGCAGGCAAGAAACGTGGGCATTATTTATTCTATCTTTGGAGACAGGGTTAGTAAAGACTTCATAGAGGAAGCAGTGACACTTGACAATGGATTTGGAAGACTATTGTGGAACAACGACGGGGGGTCATTCTATGTAAAGACTGAAGATGAAGAAAATGAAGAGGATTATTTGTAGAGTTTGAGCGGAAGGGAGGAAAGAGACCAGGAAGGGAATTAGGGATCAGATCAAGAAGGACCACTGTAAGGGCCGGCCGAGTGGCTCAGTTGGTTAAGAGCTCGCTCAAGATCTTGAGCTCTGAGCAACAGCAGTTCGAGTCCAGCCCGAGCTGAGCAGCCGCTGAGCTGCCAACAGGTAGCAGGATAGCTCAGCTAAAAAAAAAAAAAAAACAAGGACCACTGTATATGTCAAAGGCTAAGAGACATGGGGTTCATTTTGATGACGTGGTTAGTTTGCACTGTAGATGGGTCGCCATGGCAGCCTTGTGGAGAATGTCTTTGAGGGATGTGAAATGGGAGGACAGCAGGTAGATGTCTTATCAGAGTCCAGGTGACCAGTGGTAAAGGTCAAAGGACATAGAAAGATAAGAATAAAACATAGAAGATGGTTTTAGGAGATAAAATCAATTGGATTTGTTGATTAATTAAGGAAAGAGAAAAGCCTTGGCTAAATCTCAGATTCCTGGATGATGATCCTAATTATAGAAAAAGAAAACATAGGAACAAAAACATACACATTTGGGGACAAAAAAGATCTGTAATTCAGGTTTTGGGTATATTGAATTAAATATCTTATTTGGAGCCATTTGGGCATACCCATTTGGATGGATATATGTATGTATGAGTGAGTGAGTGTGTGTGTGTGTGTGTGTGTGTGTGTGTGTACCGGGGGTGCCAAAAAAATGTATACACATGACTTGTATTCATCTTTCGTTATTGGTATATATTGAGCATTACAATTTTAATACAGTTTTTTCCTTTCTTAAAATGTATGTACATTTTATTGGCACTCTCTGTATACATATATGTATATCTCCCATAAGGGAAATTTCAGAGATGAACATTGATCATGGGATTAAAACCAGGGACTACACAAGACTATGCAGAAAAAAAAATAAATAAGTAACGAGTGAGAAGAGGACATAATCTGGGAATAGCCAACCTAAGAAGATGGGAGAGGTCGTGGATACAAAGAAAAAGACTGAAAAAGAATGTTTGGTAAGTTAGGTGGAGAACCAGGAGAATGTGAGTCAAGGAATGAACCATAGAGGAGAGAGGCTCAATTAGAAAAGAGTGGTGGTCAAGTCCAAATAGTACAGAGAAGTGTGATAATGGAAGACGCTTATTGTATATTGTGATCAGGAAGAGGCCAAACGGTGGCTGGGGAAGAAAAGAGCGTTATGAAAAAGAACCAGAGTCTAGACTAAATTTTCTAAAAGTTAATGTGAGAAAGGGAGGAAGGACAGATGCAGGGACAAGGGTAAAATTCCTTATTTACTAGATACCGCTACAGGATGGGTAGTGCTCTCTCAACCTTCCAACGTCCACTAATATTTACTGAGGAAATATGCATTCCCTCTTTCTTAGTTCCTTCCACCCATGAGCAGTGCATGGTATCTTATGAACTAGCCTCAGAAGTCCCATGATGTCTTTCGGTTTTGCTGTCACACACCTCTCTCTGCCCAGGTTCACATAATGAAGACATAGACTCTACCTCTTGATAGAGAAGAAGCAAGGCTCATGAAGAACATGTGGGACTGAAGACACTCTTGTGGCCACATTTGAAAAATGCAATCTGTCTCATCTACCTTATGACTCAGCAATCCCACTTAAAGGCATTTATCCAAGTGATGAAAGTATATTTCCGCAAAAAGACTGTACACAAATATTCATAGTGGCATTATCCATCATATTCACATTCAATCCAAATGTCCACCAGTAGGAAAATGGATAAACAAATTGAGGTAATGTCATACAAGAAAAAGGAATGAATTCCTGATACACACAATAACATGGATGATTCTCACAGACATTATTCTGAGCTAAAGCATGAAAGAGCGTATCTGTATTATTCTATTTATATGACATTCTAGAACAGGCAAAACTAATCTTAGGTGGAAAAAAACATCAGAAAATTGGTTGCCTTTGGGACATGACAACTGGTAAAGAGCATGAGAGAAGTTTCTGGGGTGATAGGTAGGTAATATCTTGATATTAGTGTGAAATGTACATATGTGTGTATACACACACACACATGCACGTGCATTTGTCAACATTTAATGAATTATACATTTAAGATCTGTGCATTTGCACTGTATCTTTTACCTGAAAAAAATTATAAACAAATGTTGAACTCTAAGTAGTAATTTTAGTTTTAGCCATGGTACAGATTAGGAATTCTGAAACTGTTTTCAGTTTACTCTAGGCTTGAAAAATTAGTAAATTCTTAAGGACAATGAGAACTAGGTTTCTTACTGTTGGAGAAGAGAAACATACATACAGAAAGTGGAGAAAGTATGTATCCCTGGTGCACATGATTTTACTGCATATGTATATATTGATCTGTCATATACATGTGTACGTTCTAGCTGTCCTCTGAGAAGCCTAGAAACAATTATACACCAGGAGCACTAAATGTATGAAGAACCCAGGTCCTGGTTTCTAATTTTCATTCTCCATTAAAAGGAACAAGAATCCTTTGGGGAAAGGCTGGCACCAGTCAAAGAAAAGACAAGATGAGTCTGAAACATCTTGTTCCATAAGAAAATAAAAAAATAAAAAATAAAAGTCAGAAAATGGTGGAGACATAGCAAAAGGAAACAGAAGCCATCTCAAAAGAGCTCCCACTGGCCAAATCAGGGCAATTTGAACCTCAAACAAATAATGACTATAATTGATTATAACCCATTGCATAAAATAAGAATCCATAAGTTTTCACAGATCTAAATAAGCAAATACTTTTTTAAAAGAGTTCCAGTGAGTAAATATAGAAGAAATAAAGGAGTTAGACAATCAATGGATGTTAAAACTAGTGGGTTGAAAGTTTGACGAAAGACAGGATATTTCTATATTCTCAAACTACCCATAAATTACTTATTAGTTATAAAGGAAGAAAATGTAACTTAACAGAAATGAAAACTGGCAGGTGCCCCCTTAACCAGGTAATCAAAGTTAACATCACCGGTGTTGTAACAAACTAACATCATGGGCCTGCCAGAATGACATTCCTGCCTACCCTGAATTTACTCATAAGAAAACAGCAGACAAACTCAAACTGGGTGACAGTCTACAAAATAGCCTGTACTCTGAAAAAAATATGTCAAGGTCAACAAAGACCAAAAAAAGAAAGAAAAAAAAAAAAGGAACTAGTTCAGATTTTAAAAAATCTAAGGGGGCATGGCAACTAATTGCACTGTGTAATTCTGGGGTAAACCTTGGTCCAAGAAAAAGAAATCTTATAAAGAGCATTATTGGTATGATTAATAAAATCTGGCTATGGAATGTGGATTAAATAAAGCTTATATCAAGGTTAAGCTTCCCAATTTTGATTTTTGTACTATGGTTATGTAAGAGAATATTCTTGTTCTGAGGAAATACACAATGAAGTATTTAGTTGTAAAGGGATATGATGCCTCAACTTAGTCTGTAATGATCTAGAGACAAAAACCACACACACACAAGGAATGACAAATAGAACAGGGGGGGTGAAGGAAGAGGGAGGAAAAGAGGCAAAATGTAAATAATGAGTTTGAGTATAGGGCATATGGGAATTATACAATTACTACAACTTTTTTGTAAAGTTCTGAAATCATATATAAATAAAATAAGTCTAAGTCAAGACAGGGAAGAAAATGGAGCTAACAAATTCTGGAGAGGTACAATGGGTGGATGGAACAGAAAATGGAAAATAGCTGAAATGACCCTAGGTTTACTAATGAAGAAACTAGATGAATGGTGATGTTATAAATGAAAGAGAGTCCATCATGGGAGATGGGGAGTGAGATAATGAGATCATTTGGGGCAGTATTGAGTTTGATTGCTAGTGGGACATCTGGGTTGATCTCTGCAGTAAGCAGATGGCTGGCCTTGTCTGGAGGTCCTCTGGGCATCAGTCCTATGCCGTTCAATAACTCCTGAAGGTGGGAAGAAGAGAGAAGCCTCAATTCACAGCCCATTTTATCCCATTCACCATGACATAACTTGGTCATTTCAGGACACAAACCTAAGAGACTTTTGTGGTTCTAGACCTGTAGCTCTAGTAATCACATTTTGAAATCAGGAAGAGTTTCAGGATGATAAGGACTTGATGGATGATGGGGCAGAAGCGGGTACTGGTTTGTACAACAGAGGCAGGATGGGACACTTTTCCCCAGGATGGCCTAATATGGTCTCTCTCAGCACAGCCGCTCCTGGGAGACCTCTCCTGTCCATCTTGCGTCACATCTCATGCTACCCACTCCCCCACCCCACCCCAAACCGGGCCCAACATCTTTCAGACAGACCAAGAGATTCTAACCAGTGTGACAGAGCATTTGTTTGGATCCCATGAACTTCTTTTTAAAAACTCACAGAGCTTGATTCATCTGGTCCAATAAAGACTTTTATTCTCGCAATCTATACCCAATTCATTTGTTGAATTAGTCTCAGCAGTCACACTGACATTTATTGGGTTCTTGCTACATGTCGAACATGCAGGCTGCTTTTCTGGTAATTATTTTCTAGTTCTAGGTCAGGCCTTGAACTCTACAATACTACTTGGTTCCAACTCCATTCTAGCTGCTTTTTAAAGGTATTATGAAATGTTTCAGATGTAAAAAAATTATGCAAAGAATAATATTGTGAGTTCCTGTGTGTGTTACTTTTATGTTACTGCATGAAAAAACTACCACAGACTTAGCAGTCTAAAATGACACCTGTTTATTAGCCCATAATTCTGTAGGTCGGCTGCCTAGGCATGGCGTGGCTGGGTTCTCTGCCCAGCATCTCACAACACCGAAATCAAGGTATCAGCCAGATTCACTGTTCTCATCTGTTGGTCAGGGTCCTTTTCCAAGCTCATTCAGGTTATTAAAAAGAATTCAGTTCCTTTCAGCTGTAGGACAGAGGTCCCCATTTCCTTGCTGGTTATCAGCTGGGATTACCTCCGCTCCTAGAGGCCACTCTCAGCTCCTTGCCACATGGTCCTCTCCATCTTCAATCCAGCAACAAAGAATCATCCTCATGTCAAATCCCTCCCATGCTTAAATCTTTCTCACCAGGATGAGTCCAGTCCCTTCTAAAAGGGCTCATCTGATTACTTCATGCTCATCTAGGATAATCTTATTTTAAGACCTGTCTTAAAGTCAACTGATTTGGGTTCTTAATTACATCTGCAAAATCTCTTCATAGCAAGATCTCAGTGTTTGATCGAATAACTGGATAAGGTGTGGTTACACCAGGTAGCAAGAATCTTGAGGATCCTTTTAGAATTCTGCCTACCATACCATGAACCCAGCATTCAGCTGGAGAAAGAAAATATTCTAATAAGCCGATGCCCCTATATGCCCTTCCCTCCCCTACCATACTGAATGTAGTATTTTTCAATTCTTTATGCTTTTGTTGTATAGGTATGTACCCCTTACCAAGGTAGAGTCTTTGTTTCTTTGGTTTATTAAACATAAAAAAACATGTTTTAAACCCAACATCCTGTATATATTCTTTCACAACTCTTTGTTTTGCTGTTTTCCCTCAGCATTATATTCATGAAATTTATCCATGTTGATCTATGTAACTTCAGCTCATTTATTTTCACTGATGTATAGTACTTCATTTTATGACCACACCATGATTTATTCATTTTTCCATTAATGAATATATTGTTCTCAACTTCTTGTGATTACAAATGACGCTGCTGTGAACATTTCTGTATTCGTTTCTTATATGTATGCAAGCATATACCTAGGGGAAGATTTGCTGGGTCATAGGGTGTGTACATCTTCAACTTTACTAGATATCACCAAAGTACTTGCACCAATTTGCACACCATTCAATTGTTAGTTATTAGTAATACAAATGGTCAACTTACTGTGCATTTATTATGCAAGATAATAATCACTGTATATGTATTATATATCATTATCACAAACTTATGGGATAGGTATTATTATCATCTCTATTTTACAGATGAGAAAATCGAGACTTAGATACTTAAGTATCTTTCCTAAAGTCCCATAGTTAGTGACAGAGCCAGGACTTGAATCCATCAATCAGAATCCAGAGAATATGCCCTTAATCATTACACAGCACTGAGTCCCTTTTCCATCTTTGAAAACGAGGCAGGCTGCAAGGGGAGGGAGACACTGGGTAGAAATGACACTCAGATATGTGTCTGTCCCTCTACCACAGCTTTTCTCATCCAGACATCCCTGGGACTCCACCTACTGGAAGATGAGGTATAAAAACCTTATCGGGTAGAAAGAAAAGTTCAAGTATGATATCTTTCTTTGTAATCAGAGATATTGACCCATGTCATGCCCTGCAAAGATGCGTGCTATATAGCTCTAAAGTCCAGTAGATCTCAATTTGAATCACACTCCACCACTAGCCAGGGGATTTGGGAGCAAGTCCTTTACCTTTTTTCATCATTAGCTTCTTCATCTGTAAGATGGGATAATGATAATAGCTACTGAACAATCTGATAATCAGTTGAGATAAATGAAAATGCTTGCAGCAAGCCTGGCACATAAGAGGCACTCAGTAAAAGCTGGCGAATTGAATCCTTGGGAGTGGAAGATTCCAAAACCTCAAAAGTTCTCTTCAGTCCTTGAGATCTGGAGAAGCTAGGCATCAAGAGTGCAGTGACCCATTCACAGTAGCAACGGCCCCAGCACGGTCAGCGGTCCCAAGGCAGTGGGGGGAGGGGGGATGCAGCAGTTACACAACTGCAGGGAAGCATGATGAGTCACATGGCTTATGTGGCCCAGGAACTCTGAGCAAGGGAGTGGAATACCATGTGCTGTTAGCCCCCACCTATGGCCCCTGTCACTCCAGCACACACACACCGGCTCTTCACCCACACAGGAGAAATGCCAGGCCTGTGGTTGCGTCTGATCTGGTGGGGGAGAGGATGAAAAGCAGCAACGGCCTGTAGATAAAGGCACTGACATTTGCTTTAGCTGAAGTCAGAGATATGCTGACCATGTCCAAGGGGCAAGCAGAGTTCACCTTTCTAAAGCGGCTTCTCAAAGACAGGATTCTGAGATGCACACGTGCACATTTGTCTACTTACTCTACCATCTACCTCTTCATAAAAGGGGGCAAGATGGGGACTGAATTAGGCTACTGTGTATCCAGCTGCATGCGTGGTGCCACATTAGAGAGCACCTGACCCTGACTCCTGCTCTGTCGAGTGCCATCGGCTTGGGCACTCTATGGCTGTGTGCCCCTGGGTCTATTTATTCCTCCGGGTCACCTCTCCCTCTTGGAAGAATTTCATCTCAGGAAAGAAGCCCTCTGAACCTGTTAGAGAAAGGACCCATTATCTTGTTCCCGGCTCAAATGTCTCTTCATGAAGAAATGCTGCTAACAGTGAGAACTCACATAAGCAAGGGAGGTAACGCTGATGAAATGATCTGTTGGCATAACTCCAAACACGCAGTTGATCCCTGGCCACGGCCAGGCTACAGAATAAGCAGGAGGATAGTTTTCATATATCACACTTCCGAAAGCGAAAGGACCATGAAGGCACAATGAAGTCAGACCTGAGAAGGCCCAAAAATGAATTGCATCATCAGCCTAATCCCGCTATAGGTTTTAGCTGAAATTAGCCTCATCTGGAAAAACCTGACTCTAGGAGGAGCCAAAACTAGAAAAGAGGCTCCAAATGCCCTGTACCCTGATGAGGGGAGGATTGCTAAGAAAACGGAATAGTGCCGAAACCAGAAGTCCAACACTGAAGAGGACTCAGTCAGATGCCTAAGCCTTCAGGGATCACGGAAAAGGCAGACATCTCATTCTGCAATGGAATGGAAAACAATAATCGAGGTTTCAGCAACATGAGCCATTAAAGACATTGAAAAAATGAGGAGGAGAAGAAAGAGAGAAAGAAAAGGAGGGATGGGGGGTAGGCGCGCAGGAGATGAGCCTGCTTCTCACACACAAGCCCCAGGATCCAAATCCTTTAGGGAGGAAATATTGCCTGTTCATATTACCTTTTCTGGGTGAAAATAGAGAAATTAGTGTTTGTTTCCAAACTTAGATAATAGAACTTTTCCTGCTAGGATTGGTAGCAGCTCTGCTACCAATCCGGTTGTTGGGAAACTAGTGTTTTCCAACACCAGTTGCTGGGAAAATAGTTCCAAGTGATACTAAGCTATCTTGGGGACTAAGCCCCTAATTGGAGAGGCAGATGGCCCTCGTTCCAAATTGTTTCTCTGTGGCTGCATCACAGTCTGGCTGTGGGTGAGTCACTTCCCAGGGAATTTCAGTTTCCCGTCTGCACCATGCAGAAACAGTCTGAAACCTGAGCATGGGGAGGGGAGGGGCAGGAAAAGTCTGGAAGGGGTAGATGGAACTTCAGGTTCAGTTTGGCTTCAAGAAGTAAGCAAGGCAGCAATTCTTTCCTTTGATTGAGAAGTGTTTACTTCTATGTCAGGTGACAGAATTTTCCCCAGCTCCACCAAAGCCTAATTTCTCTCCGGGGCTGAGTTCCATAAAGGGTCTGGCCTATGTGAGGGGTACCAGATTTTAGAAATGTATCCCCTCATGCTAGCCTCCCAGGGTGCAATTCAAATATGTGCCTCAGCAAAATAAAAAATTAGCACATCATTACTCTTTGGAACCTCTGGCTAAGAGTCAAAACTATAAAAATATTGGTAATGTTGATTGATTTTTTTCTGATTACAAAAATGATACATTTAAAAATAATGTGACACCAAGCACAGCACTGGTTCAAAACCCAAAAAGAGGGTAACACAAATTATCCATAAACAACGGTTAATATTTTGGTTCCAATCTCTCTACATGTAAATAAGATAATAGGATCACATTATGTGAACCCAATTTTCCACCTTATCTTTTATACTTTATACTGTGAGCTTTTTCCAGGGTCATTAAATATTCTTCAGAAACATGATTTGTAATAGTTTCATAAAATTCCTTCCTATGAGTACAATATAATTTATTTAACCTTCACTCATTTGGATATATTTATGCATGCTGTTTCCCATTTTTCTCTCTTTTAAATAATGGTGTACTTAAGTTTTTTTATATAGATTTATGGTTATTTATTAGAGTAGATTCCTAGAGGTGAAATTACTAGGTGAAAACTAGCAGGCTTTCAGTCACAAATAGCAGAAAACAAAACTCAAACTGGCTTAACAATAAAAGGATGTTGTTGTCACATATAAATTAGAATTCTAGAAGTAGGCCAGGTTTTAGGTTGACTGATCCGGTGATTGGATGATGTAGTCAGGGATCCATTCTCTCTCTCTCTCTCTCTCTCTCTCTCTCTCTCTCATCTATCAACAACAATGGTGACTCTATCCTCAGCTGACTTCCCTCCTGGTTATAGGATGGCTACCAGCCACAATCAGAGCTACAGACATTCTCAGTCACATCTCGTGGGAGAGGATACATTTCTGTCTCTACATTTCAAGCCAGGGTTTTGAGATTCACCCTGATGGGAATATAGGTCCTATGCTCATCCACACACCAATGACTATGGACAAGGGGTTCAAATGTTCTGATTGGCTTACGTCAATCAGAGACTATCCATGAGGGCACGGAGGGAGCCAACTACCCCTAAACTCGTGGACCCTTGGGGAAGGATGAACATGGACAGTATTAAGAAGAGCAATGGCAGAAATGAGGGCTGAATAAGCACCAACAAATTCACTACAAGAATGAATTTTTTCAGGGGCTTGACATCAATTTTCAAATTATTTTCCATAAGGGTTGTACCAATGTAAAATTAGAAGCGTATTATTGGGTTGTTGGAAAAGTCATGATGCATTTTTGCGATGAAAAGCATAGAAAAAATACGTCATGACTTTTCCGACAACCCAATAAGAAGGTCTGTCTAACAGTATTCTCACCAGCACTGATTATTTTATTAAAAAAAAAAAAGTATAACTACCCAATTCTAATTATATGGGCCCAAATAACTATGCATCGCTACATAAATTTATATTTCCTTGTTTATTATTATATGGATGTGGCCATTTAAGATTTCAAAGCCTTGAGAGTTAAATTCTGATTATAAATATTCTAAATAATTGCAAGCTTCAGGCTGACCTACCCTATCCCTGACCAATGAGTAAGAAAGATTGTAATATCTGTCTCCACCAGTGAGTGAAATCTGGACTTAGCCCCTAGCCTAATTAATGTTCCCTTAGTGAGTGCCTGGGCACCCACAATGTCCACTGTGCTTCTAAGAAGATAATTCTCCCCTAGCCCCAGCCCCAAGTCCTAGTTTGCCCTCTAGGGGCCCACTGAGATTAGAGCTCTGATATTTTATGCCAAGTGGGAGGGATAGCTGGGTAAACCTTAGACCATTTCCCAGTCACAGGCTTTTGTTTGGTTCAAGCAGGGAAGAAGAGCGTTAGTCCCAAAGTCCTGGATTGTTATGCTCTGAGAATCTCCACGGAGCCCTCTCCTTATAGGTGGAACCTCTTAAAATGCAATTTCAGCATCTCAGACTGGACCGGTACTTATGACATAATTTGACTGCTTGCAAGGCCAGCTCTACAACCAAGTCAGTTTCTCTAGAACTGGGCCTCATGGCTCTTGTTTCTTTCCATCTGCAGCCTGCCATTGCACCACACCATGCATTTTTCTGCAGCTTCCAATGACATGGAAGTCTCCACCATAAACCACTGTTTGGCCCCTTTTGGAACCCTGTACTAGCTCCCTCCTTCCCGGATAAAAGTATAAAAGAGGAAAAGATGTGTATCATTAAAAAAGGAGTCTTGGGCTCCAGATTACAATTTACATTCTAAACAAGGCTCTAGCAAGAGTCAACAGGGAAGGAGGCCCAATTAAATAGTTCGTGGTATTCATGACAGCAATGTACACCATGCTGAGTTCAGACCTATGCTGCCCAGGCTTTTGAAGCAAGAAAAGGGAGTTCACAGTGACTTTAGAAAAGTCCCCCAAGATGCTGGTTCAATGTGCTGAAAATCTGGGACTGTGTCCTTATGCATGGGCTGTGGTAGCTAGCAGGGACTTCAGAGGTCACCTCCATTCCTTCCACTTTGCAGCAAAAAGTGCCAGCTTCAGGCTAGTTGCTGCAAATATAAACATGAATCAGACATGGCCTCTATCCATAGGAGTGGAAAGGCCAGGACAAACAAATGCATGCAAAGAGGTGATATTGGTGCTGTGATAGACATTTATTCATCCGGGGCACAGAGAAACAAGAGTTCAGACTAGCGCCACAGAAGACGTACCCTTGAACTGAGTCTTGAAAAGTGCACAAGTTTTTCCAGGCGTGCAAAAATGGCATGGGATTTGCTAAATATGGAGAGAAGCTGGGGGAAAGCTGGAAGGCATGAAACATGCTAGTATATGCTGAAGAACTATAAGTAATTCCGTGTGGCTAAGGCATAGGTCATGAGGCAGGAAGGACAAGAAATAGGGCTGCAGAAATTGATCAAACAAGCAAAAAAGACTTCGAGTTTATACTGTGGGCCAGAAAGGAAAGGACATAGATATTTATTTCAGATGTCTGTTTAGAGATTGAATGATGTGCCACACTAACGGTGTATAGGAGATTATTGTCGTAGTCCAAGCATAAGATAGAGAGGGGAAGCCTATGAAAGATGATGAAAATTAAAATGCACCAGACTTGATTACTAGTTAGATGTGGAAACAAGGAGATAATACGTAGTATGGGAAGGCTACTAAATCATTTATTCATACATTCATTCAACCTTTACTCAATAAATATTTGAGGGCTTGCTAATTGTTAGTTGGGCTTGAGGGATACAAGATAGCCATGATCTCTGTCTTTATGAAACTTGCAGATAACTAAACAAGTAATAACAACAAGAATGACTCGTGTTATGATAAGGGAAGTACAGGGAGATTAGGGGTGATTAATCTTGTATAGAGGACAGGTCAAGCCTAGCTGAGGAAGCAATGTTTACACTGATACATGAAGGATGAGTTAAAGTTAGCCAGGTAAGGACAAGGATCAAGAAAAAAGTGTTCTGCACAGAGAAAAATCATTTGCAAAGATCCAGAGGAAAAGAGCATGGCACATTTGGAAATTGAAAGAGGAGAAATATGACAGGAGCATAGAAAAAGAGGATAAGGGGCAGGATATGAGACCAAAAGCAAGATTGGACCCAGAATGTATGCTTAGTAAGCAATTGGAGAGTTCAGACCAGATCCTAAAGGGCTGGTAAACTATTTTGCAGCATGCAGAACATACTGTAAAGCCTTTAAACTCTGCAACGTGGCTTATCAGGTGAGTGGCATGATCAGATATGCATTTGGAGAAAATGATTCTGTCTACATTGTGGTGAAAGATTTGAAGAGGAGCAAGACTTGAGGCAGGAAGACCAGATAGGAGATTGATATCACATTCTGATGAGATCACAACCAAATTAAGGGGAACCAGCTTGGTGGTGCCTGGGCTATCAATCTATGAGTGGAAATGAAACATCACCAAGTTTCTAAAACATCAATAGAAATGTATCAAGATAGAGACAAATGTATATTTCAGTTGTCCTGACAAGCAGAAACATTGTATGCAATTGGAAAGAATGCTTTGGTAAGCCACTGTGGTCAGGAGGAATACCTCGCTACCTCAGCCACCCCCTCCCAATCCTACCAAGGGAAATGGTAGATTTACAGCAGATGATTCCTAAATTATCTCATAGGGAGGTATGCAACTGTGACGCCAGAGCTGAATTGTTGAAAACAATGGAACAGAGATCAACAAATATTTTCCGTAAAGAAGCAGTTAGTAAGTATTTAGGCTTTGCTGGCTAAATACGATTTATCGCATATCCTATCATTTATCTTGCCAAACTCTGCAGTTGTTTCTTGAAAACAGCCAGGAACAACACATAAACAAATGGACATGGCTGTGCTCCAATAAAACTTTATTTACAAAACTGGTGGCCAGCCCTACTGGTTTAATTCGCCAACCCCTGCAATAGAAGATAATTGAGTGCTCCTTCCATGGGTGTTCCTTCTCAGTGCTTTCCCTCTAAATATAGAGTGAATTTACACTGAAACAATGTTGTTTTGAAGATATGCCCAAAACTTACCCTGCCTGGAGAATGCACACGTCTGGCATCCACCCTTGAAGGATAGCTAGGTGGTGGTGATCTGGACTATGGCAGTAGAGAGGGAGAGAAGTAGACGGAGGCAAGGTCTATTTAGGTGGTGGCATTAGTAGGGCTGGATGTGGTGTGAGACAGAGGATGGAGTTAAGAAAGGCTTCTGCATTTCTTGTTTCACCATCTGGTAGGCTGTGGGGATGAATAGAGTACTTTAGATGTTTTCTAATTGAAGTGTCTGAATGACATAGAGATGAAGAAAACTCTCAAGTAAAAAGTGAGATTTCTGAGCCTGGAGCTTTGAAAAGAGTTCTTGGGCTATAAATACAGGTTTGGAAGTCATCAGTCAGGAAATGAGTGAAATGATTCAAAAACAAAGAATGGCAAAGGGCTAAGAACACGCCATGAGAAACATCAGTATTTAAGGGACAGGTAGGGGAAGAGGAACCAGAGAAGGAAGCAGGAAAGACACAGCCCAAGAGATGAGAGTAAAACCAGGCATGTGTGGAATACCAGAAGCCAGGGGAAGAGGGTTTAGAAAATGGAAGGTGGTCAATAGGATTCAAGAGAAAGACAGAGAGAAAGAGAGAGAGAGAGAGAGAGAGAGAGAGAGAGAGAGAGAGAGAGAGAGAGAGAGAGATGGATTTTCCTAGCATCTAGCAATGTCGCCACTCCCCACACCTTACTATACAAAAAGCAACATAGACCTCTTTAATCTTGGTTCCCATCTTTCCTTTCCTTCCCACAGCAGAGGCAACTAAGGAGCAGGAATAACTGTCTCAGGATTAACATCCAAGGCCCAACTGCAACGGGAGGAGGGTTAGGTATCAAGAGGCAGAAACCTGGCTTCCCACCAAGAATATAGCCAGAGTGCTGGGAGATAGCTAGCAAAAACGGACAGACATAAGTAGAAGAGTTCCCTTTCCCCTGCTCAGACCTCCAGATGTCCCCTTCCTGGGGACTAGGACACCCCGATGGGCCCAGGCTGACGTCTCTGCCTGCTCCCTTGCCATCCTCACCATCCCTTACTGTCTCCTCCAATACCCCTCTTCTAGGACTGCTACCGTCTCCAGAAATGCCAATGCGGGTCATGCCCAGGCAGGCCAACAGGAACCATCTAATGTATCAACGAAGCAGGAAACAACCTAATTAATTCCATCCCCCATAAGGTGAAGGAAACAAAAGCTTGTAATGAGGAAGCCCTGGCCAAGCTGCCCTTGCTGTCCCACAAGAGAGGAAGTGCTCATTGCAGCCATAAGCCCTTACTGAAGTCCAGCAGGGTGAGTATAACCGACTTCCCAACCTGCCCAAACTCTTCCCTCTCTGCCTTCAGTCTCCAGGAAGGAGCAGGGAAGAAATCCTGGGTGGCCATCCGCCCTACAAACTCAGCTTGCAGCCCCACACTCTCTTGGGGCTATGCCTAAACTTAATGGGGCAGTTCAGTGTAGCATGCTGGGGATGAAGAACTAAGCCCATTATCCCAGTAGAGCTTGATGGAGACCACTAGGAATTAAACTATGATAGAGATTCTCTTGGGTAGGGAGCTTCCTGGTACTAATTTAGAGGCAAAGACAATGTGTGAAAGGGGGTCTTTGCTCTAAGCTGCCTGCAAAGCAGCTCTGACGTTAGGCAGTTCCATTATTGCCTTTGGAGCTCACTCAGGGGCAGAGATTTACGGTCCCAAAGTTTCATCATTAAACATCAGATTTAATCACAACATATTAATGATTAGAGCCTTTAGAAGTACCACTGGCCCTAGTCTATAAAGTGGGGAAGGTATAGGATTGTGTCTTACCTGCATTGCCATGGCAACCAGCATGCAGGCTGAGAGTAATCCTGGCGGTTCCCAAGCATCTGGTGGGCAGAGAACATTTGAATCTGTGTGTCACTGGTTTATTGAACAATCAGAAGTTGGTGGGGTGTGTGCATAAAATCATTGTGGGTTTTTTTTCCAGTCGCTGCTTCCATCTTGCTCTGTATAACCTCCTTTTCTAATACATAGCACATCCTGCAATAACGCCCTGGGCAGATTCCATAATTTTCTGGTCATTTTTGGCTCTTCAAGTACAGCCCAGGTTACAGTTTCAGTGGACTTAAATCATGTCTCTTTCCCCTCCTTTTGGCACAGCTCCAGCTGCGTGTTAGTTCCCTAGGGCTGCTATAGCAAAGGTCCACACACTGGGTGACTTAGAACAACAGGAATTTATTGTCTCACAGTTCTGAGGGTAGAAGTCCAACATCAAAGTGTTGGCATTCTCTGTCTGAACATGCTGGGGACGGATTCCGTGCCTCGTCCAGCTTCTTGTACCCGGTGTTCCTTGTTTGCGACAGCATTACTCCAGCTTCACACAGCATTCTTCTTGTGTCTCTTCATATTGTCCTCCCTCTGTGTAGGTCTGTGTCCAAATTTCCCCTTTTTATAAGGCATCAGTTACATTATTAGAGCCCGCCCTAATGACCTCATTTTAACTTGATTACCTCTGTAAAGACCCTATATCCAAGTAAGGTCACATTCTGAGGTATTGGGAGTTATGATTTCAACATATCTTTTGAGGTGACACAATTCAGCCCATAACCAGCTGGGGACCTGGGACTGTGATCTGACTCTGAGATACCTCCTGTGCCCTAACCCTGCAAATTCTGACTCTTCCAGTAATGTTGGGGTTGGAAGAAAGGAGAGAGGGAAGAGCAAATGTCTCTTTACATGACTAGCCACTTGTTGTAGCCCTCTCTCTGATGTTTGTGGTTGCTTCTCTAGTTTATAAAGACAGGCCATTGAAGCCCTCCATGAACAGGCTTCCAGATGTGGGCTGTCTCTTCTTGGACACATGTGTGAGTTCTTCAGAGTTTCCTAGGGAGACTCCACCAGCACAAGCCTTTGGTTAAGAAGGTTCAACTCAGGCTTGACCTCATCCACTCTGTCCCTCAGTCTTCCAACTCTCTAGGCATTGAGTTATCCCCAACCTCCTTAGCCTCCTGCTGCAGAGATCCTGACTGCTGTTAGGGTTGGCACCCCAGATATGAATTCCAAAGCAATAGGAAACATTCCACTCATCATCCTGTTATGTATGAGATCTCACAGTTAAGACATAACTGAGGCAAATCAATAGCAGATTCATGTCTTAGATAATGTAGAAATCTTAGTAAATTGTTATCAATCGAGAATTATTGAAATTATCCAAGGGACAAATTGCCCTTGCCTTTACTCCTTTTGTTCCTCAGGTGAATGATTGAACATCATTTTCATGAACTAAGCACTTCTCACAGAAAGAGCTGAAGAAATAATGGTCACAAATTGCTGAATATTGATGGGCATTAGTAAAGGGGACAACACATGATGGTAGCTACTACTTATTGATTGCTTTCTACATGCAGGCTCTGTGCTGAAGATAGGGACTGCTCCTACCCATTTGACAGGAAGCGGCTTAGATCAGTTCACAGGCATGCCTAAGATCAAGCAGCTGGGAAGATCTGCAGCTGGGAGTTGAACAGGGGCAGCCTGATTGCAAGTTTACATCCTTACCACTGTAACTTCCTGTCTTCCTTGGAATCCACACCACTCACGTACTACCACTGAATCCTAATGATCTAGCAGACTCGCCTAGAACATTTATCAAAATTCCCCCTTTCTCCCACTCACACAGGAGTCTACAGAGCCTTCAAATCAGTGCTGGTGTCATATTTTTTCTCCCCACATTAGCCCCTGGATCGCACTGCCCCTGGCCTCTAAGGAGTCTTATGAATTTGCATCCACCTGTACTGAACTGAGCTGTAGTTCCTGCTAATGAATGCTGTGCTTAGAGCGGAGTTCATCAATATTTTAGGTTTAAGTAAGGGTGCAGGGGACAGGGAATAAAAATAGACACATACAGGGAGGAAAAAAAATTGTTCCCCTAAACAGAAACCAAAGAGAGAGCATGAAGGATGGGAAGAAATAGCATGTTAATTCTTTTTACCTCTCATAGGTGAATTTGAAATATTCAGCTACAAGAAAATCTATGTCATATAGCAAAATGCATGTGCAGTTATAATTAACTCTGGTAGTATTTGTGTTATGTTCAAAGCATCTTTGAATATGAACTTGGGAGAGGCAGTGGGATGGGAAAAAGAGCAGGAAGCTGACAGAAATGAAGAGGAGAGAAAGCTGAGATTGAGGCCTAGTGGAGGAAGGAGAAAATTTGTATTCAAGCTCCCCTGGCCCTTTCTCAGCAGAGTGTCACCTGTCGAGTGAAGACAACCACTGCGAAAGCCTCCAGCAACGCTTGTAGTAAATGTCTGACCACAATACAAGGTTATCTATAAATGGACGGAAGTAAACAGAGAGTAGGGCAAGAGCTGGGTGAAGTGAAATGGGATATACTCAAGTCTATGATTTCCACCTGGTATATTCGGATGAAAAATATAAGTTACAATTCACAGTAAGCAGTGATGCTGGGTCCACTTATAATAAAGAGAGAGGAAGCATATTTGCTGAAATAATCACACAGTACACACACACACACACACACACACACACACACACACACACACACACCATCTCTTCTCACTCACATTCGTTGCTCATTGCTAGTGGCACCTTGCTCCCTGACATTCACAGTTTTTAATGTTCAATGCAGATGTACTGAGTCACTTTCATTTTCTAGGAGACATAATAGACTGAGTTAGGTCTCTAAGCGTGGCCAATAGGCAGCTACTAACAAAACGCTCAAAAATAGAAAATTCACTAGAATTCATGTTGCAAGGAGAGAAATTTGATATGAAGACTTGCTCTATCATTGAAGGGAAAGGAAGAGAGCTGAAACCTCAGGCGTAGATTGCTTTCATTTTTCAAGCACTTTGAGAGATCTACCATTCACATCATTTTTGACAATCAATCAGCCTTTAATGCCGGGAAGGGCTTTTTTATGTCCAACCTAAGTCACTCTTATCAGAGCATTGATAAATGTCCTAATGCAATGACCATTCATATGAAGCTATTACAAAAGCCACCCCCCTTCAATTTTACCTCTATTTTCCAGTCTCTTAGTCATCTTTCTGACTGGATAATAAAATATTCTTCCTGCTCCACTGAAACGGTACTGCTCTCCTGAAGGCCTCCATGGGTTCATTTATATACAAAACTCAATATTTACAGTGTATCAGATCTTACTAGGGGTACAAATACAGCAGTACAACATGTGTTCCCCACCTTCCAGAAGTTTGTAACTTATTAGGTCCTTCTGGCCTCATGCTTGGAACCCTGGCTGGGCCAGCCTCCTTCCTGAAAAGCTGCTCTTTTCAAAGCCTTTCTTTACTCCACTGCCAGACAAATGATCCTAAAACAATATGCCCTTATGCAAAAGTTTTAATGGCTCTTAATTGTACAGGGGGTGATATGTAAACTCAACAGTGTAGCTTTTATTACCTTCATAGTTTGGTCTTAATCTTTCTCCCTTTCTAACTATTCAATTTTTGGATTTTTTAATCTACTCTAGCAAATTTGGTTTATTCATTTTCCTCTGACACATATTTTTCCT
The DNA here is from genome assembly GCF_001890085.2 of Hipposideros armiger. Taxonomy (NCBI): domain Eukaryota; kingdom Metazoa; phylum Chordata; class Mammalia; order Chiroptera; family Hipposideridae; genus Hipposideros; species Hipposideros armiger. The sequence continues at coordinate 1,535,867 of NW_017731426.1, read as the reverse complement.
TCCCTGCCTCTATACTTTTGCTTGTCATTCTCCGCTCTTCCTCCCTGAAAATGTCTTTCCTCATCATCTTCCATCATCTTCTTAGCCAATCCTACCCACTGTTTAAACACCAAGTGAAGTTCTATGTCATCTGAAAAGCTTTTCCCAGCACACTTTCTTTGAACTCCTAAAGCTTTTACTGTCTATATCATTTCTTGGGTAATTAATCACACAATGCCTTCTGACATCTCCTGTGCTGCCTTTGTCTTAAACTGCTATTTATCTCTCATGATGTTATTTAACTTTTCACTAATTTATGCCTTGTCTCTACAACTAGATCACAGACTTGCCAAGGGCACAGACCCTGATAATTCTTTGTATCCCCCATAGTATTTAGTACAGTATCTTATGTACAGTAGGCTCTCAATAAATATGTTGATTTATTCTCCCGCATCCTTCAAAGTCCAGTTTAATGCCACCTCACTCGTAAACCCTTCCTTTATGGCTCCCGCACACATTTGTTTTCTTCCCTCCAAATTCCATTGTACTTACTGTCTGCCCTGTTCAATGCATGCATTATGGAGTATAATCCTATGTATGGCATAATCCTGTGTATAAAATGTGTTCATCCTACTACACAGTCTGCTTCTTAAAAACAGATCATTATCTTAGAACTCTCCTATATTCCTCTTGGCTAGGCACTGGATACGTTCTCAATGAATATCTATCCATTGATCTAAAATAGTTTCAAATTCTATTCGGTATAATCTAACAAGATTGACATTAGACAAGATACCCCCAAGAAGGCTTGAATTGGATATGAATATCAGTGGTATCACAGCCTGATATAACAATTTATCAGTAGGCACTTACAATGTTACACATATGCATGTACAATAGAATATATATTTCCTGTGTCTGAGTTTCCACTGCGATGAAGTTATATCAAGTCACTTGCCTGGGATCTACTTAGCAGTTAGTAACAGATCTAAACAAACATGAACAACCAAAAAATGTGTTGTGAAGGCTCCTCAGACCAATTGTAGTTGGTTGATAGAGCCTTTTACTCACTGGTAGTTGCTCCTTTAGCCATCATGTGTTCAAAAGGTGGCTATGGTGGCTAATGTGAAATAAGGCCTAATCCCCAAATACTTTGCATTTCATTTGATACTAGATTGATTCATTGATTCATTTATTACAGATACCATGTTAGTACTGGTTATACAAAGGTGAACAAAGTAGAAATGGCCCTTACCCTACAGGAGGAGAATGACAAAACATGTAACCACAAACAAATAGTGGCAAACATTAATAAGAAAAGTAACTGAAACTTATTTGATGTGAGTAGTAAGGGATGGATTTTCAAGAAAGCACATTTAAACTGAGACTTGAAGGATGAAAAGGAGGCAGTCAAAGAAAGTGCTGGGCAAATATCATTCCAGGAAACTACAGTGGAAAGGCCCTGAGGTAGATTTAAAGAACTGAAAGAAGAATAGTATGGCTGAAACAAGTAAAGGAAGCAGCTTTCCTAAAGAACATATATTTAAGACATTAAAGACATTGTACCTTTTAATCCTTGCTGAGGACCAGACTCCAAGCCTTCCCTGGCCATGCTCTGGGAGCAGTGACCCTGAGGGCAGAGCATTTTGGATTGTGGTTGATAATGGAGGCAGTGAAAAGAACATGAACTTTGGGACAAAGACCCAAGTTAAGGGCCAGCCAAGTGGCTCGGTTGGTTAAGAGTTCGCTCAAGAGTTTGAGCTCTGAGCAACAGCGTTTCGAGTCCCGGCCCGAGCTGAGCAG